>NC_137842.1:43700000-44300000 GCF_948465745.1 Chenopodium album | reverse complement strand
AGCAAAAGGAAGGCGTTTTCATGCAGCGTAAAAATGCAAATGGCGTAGCGTACAACGTAAAATTTTACGGCGTAGGTGTTGCGTAAAATTTCACCTCAGCACAAGCTTTGCGAGATCTACCTCTCGGAACTAAAAGGTAGACTATTTACTGTAGGCGTTAGCTCACGTGTCGACAGGCGCGCCGAACCTTCAGGAACATGCATTTCTTAAATGGAAGCAAATACGGTAGTTAGTGATCTTACTAACTTACCGGACAGGTAGGGTGTCCGTCCACCCTCTGTATAAAGAGCGACGACACAGTGTCGCACCCATGTAGTCACGTGCCCCCAATCCTGAGACATGTGTACTCATCTTGTGGACAAAACTGCTGAGAGAGTTGCTGAATTTCTTCTCTCTCACTGGATTTGGATATATGCCTCCAGTCCTGAGACATGTATTTCTATCTTGTGTACATCCGATTTGAATACCAGACACGGCTCGAATGCCGGACCCTTTTCGGTTTGAATATCGAAAACCCCGTTTATTCTTTTTACTTTGTTAAAGTCAGGCTAAAGTTTCAATGACATATCGATGGACTTTAGCCCAACGATGACACGATTGAGAGGAAATCATCCCCTTTTATTCTTTTTAAAACCGATCTCTTCTCATGACTTGACATCACTCAATATACATTTACTTGTAAAAGTATTCTCCAATTACAAAGGATCAATCTAGATTCTTTAGCGCGTTAAGACTAGGGAAAACTTTCTCTAGTCTTAATAGCTACTTGTTCAAACACTTAGCAAACCGAGGACTGTTTCGACATCCGTAAACATTACTGAAAGATTCTCTAACCTTAGAGAACTTCGCAAAATGAGTCTCGGATTTTTCCTTGACTACTTTGATCATCATCTATCCTAGACTCGATGAAAGTGGGGGCTGACTGTAGACATCTACTTTTGGCCTCCTGTCCCAACAGGAAGTGCAATGACGATAAATAAAGCCATCTTCGTGTTGGATCAAACTAAAGAATACTTCTGGATAACTGGTTAAGCCACCAAACACAAAAGACTAGCCTGAATAAAAGAACAAGGCCAATATAAGTTCCAATTAACAAAACCCGATCATAATTAGGCTTAAGCCCGTGCTTAAAACCCAATAATGACGGATTTAGGAGCGTCTAGGTTAAAATTTAAGCTGCCGCGAAAAATGTTGCGTGCATCTCACAAAGTCGCGCTCAGTTGTCGCGCGCAACTTATTCAGCTGCGCGCAGCACTTCGCGCAACTTCTGGAGATGCGCTCGCGAAAGATTCAGAATATCAAAATATTAGAAAATCGAATCTTACCATAGAGCTGCGCATAAGACAAATAACTGCGCGCATCATCCGCGCGCGACTTATTCATTTGCGCATGACAGCCACGCGTAACTCATCCAGTTGCGCGCGACACCTGCTGCGGCAGAATGCTCTTAACCCTAAACCTAATCATTCCCTATAAATAAGACCCTAATCCGAGGCTTAAACACACAAAAAATAACCTAAAACGCTGGCAGAATACTTGTGAACTTGTGCTTCCTAACCCTCTTGTCCTAAACACTCACCCCTTTTGATACTTTGTTACTACGGTGGAGGTTCCCCAACAAGAAGGAATCCCTAAGAGTTCTAAACGGAGATCTATGATAAGTGTTTTATTTGTCCACTTATCATGGCATTTTTAACACAATTTTGTTGTCATTTTCCCCTCTTTTCCCCCTTTCCGACTCCTTTTTTGTGTATGATTACAACTTTTGGCTTTCCCGATCCTTTTTATGTGTGTGTTTGTGTTTGTAGATGCAAGAAGAAATTGGTTATATATCATGAACATGAAGAACTATATTGGAAGCAAAGCACAAGAGGAGAGGGCGTGCAACCCCTGAGGAGAGGGCGCTCCTACCCCAAGTGCCACAATCTGCCTCTCTTTATTCCCAGCTAGGAGAGGGCGTGCACCATAGTAGGAGCGGGCGCTCCTCCCTGATCTTCCACAAACTGCCTCAAATTGCTGCAGGAGGAGAGGGCGCGCAAGAGCCAGGAGAGGGCGCTCCAGCCTGAGGAGCGGGCGCACCTCTATGTAGGAGCGGGCGCTCCTACATGCAGACCCGACTTTTTGGACGGATTTTACGATGTGATTTTGGGGTGTATAAATACGACCCTTGGCTTCAGTTTTCTGCATCTTCTTTCTTGGAGAAGATCACCTTCTTTCCTTTAGTCTCCTTAGTCCCTTAACTCTCTAAACTCTTATTAATTAGCTTAGTTTCTCTCAACTCAATCATTGAAGTAGATTAATTGAAGTTTGTATTCTAACTTTCAACATTTTCTCAACCTTGAAGCTTCATTAGTAATCTCTTTCCTCTATCTCTTACTTTTTATTTTCTGTTTTTTTAATTGCTTTGAATTATATATTTCACTCTTAATCATTGTTAATTATTGTTGCATGTTCAATCTACTTTGTTATTACTACTCTCTTCAATTTGTTAGATTTTATTTTGAACTTAGATATTGTTGTTAGAATGTTCTTTACCATGTTTAGTGAGTAGTCAGTTAGCTAGGGGTTGGGTGAAGACCCAACCAAGCCATGGGTTGATTGATATTTGTGCTTGCATGTTCATTTTGGATTGATGATTGATTGTTAAAGAATTGGTTAATTGCATGTGTAATTGGATGGCCACTTATTGCTCATGTATTCACTTCTATGCTTGCATTGAAAGATGAGGTCTAGTTGTGAGCCCTTTCTTGTATGATTATGCTAAATTCCTCTTGATTACGGTCCCTTTTTTGAATGATGTAGTAGTCTTAGTTGCGGTAATTAGGAGAGAAATCCCAATTATTTGTGCCTTAGTACTATCTCGAACCGATCGAAAGACAAACCCGAGTTAGTAGACTACTTCCTATTGTTAAAACTTGGTTGGCCTATCTTGCTAGTTTAGTTTTGTTTAGGAATGCTTAGTGTTGTGGTTTCGAAAGAAGTGAACCTTTTCTTATATGATTAGACCGAATTTCTATCTTGATTACGGTTCCTTGTTTGGATGATATAGTAGTCTTATTAGGTGCGGTAATTAGGAGAGAAATCCCAATTATTTGTGCCTTAGTACTATCTCGAACCGATCGAAAGACAAACCCGAGTTAGTAGTCTACTTCCCATTGTTAAAACTTGGTTGGCCTATCTTGCTAGTTGAGTTTGGTTTAAGAATGCTTAGTGTGATGGCTTCGGTAGAAGACAATGTTGAGTGCCCTTTCTATCACCCAATCTGTGTACATACTTGCTTATTGTTTTGATTCATAGGTTTGGTTGGTGTCGATTCCCATTTCCCCCCCTAGTGTTTGTCTCCATAGTAGTTATTTAATCAAACCCAAAACTTGTGACCGAACTAGATTACAACCGTTTCATATTCTCGGTGTACTCATACCCATTCCTTGTGGATACGATCCTTTACTTACCCTAAACTTGTCTTAGGTTGGTTTAGGTAGAAATATTGTTTGGCTTGAGGGTGATTGTCCAACGACCGGTTATTCCCTCTACCAAAATGGCGCTGTTGCCGGGGAATGGCGTTGAGCATTGAGTTACTTGTGAAATATGTGAGACTAGTTCATTTGTATAGATTTGTTTTTCTTTGTTTTCATTGACTAACTTTTTGTTGTAGGTGTTAGTTAAGAAACTAATCTTCTACTTTTCGTGAAGCTAATGACGTTAAAGAAGCGCTCACGGGAGGCAACCCAAGTATTTTTGTTTTGACACTAAAAAAAAAAAACCTTTTACTTTTAGACTAGTCCTCAATGATGATATTGGATTGCATATGATGGATATTTGCTTTCTTTTGGTAATAAAATTTCGAGCGTGGTTTAGATGTCTTTGGTTGAACATAGAATTGGCTAGTTTAGGCTAGTGTGAGAGTAACCTTACCGAATGTACGAGACTTAAGGTCTAGGATGTTGGTAAGAAGGTGTCGCCCAAATCAAAGGAATTTGAACCCCGAAAGGTAGTATTTGATCCAACATTGTTTCCAAAAGTGAGGTTTTAATATTTTTCAAGCCTACTACATTTTGAATGAGTGGCAAGGATCCTCTTTGATTTAGTACCTAGATCGAGAACTTGAGTCCCAACTCCCAAGATCGCGGCCTAAACTACTCTTAGTGATTGATTAAGGTTGTTATGTATTGTTTATTCACAAAAAAAGAAAAAAAAAATTAAGGCATATCATTATTATTTCCTTTGTTAAATCTTTAGTGTATTGTAATTAGTAGTTTGTGTTGTAAATTTTCAAGTTAAAAAAAAAAAAGAAAAAAAAAAAGAAAAAGAAGAAACAGAGAAAAAAAGAGAAAGAAAGAAAGAAAAGAAGTGATGAATAGCCACCACCCTAGAAATCCAATAAGCTTAGGGGTGCATTTTTGTTTCAAGTTCATTTATAGTTTGTAATTTGGGTCAAAGTTTGAAACCTATTTAGGTTTGCTCTTAGTGTTATACATCTTAGCTTGACTTTTATTGCAAAACGCTTCTATTTTTCTCTACGCCTTAACATTGTGTCGTAATCCTTGAGTTTTGTAATGATAGTAGAGTAGTTGAAGCCATTATCGATGGAGGGAGTTGGTTAACAAGCATATGGAGAGGGTACTTATCATTGAGATGTTGAGTGTTCTAAACCTTCTTTTGTCTATTTTTCTTCCGGCTCCTTCGAGGAGTCACGAGACACTACCATTAGGGGGAATTTGAACTTTGTGTGGGGACGCGGTAAGATTGGTTGAATGGACCAAAGTTGAGTACATTCGGGAAGGTTAGCTAGGCCTTGGCTAGTCATGACCGTGGTTGATCTTAGGCATATACCTCATGCTCGAGTTTTATTGCTTAAGGATTCTTTTATCTTTACATGTGCATTTCTTTGAGCGGACTATTCTATCGGTTTCTTTTGCGCCAAGTGAATTGCTTAGGGACAAGAAATTAGCTAGCTTGGGGGAATTTGATAAGTGTTTTATTTGTCCACTTATCATGGAATTTTTAACACAATTTTGTTGTCATTTTCCCCTTTTTCCTTCTTTCCGACTCCTTTTTTGTCTATGATTACAACTTTTGGCTTTCCCGATCCTTTTTATGTGTGTGTTTGTGTTTGTAGATGCAAGGAGAAATTGGTTATATAGCATGAACATGAAGAACTATATTGGAAGCAAAGCACAAGAGGAGAGGGCGTGCAACCCCTGAGGAGAGGGCGCTCCTACCCCAAGCGCCACAATCTGCCTCTCTTTATTCCCAGCTAGGAGAGGGCGTGCACCATAGTAGGAGCGGGCGCTCCTCCCTGATCTTCCACAAACTGCCTCAAATTGCTGCAGGAGGAGAGGGCGCGCAAGAGCCAGGAGAGGGCGCTCCAGCCTGAGGAGCGGGCGCTCCTACATGCAGACCCGACTTTTTGGGCGGATTTTACGATGTGATTTCGGAGTTTTAAATACGACCCTTGGCTTCAGTTTTCTGCATCTTCTTCCTTGGAGAAGATCACCTTCTTCCCTTTAGTCTCCTTAGTCCCTTAACTCTCTAAACTCTTATTAATTAGCTTAGTTTCTCTCAACTTATTCACTGAAGTAGATTTATTGAAGTTTGTATTCTCACTTTCAACATTTTATCAACCTTGAAGCTTCATTAGTAATCTCTTTCCTCTATCTCTTACTCTTTATTTTCTGTTTTTTTAATTGCTTTGAATTATATATTTCTCTCTTAATCTTTGTTAATTATTGTTGCACGTTCAATCTACTTTGTTCTTACTACTCTCTTCAATTTGTTAGATTTTATTTTGAACTTAGATATTGTTGTTAGAATGTTCTTTACCATGTTTAGTGAGTAGTCAGTTAGCTAGGGTTGGGTGAAGACCCAACCAAGCCATGGGTTGATTGATATTTGTGCTTGCATGTTCATTTTGGATTGATGATTGATTGTTAGAGAATTGGTTAATTGCATGTGTAATTGGATGACCACTTATTGCTCATGTATTCACTTCTATGCTTGCATTCAAAGATGAGGTCTAGTTGTGAGCCCTTTCTTGTATGATTATGCTAAATTCCTCTTGATTACGGTCCCTTGTTTGAATGATGTAGTAGTCTTAGTTGCGGTAATTAGGAGAGAAATCCCAATTATTTGTGCCTTAGTACTATCTCGAACCGATCAAAAGAAAAACCCTAGTTAGTAGACTACTTCCCATTGTTAAAACTTGGTAGGCATATCTTGCTAGTTTAGTTTGGTTTAGGAATGCTTAGTGTTGTGGTTTTGAAAGAAGTGAACCTTTTCTTTTATGATTAGACCGAATTTCTATCTTGATTACGGTTCCTTGTTTTGATGATATAGTAGTCTTATTAGTTGCGGTAATTAGGAGAGAAATCCCAATTATTTGTGCCTTAGTACTATCTCGAACCGATCGAAAGACAAACCCGAGTTAGTAGTCTACTTCCCATTGTTAAAACATGGTTGGCCTATCTTGCTAGTTGAGTTTGGTTTAAGAATGCTTAGTGTGGTGGCTTCGGTAGAAGACAATGTTGAGTGCCCTTTCTATCACCCAATCTGTGTACATACTTGCTTATTGTTTTGATTCATAGGTTTGGTTGGTGTCGATTCCCATTTTCCCCCCTAGTGTTTGTCTCCATAGTAGTTATTTAATCAAATTTCAAACTTGTGACCGAACTAGATTACAACCGTTTCATATTCTCGGTGTACTCATACCCATTCCCTGTGGATACGATCCTTTACTTACCCTAAACTTGTCTTAGGTTGGTTTGGGTAGAAATATTGTTTGGCTTGAGGGTGATTGTCCAACGACCGGTTATTCCCTCTACCAATCTAGCAAAGAGAAGTGGTAAATTCTCGAACACTTAGTTAAATCACATTTATTTTCTTGTTTAAAAGAACCTTAATTAATTAATTAGTGTTGTTTCATCACCTTTAAAATAATTAATTAATCAATTCCATATAGTATCTTTTGTTAAATAAAGATTAGAATTGAATAAAATAATTGTTGGTTGATCCCTTAAGCCAAGGCGAATATTGTTTATTTTCTTGTTCTTATCACAAATTTAATTTAATAAGAATAATGACCTTACGATGTAATTCCTACGTGAATTGATGTGTGTAAATAAAATCAATTAACATAGTTTTAGGTATCACATTGCATATATTGTTTGGTGATGAAATTGTGCAAAGGAAGAGTTAGTAGAGGCCGCACTAGAGCTAGGATCGCGATTCCCCACTAGAGGAACGTTATCTTGGTACCCTCGCTACCGAACTCATTCTTGTTTATGTAGACCAATTTAGGCATGGGTAAACTTATGATTCATGCTAAATATCCCTTGAACTCTACTTGGGAAAAAGATATGAACGAGGTTTATGGGTTTTCCTAAAACTCATTGGCGACTCCTACTTGTTCCTTACAAAAAAGCATGTATGATAGAATCATTTCTAATTCAAGGTCCCCCAAACAGTCAGGAATTCAAATCCTAATACACCGTAAAAAGTGTAAAGTCCTAGGCTTTTAAAGGGCCATGCGCATTTAAGGAGAGTACCCCTTACGATGGGATCACCCTCCTTACACTATGCTAGACTTATTGGGGAAAGGAAAAAATGAAAAAGAAATAGAAATAGAGGTCAATAAATCATGTCGTTGAAGCTCGCCTTTTGTCTTGTGTCGTTTGCTTTATCATCACCCAGTCTTCTTGCTAGCTAGAGGCAATGGGATCTTGTTTGCTTTTATGAGATCTTGAATGAGATTTTTAAACCTGTAGCATTTATCTGTGGAATGACCGTTTCCTTGATGGTACTTGAAATAAGAATTGGGATCCCATCTTGAAGATCGCTTTTCTAGTGTTGGGTCCTCGGTAAGGCCAAGAGGTTTGATTAATCCTCAATCAAAGAGACGATCGAAAGCAACATCATAGGTCATTCCAATGGGTGTTAACTCTCTTTTGGTATTATTTTTAGATCCTTGATTATCCATGGCTAAGACACCGTTATGATCAAAGATACTAACTTGTTACTAGAGTGGGTGTTTTCGGAAGAAGAAGGATTGTCGTTCTTCTTTCCTTTCCAGCCACTGTGGTTACTATTGTTAGTAGCTTTTTGCTTTGCGAGGTCATCTACGATTTCAATTCTGATGTCATAAACGGCCTTGAAAGTATTCAAATTATGTTGATATTTTAAATGCTTCAAATACTTCTCTTGGAGATTCTTGATAAACATCCTTATGGATTCTTTTTCGATGGGCACCTCAATCATCTTAGCGGAAGTTTCCCTCCACTTATTAAAGAAAGAAGTAAAGCCTTCATTCTCTTTTTGTATTAGCATCTCAAGTTGTCTGAGTCAGTTTTGATTTGAATATTACACTTATATCTGTCAATGAAAGCGTTTTTTATTACATCCTAAGTAGAGGTTTTTTCTTTATCAATAGAAAAGAACCAATGTTGATAAACGGTTTCTAAGGACATTGAGAATAAAGTGTGAAAAATATTCTTATCAATACCCTTAATGTTCATTATATAGTTTCAAAGGCTCTTAAGTGGAAGTAAGGATTATCTGTTGCCTTGAACTTAGGGATGTCATTGGCATTGAACTTCTCCGGAAGAAGCTCATTGCCCACTTAAACCCCTTGTGAGCTAATGTCCTGGAATCTATAGTCATTGGATATTTTGCTCAAGCTTTCTTGCATGAGCTTCATTTGTTGTTGTTTCACAAGGTCATTGATCTGAAGGGTTAAAGCCTTCAACCCCTTAGTCCCGTCAGCCATTTGCTTCTGAAGCTCAGTGACTTTTTCTTGACTTGCCATTATCTTCTTAGCTTTTCTTTTTCGACTGACTGGTTTATCAAAAAGTTGAACTTGAATAACGGTGTTATCCTTAATTAATCGCCCTTCTCTCCTTGACCAAGTACTGTGGAAAGGGAAATTAGGAATATTTTTTTTATTATTTATTTTTATCTCGAGCTCTATTGAACATGCGATAGATTGAAAGAGGATATGAAAGAGAATAGAAAGAGATTGGACCCCCACTCGAATGACGGAAAACGACTCATGCATGAACCTAAGACATGGTCCTTGTGACATATAAAAAGTGTGTTCTAAGACTAGTGATTGTAGATGAAATGTTAAGACTTGTGTCATGACCATGTGGCTAGACTATGTGACTAGACTCAAGCAAAGACTAAGTTAAGACTTCAGGTATATGCATTAAACTGGACAGGCTGTGGTATTTTAGTCATAACTTTTTATCTTTGACTCTTATTGGAATGAAGCCAACGCTAAATAAAGATAAAACTCGAGGCTACAGATCCATAGGTTTTACAACTCGTAACTCTTCTTACAAGCCCGGATATGACCAAAACAAGTTGACACTTGTGCAGTATATGGGAATAAAAATCCGGGTTGACTTAAAGGAACTATGACTCGATTTTAAGTTATTTATTAGATCAAATTAATTAATCAATTAATTAAGAAAATCCTTTTAGTCATTGGTTAGTTTATTTAGACTTATTTACAAACACAAGTCAAACCAAACGGTTAGTTTAGTCACACAATAAGTATGCACAAGTAAGAGATGCACAAGTGCCAAGTAGTCACAATATGATGCAATGAGTTTGCAACCTAACCATGGATCTAGTTCCCTAAAGTTCGGGATATAGGTTAGTCAAAGAGGGTCCATGGTTATGAGTCCGGATGCACCGCGTGGAAGCCTTACCTTTGGAAGGGTTGGCGCGAGTGGATGGAACCCCGCGAGTTAAACTTGCTTCCATGGTTTGGTGAATTCAACATTCTCAGATGTACCCTTTATTGCAAAAAGCGTTCAATCAGGTAGATGGAGCATGAATTCCCATAGGGTTATGTCTATATGAAGAACACATATGGGTTTTAGAAAATTGAGAAAAACTCAATCAGGAAGTAGAATCGAGCCAACATTTCTAGAACTAGTCGAAAATAGAACGCATATTTCTGGATCGGTATTAGAAGAACGCAGCGCCAGCCAAAAGGGATTGTCGCCGGGATATGAGCCCTGTCGCCTGGTGACAGGATTTTCGCTCGGCGACAAAGCCAAATCTTTGGCGACATGCTCTGTTTTCTAGACGCCAGTTCCTACATGCCTCAGCAGCTGCCTGTGTTCTAAGAATTTTTTAATTTTTCGTAGCATTATTTCGATTCTAGTTGTGAAAGATATTCCTCAAATTTCTTATGTGTAAAAATCCAATGTTTTTGACTCATTACGGATGGTATTTCCAATGAGAACCTTTTCTATGCATATGACAATAATGTTAATCAAAATTACGCACTTGAATTACTTAGAACTTTTCGAGTCTCATCCACTCATTCTAAATCATTGCCGAAATAAATTTTAGGAATTAATATAGAAATCATCCCCAGTGGAGTCGCCAAAAATTATAGGGAATATTTCGAGCTTTACCCCAAACTTGAACCCCACTGTGATCATACACTAAAGTACGATGGCGTCCAAAGGGAAAGAAGCTAGCGCAAAAGAGTCGCCAACAAGTTTTTGGAACTTGTAAACCGTTCACAGGGTGAAGGTTACACCCCTTAACGATCCAAGAGCTCGTTAACTCCAATAGGTTTGGAACCAAGACTAGAAGTTCAGGGATGAAGGTACAAATCCAATCTAAAAGAGAAAGAACCTTCCCTAATAATAGGCCTCTACTTTATTCTTCTCGTATTCATGTGCGCTTTCTGACTAAGATGCAATCAATAGGTTTACCCTAAACCTGTTTATCTATGTTGATTGAATATTAATGCACAAACAAAACTACTATCGGCGATCACTTGAATTATAATCATATTAACCCTAAACAAGATTATTAATTATCTTATTAAGCGTGATTACAAATACCAATTCCCTTTAAACATGCATAAAAGGCGTGATCAAGCAATAACAATAAATATATATCAAGCAACATAATAATAATCATTAATAATAATTATAACTAAAATAATCATGACAATCATAAAAATAACCATGTTCATGTTAAAAACAAAGCATAATAATGATTTAGAATGAGTTGATGAGACTCGAAAAGTTCTAAGTATTTCATGTGCGTAATTTTGATTAACATTATTGTCATATGCATAAAAAAATGTTCTCATTTTAAAGACCATCCGTAATGAGTCAAAAACATAGGATTTTTACACGTAAGAAATTTGAGGAATATCTTTCACAACTAGAATCGAAATAATGTTGCGAAAAACTGGAAAATTTAATAACACTGAGAGCTGCTGAGTCAGGTAGAAACTGGCGTCTAGAAAACAGAACCTGTCGCCGAAGATAAGGCTCTGTTGCCGAGCAACAATTTTGTCGCCAGGTGTAGACATCTAAAAATGTCTCCCCAAAACCAAACCCGATGATGAACAACCTTTCACCGCTACTATTGGTCGGGTTTAGTATTTAATCCCGAGAGTGCTTAAAAAATCGTATTTTATTAAATTCATATTTTTGAACAGTCCATGGATTAGTCTAGATGTTTGGTAAAAGCATAGTTTTAATTTCAGCCCAAACTTATTAATTAATTTTTAGCCCAAACCTTTTTTATTTTATTATTTTATTATTTATTTTTGGCCCAAACCCTTTATTTATTTTTATTTAATTATTTTCTTATTTTAGCCTGAATAATAAAAAGTCAGAAAAGCCCCGAAATTATCAATCGGCACTTAAAATGCCGAAGGAAATTAGGGTTAAAAATGTATTTAGACGGAAAAACAGGCTGGAATTTCCCGCGCCACGGCAGGTACCTACCGTGTCACGGGAATCCTTCCCGTCTGACGGTGGGATTTCCCGTGACACGGGAGGTCTGCCGTGACACGGGACATTCCGTATCTTTTCCGTGTAAACCCTTAACGCATTTTTTATCCCGTTTTATGAAAATTTCCCGCGTCGCACCAAAAATGTACCGTATCACGGAAAAGTGTACCGTCTGACGGTGGAGCTTCCCGTGTCACGGTACAGTTTGATCGTGTCACGGGATACTTTTTTAGGGTTTTTATCATTTTAGGGTTCCGTGTGCTCCCTCAGCACATTTTCCCTTTAAATACCCCCCTCATTTCTGATGAACGGGGGCACCGAGTAATTCGATTATTTTATTTTCTCTCTTCTATGCTTTAGCCTAAACACTAGCCTACCCTTTTCTACTTCAAAATTCCTTCTTCAAGTACTCAAAGGAGTCCATACTTTACTCGTGGTTCTATCCTTAAGCCAAGGCGTGAAAGGTAGAATTATTTGAGGGTTTGGCCCCAAAATCAACTTTACTTTATTTAATTTAATTTAATCATCGTTTTATTATTTCCTTGAAGTTACTAACTCGTTTATTATTTTGTAGTTGCAAACAAATAGAATCAAAGTAAGGATCATGCTCCTTTTATTTTTATCATTTTTCTAACGATTTTATGTTGTTGGAATTGTGATTAAATTGGTTTTAATATTAATGTTATTCTATTATTGATCACCGTATTGCATGTTTAAAGGGAATATGTAATTGAAAATCACGCCTAATAAGATAATTTGGACAATCGGTTTAGGATCCTTTTAATCTTATTATTAATTGAAGTGATCACAAATATTTTAGAATTATGTGTGCATTAATATTCAACCAATTTAGTTAAATAATAGTTTGGAGCGAATTGAATTATTGTTTTATGCCTTTGAGATCACAGGAATGCTTTTCAATATAAGAATCGAGTAGAGGCCAATACGGGCGAATGTGACTCCATGACTCACTTCGTACCATCATCCCCGATCCTCCTTTCGTGGTTCCGAACCATATGGAGTTAGTAATCTCATGGATTATGAATGGGGTGTAACCTTCACGGGTCAATCGTTGTTGCCTATCGTTGTCCCTTATCGTGGTTGCCTTTTATGATCCGTGAATGGTTTACAAGTTCCTTAAAAAACTTGTTGGCGGCTCCCTACTCTCCTTGTCCCTAATCGTATATGTCAATTCCCACTTCCTATGAGTGCCAAGCATATTCACACATGCTTTTAACGTAGGCGCACTTCGAACGACGCCTACACCAGGCGACATGGCTCTTATCGCGGCGACAGTCCCTGTTGGTTTGCGCTGCGTTCTTCCAATACCGAGCCAGAAATATGAGTTCTTTTTTCAACCAGTTCTAGCACTGTTGGCTTGATTCTACTTCCTGATTGAGTTTTTCTCACTTTTGTAAAACCTATATATGTTCTACATATGGATATAACCCTCTAGGAGTTCATGCTCCATCTACCTGAATGAACGCTCTTAGCAACAAAGGGTACATCCGAGAACGTTTAATTCACCAAACCATGGAACCGAGTTTAACTCGGGGGGTCCCATCCACTCGCGCCAACCCTTCCAAAGGTAAGGCTTCCGCGCGGTGCATCTGAACTCATAACCATGGAACCTCTTTGACTAACCCATATCCCGAACTTTAGAGAACTAGAGCCATGGTTAGGTTGCAAACTCATTGCATCATATTGTGCCTACTTGACTACTTGTGCATTATTTGTTGTGCATACTCTATGTGTTTTTCCTAACCGTTTGTTTGACTTGTGTTTAAGCCTAAATAAACTAAATAATGACTATAAGGACTTTGCCTAATTAATTTATTAATTTGAGTAATTAAAGTTTAATAAATTAATCAGAACTGACTTAGTACGACTTTAGGCATATCCCGTAGAGTAAAAATACTGAAAGTAGTCCCAGATTAATGCTCTAGTAATGGCGCAAAAACTTGGGCTCCAGCGCCAAACATTGTTGTGCAACGCCGAGCGAAAACTCTGTCGTTTGGCGCTGCACTGCAGTGTGCGGTGACAGTCCTGTTGCTTTGGCAACAATTAAGAATTTTGCTCGAGTCATCACGACGAGTCTAATTAAACAGTTTGTTAATTAGTTTGGTTATTTTATTAATGGCAGTAACCTTATTTAGCCTTTAATTGAGTCTAACCACTTAGTCCCATGGTCTTACACAAGAGTCAAAGCATGTCACTTGCACTCACAAATAAAAGCACACACTAATATGTATGTACACTTTGACCATGTCTAGAGAGTCTTGTATGCACGTGTTTTCCGGCATTCTTTTTTTTAGGGGGGAGGTCCAATTCGTTCCTATTCTTGTCTTACCGATTGCATGTTGAATCGAGATTGAGCCAAAATAATAATAAAAACACTTACTTTTTCTCAGCACTTGATCAAGGGGAGAAGAGCATTTAACCAAGACAACACTTTTGGTAAAGCATCACTCTTTTATAAAACAAAGGGGATTGTAATAATGGCCAGTAGAAAAACAATTCTCTTAAGTAATATTAGTGAAAGCTTATCAAGTCTAGAAGAGGATGTTCAGGAATTACGAAATACCGTTGTCACGCTTATGGGTGCAATAGAAGGATTAAGAGATTGGATGATGGTTATCGAACAACGTTCTCATTATCAACAATATATAGGCCATGATAACACTACCGAAGGACGTTTCATCCTCAAAGATCGTGTTCAAGACCTCATTAATTCAAATCTCCATCATGTTCCTCCGAGTAACAAGAAGACCAAGATTAGTAACAATAACAACACTGCCTGGAAAGGAAAGAAGAACAACTATCCTTGTTCTTCCGAAAACATCTACTCTAGTAACAATATTGGTACCTTTGACCTTAATGAAATCTTAGCTGTAGACAATCAAGGATCTAAATAGAAAGCCAAAAGAGAGCTCACACCCATCGGAATAACTTATGATGTAGCTTTCAATCATCTCTTTAGTCAAAGATTAATCAAACCTATTGGCCCTACTAAAGATCCAACACTAGACAAGCAAGCGATCTTCGAGATGGAATCCCAACTCCTATTGCAAGTTCCATCGAGGAAATGGTCATACCACAGATGAATATTACAGGTTTTAAAATCTCATTCAAGATCTCATAGAAGCAAACAAGATTCCATTGCCTCTAGCTAGCAAGAAGAATGGATGACGATAAAGCAAAGGATACAAGGCAGGATTCAACGACAAGATTTCATGACTTCTTTTTTCTATTTTTCTTTTATTCTTCCTTTCCCCAATAAAGTCTAGCGTAGGCACCATCTACTTTTCTCATATTTATTTTGTAGGATTTCTTTCTTTTCCATTATAAATAAAAATGAGCATTTATTTTCTTTCATATGATCATTCCATTACATCACATAAAAAAAATCCTAACTAAGCACAAGGTATACTAGTGATTTGAGGCACCCTTTGTAGCCACATCATATCACCTTTCACCCTTCAAATATGCAATCCTTTTTTGATAAACCACTTTGAGCCTCGTCTAACGATAGATCTTTCATTTTTCAACCCGTATCTACCTAAACTTGGGATGGGATGGTGTGCAACTTATGCAATTTTCAATTTCATAAAAAGCTTCAGTGACTTCAAAAGAATAAAATAGAAAAAAATAATAAAAGTGTGCAAAAGGGCAAGTGTTCCAATGTCTTTGATATGAAAATATTTTTCATAAGAACACGCCTTGGATTACGTATCTTATCGAGTGCTCGGTACCGTGCCTGAGAAACATGAATGCTAAGCGAGTGATAGACCGCATGATCGGGATTGCCCACACTTATAAAAATAAAATAAATGCAAAAGCAAAATAGAGAGCTAAAAAAAAGAGTAGAAAGCCTCAAGCATAAAAATATAAAGATTCAAAAGCAAGGTTGCACACCTTGGGGGCTTATCTGGGGTCTTGAGCCTTTATCTCTTTCTTCTATAACCTTTAGCCTAACCACGTTATAACCCTTAAAAAGACCTTTTTGAGGTATACACACACTTGTGCGTGGTTCGGTTAGAGCTACATTCGGCCTGATTCCTAACGGATACATAGGCTATCTCACATCGAGGTGCGGCCATAATAAAAAACATTCATAAATTGATCTTATCAAGGGGATCTTGTATGCTCATCCTTATTCACTTAGAGCTAGAATTGGGGGCTTGATCCTTACATCATTAGCCTACCAAGCCTAAGAGTCACCACCATTTGACTCTTTTCAATATATTTTTCTACACACTTAGCCCTTCCGGCCTAACTTTAGTGTCACTATCACACACATCACAGATACATGACAAAAGATACATCCCCTTAGGAACCCTTCGCCATGAAATCTTAACACAATATTGAAGCATACTTTGTCATATTAAAATCACTCGCATCACAAAGTATGAAGTGCTTAGCCTTCGTGCCTAAGTTACCGAAATGCTTTCAAGATAGCCTAGGATATTGCACCGTAAGATACCACATCGACGCGTATAGTT
Organism: Chenopodium album; assembly: GCF_948465745.1. NCBI lineage: Eukaryota > Viridiplantae > Streptophyta > Magnoliopsida > Caryophyllales > Amaranthaceae > Chenopodium > Chenopodium album. Next base: position 44,283,730 of record NC_137842.1, on the reverse strand, counting down.
GCTTGAACTCATTTCAACATGCATCGTAACACTCTACTCTTGTCTTTTCATTTTTTCTTTTTGGGGGATAAAGTTGGATACCCTCCATTAGTAATAAAAATGACGAAAATTTTTGCGCAAAATTAATCACAAATTTTTGCACACACACATATGCACATAAAAATGAAAAATAAAATGCAAAGATAAAACAGTCATAATAGATAATAGTTTGTATATACAAATATGTCTAATAAATGAGTCAGTTGGCAAAGTCCTACAAAAGGTCAAAATAAAAAAATACAGGTACAGCTACGGTGCTGGAGGGCGCAGATGATGAGGGATGTTCATTATGTCGAAGAACATCGCAAACCAAGGAGTATGCTCCTCACCACATCCGGACTCGCCAAGAGTCAGAAACCTCAATTCAGGACCAGTCCACCCAGACTCACCCTGATGATGAATTAGCAAAGGCTGAGGTCACGGAGGTTGCTACGACAACGAGCCGACCTCATACGTCCCACAACCTATAGGAGTCGATGTCACCTCTCCTTGGCCCATCGGCCCCGTCCGTGCACCCTTAGAGGAAGAACCCGAGCCCTCCACCGCCTCTGTCCGAGCAGCGTCAGATCGGCCACCTCGGCTACTATAAGTAGTGCGGCGACACCTCGAGCCAGAGCTGGCAAGCTCCCTCCTAGCCTCGGGTTTCGTCTGAGTGCGTGAAAGGATAGGTTGTCCCTGCAAAATTAAATCAAGTCAGATACAAAGAAATAGAAAAATAAAACAATGCAAAATAAAGAGGAAAAAGGAATACCTCCTAAGCAGTGTCGTCGCGATGACAGGAAGCCACGTTCCTCATCCTCACCAGCTCGCTCCGGAAGGCGTCTATGCACCTCGCCATCGCCGTCACCACCTCGCGCAAGAACTGTCATAACAAAGTCAGTAACAATACAAGACAGATATAAACAAATAGCAAGCAACTAACTCACCCGAGTCTGGTGACGAGGAATGGATCTCTCTACAAAGCGCTGATCCTCAGGAGCCGGGGGGGATCATCTCCTTTACAGGGTTGTATGTCCCCTGATAGCTGATGGACATCCGAGGAGGAACAACCACAACAAGCTCAGTCTGGCAAAAAAGCAAACCAAAGTGAATAAAACACCACTTGGGGGCTACTTAGCAAAGAACTAAAAGAGAAAAAGCTTACTGCCGCCTCCTCAGTTAAAACAGGGGCCGGAGCTAACAATGGCAGCAAGTCCTCCTCATAACACCGCCCAGAGTTGGCATAAGATCGCCAAGGAGTACTAACAGGCGACCTCTCCGCCAAATTGATCAGCATCGCATCATGGAACATGTGGCCAGGCGGAGGAGCAAAGACGACAAAGATCTCCTAAGAGTGCTGAATAGCAACTCTCTCACCAAGGTACACCGCCGCCTCATACGTCCCCTGAAAGTAGCGACGCTCAGTGGTGTACTGCGAAGCCAGCGCAGGAATAACCAGACCATCCCATGGCCGGTATACTACCTCGGGCTCCTACAAAATACGTCTATAAGATAAAAGCTCTATCAAAGGCAATACAAAGATGACAACAGTTCAAAAAAAAAAAACATACCGAGAGGAGCAGCTCTCGAACATGGGCAGTGGCCGCCTGATCACTTATGCGACCTCATCCACAGGCACCAACAGAGAGCTCGCGTGGAGATGGTCTCGCCGGCGCAAGCAAAGGAAAGTACTCGTAGAACCAGATCTATAAGGATAGAAGGAAATCAGCAAATGCTAAAGGTTTAGAGCTAATTTATAAAGAGATAAAGTATACCTCTACGACTCTACAGAAGCTAGAGAGTGCGATGTTTCCTGTGTAAGCTCTGCGGCGACAGGAATCTCGCCAGCCCCGCAAAAAGTCAGCATAGGCCAAGTTGGCCCAATCGTAAGTCCCGATCAGTTAAAGATCGCGGAGATCAAGAAGGTATTAATGCAGCACTTGACTACCCTTGTCAGGGGAAAAGGTCCCTGACAGCAAAATAAGCACAAAGATGCGTACCCGCTGCTCTCGGGTGGTCCTATCGTCCTCAAAAGCCATCGCCAGATTCATCCAGCGAATGCACCTAGAGCTAAGTCATGCTGGCTCCACCTCGGCACGGGCCGAACAACGATCAGACCCAACAGCTTCTCGACTATCGGAGAGAAAGCAATAATAGTGCTTTCGAATGGCAGCGCAGTCGAGCGAAACTCCAGTTCCGAGATGAGACTGAAGTCGGCTGGCGTGACAGTCATCTTACCCCAAGGAAAGTGAAAAGTGTTGGTGGTATCCCATAAGAACTCCACCAAAGCACGAACCACGTGGTGGTCCGTGTCGAACGAGTACATGGCCTGAGTAGCCCGAAATAGGGTGGTCATCCCATAGGTTTCCCAAAGCCATCGCAGCCCCTCATCGCCGCGAAAATACTTATCGTACAACTTGTCGATGGACTCGTTGCCTGAACCATGGCTACGCGTCGTACTGCTGATAATCCCACGACGCAGCCTCTTAGAAATATGGTGCTCGAGGGCGAAAAACAACGTTTGCTCATCCCACTCAGGAAAGGGACCGAGAGAAGTGGACGGATCCACGTCCTCCTGTACGGGCTCGTGCTCCCGTCGTGTGTCTCGGGACCGGGAATCAGAACCTCGCTGTCTAGCCATACTATATTATGCAAAATTGACAAGAATTAAGGCTCTATGGTATCTAGGGTTCACCTAGCCGCATGATACTATGTTTGCAAAAAAACAGAGTGCGTAGTACTAAAAAACAGAGCACGAGTTCAATTCAAGCATATATGGCATTTTTCAAGCAATCAAACAATTTCTTGCAATGTTATGCTAATTATTGTGACAAATTGGACAAGAATTGCTAGAAAAAATGTCAAGAACAACCCACATTATTCTCACGACCTTAAGGGGTTCAACAACGGTGAATTGCTCATTTCTTCACCAAATTGAGTCAAACAAGTCTAAAAATACTCCCCAGGAAATACACAAACATAATCAAGCAATTTCATGGCATAAAATTTGACAAACAAAGCAAATTAAGAAATATATCGACGAGGGGAAAACTAGGTAGTTATCTAATCTTCCCTCGGTCAAAATAAATTTATAAACACTTAACAAACATAAATACAAGTATAGAGGCAAGTCAAGGGTCGAACCCAAAGGAACGGTAATGTTCAAGCACTTTCAATTATGCGCCTAAGATAGGTCGAAATAAAAGAGTAAAGGGAGAATACTAACAACTAACAAAACAAGTAACCAAAGAAATAAAACATTTGGAACGGGGATCAACAAGTAATCATGTCAATTGCAACAACTTGGAAAGATCAATTCAATCAAAGGTTGTGAAGACTAATGATAAGAGCAATCAATTGGAATCAAAGAGCTATCTCCTAATTAACCTAGGGTTCACTATGAATAACAAACTAAAAGAATCACAATCAAAACCAATCAATAATTGCAATTACTAAATCAATTGTTCATGTCATTAGCAATTACAATGCAATCTAGCATAATTCTCGAAGCCTAATCGAGTTACACACATGCAAACCTTCATTAATCACTTTAATATCAACAATCAATCAACACAATTCCCAAATTAATCACAATTAATCAATCATACAAGTTTCACCCAATTCCTAGCCAAACAACTATTCAAGAATCATCATCTATCAACTAACAACTATGGAAATCAAGAATCAACAATATATCAAGAATAACTACACTAATTAAGCATCAAACATCAAAATCAATACAAACAAACATGAGATAGAGTTAAGAATGCTCATTGATAATAGAGAAGATCTTGAACACAATTGTCACCCTTGTATCTTCAATCTCTCAATCACCATTGAAATCCTTCACTTTCTCTCTCTAAAACTACTCCTAATCTAGCCTAATCTAGAGAGAGAAGCTCTCAACCTAAGTGAAAAACTATTCTAAAAACTAAGATTTACATGAATAAATGATAATGAAAACCCCCAAAAACTATCTATAAACAAAAGGAGAAAAGAAGCTTAAAATCCTCGGAGAAATCGGCCGCGCCCGCGGAGGGGAGCGGACACCTCGAAAGCCGCGCCCGCGGCCAAAGCCCGCGCCCACGGGGCCAAGGCCCATGCCCGCGGGGAGCCCGCGGCCAGCCCTCGGGGACTTACTGCCCAAAATCGGCAGAAATAGGTTGCGGCAGATTTGCAGGGCCAACTTTGGAAGGTTGTAACTCCCAATCTAGGAATTGTATGAAGGTGTGCGACCTATAATTGGAAATCTCTTGAAATCTAGTTTCCAACCAGACAAAAATCACCTCAATCCGATCTGTAGAACTCGAGATATGGCCAAAACAATGCACAAAGGTTCTTTTTGATACTTTGCAAGCCTTCATTTTCCTTTGTTTCTTGGATTGGCTTGACTTGCGTGCTTGGATTCCCTAATTTGGCTCCGTTAAATTACATGAATGCACTTGAGCTCCCTCCTTGATGATTAAATCCCGGGAAGCTCGACACACCTACAAAACAAGTCAAACAAACGGAGAAGCGAGGGAAATAGCCGAGAAATGAATAAAATAATAAGAAAACCATTAAAAGCACGCATTTCTCTAAACTAACACACAAACACCTAAATCAAGCATTATTCCTTAAAAATACGACATAAACGAATAAAAACAAACATATAAATATAAAGAAAACATAGCCTAAAGGTGCCATAAATGGCACGGATCAAATTCCCCCAAGCTAAACTTTTGCTCGTCGTCGAGCAAAATAAAATCCAACCCAAGGGAATGAATTTATTCAAGAAAATAAAGAAATAAGAAAGATAGAGGATGAGAATATACACTAACTCACTTTCGTAGGAATCAAGGTCAATTTTAGCAACTGAAGACAAGCCATTTAAACCTCTAGATCGCCCTAGAGGACGAGTGATGCTCTCGTAAAGGTTTCCTAAGAGATTAACCCATAACTCTCATAATAATACAAACAAGGCAAAGCATAAAGAAGGAAATCAAAAGAAAAGAAGAGCAAACACATGTTCATAAAAGGACTTTTTAAAATGTACAAGCACAAATGAATGCAAATCTTTCTAAATAAGTAAGGGAGCGCACGCTCCAAGATACCTAAGGTTGATTGAAACATAAATATGCTAAGCATAGGAATCACACTCCACTTTCATCCCAAACGGTCTTACCGCATTCTCCCTACTAATCTCATATCTCCCCTTAGTGAGCGTCTCATAGATTCCACGAAGGAACCGGAAAAAGATCAAATTTTTGGCTTACTCGACATCTTGACTTTGCATCCCCTTTCCTTTGGCTATAACCCTTGATTCCCTTCACCGATGAATGACTCAACCCCTAGGTCAAAAGGTCTTCCCAAAGGTTGTAACGTAAGGCAAAAAGGGTAAAGGAAGGCTAAATTTAAAATTTGGTGGTTAACCTAAATTGTGAAGCAAAGATTGCGCATTTCTTTACACCATAACCAAGTAATCACCAAACAAAAATACCAACACCCCCAAGCTTATTCAAAGCTAAGATCACAAACATATACACAAAAAACGTGCGAACGCTTCCCCCCAAGCTTAAATGGAGCATTGTCCTCAATGCTCAAAAAGGAAGAATACTCACATAAAAATATTTTTGCATTTTTCACTTTTTTTTTCAATTTTTTTATTAGTCCTTTGTCCTCGCCTCTTTTAACTTTGGACGGCTTTTTAAACTTTGCACTTGCTTTGTCCTTGCCTTTTTTTTACTTTGGACGGCTTTTTCATTTATTCACTTGTCATTATTCACAAAATATACACAACGCAAACTTGCTTTCAAGAGAAGCAAATATCCAAACTCCTCCACCACAAACTCCAATAATAATGAACCATTGCTTCACAAAAACCTAGAATGGAAACGAAAATGAAACAAAAGGCTCAAGATCTAGAGATGTGGCTTGAAAAGAAGGGAAAAAGGCTCAAAGGGTTAGCAAGTAGGAAAATGTAAACCCAAAAACCGAAGAAAATGAAAACTATCCTAGAAAAGAAAAAGTAACACCCCGAAAAGATGCCTTTGTCCTCCCTAGGTGGTTCGGTCTTGGTCTTAGGAATCATACGTTAATATTCTAGATTAGGTTTGCGAAAGTCAAGGATCCACGCCGCTCATGCAAGAATGTGTTGAAAGCTCGAAAAAGTATGAATCTCACATGGTTGTAGCAAAAACTCACTAAGGTTGTCAAATCGAAGATAGGGAGCAACTACCAAACAAGCCTCAAACAAGTAGAATCCGGCTTCATGATCCCCCTAGTTCTAAACAACTACCCTAGCATGCTTTATCCTAGAATTAACCAAACGTAATCTCAAACCGTGCACACCACTACCATTTAGGAAGAAAAGCATTCAAGTTTACAAGTCAAAATGTTATTATGTCCAAAGCAAGAACAAAACTAAACACATTGCAAATTTGCCTTGATAGAAACAAAAATCTTTTTGGAGTTTTTCTAAATATGAGAACATGGAAAAGCATATACAAAGTTGCATGACATATATGAATCAACATCCCACCAAACATGATAGAATACCCTCCCCCAAGCTTGAATGAGACAACATGCTCAATCATAAGGCATAGAAACCATGGGAGGGGGAAACAAGGAGATCAATCCAACAAACCAACATATGTCCAACAAGTCATCATCCACTAGAGAAAGAGCAAGGAAGGATATTACCGGATATTAGGTGGGTGTAAATACCCACAAATGACCTAATTTTAACCTTCCAAAGCTAACAACCTCTAATATTGAATCTTGCCTTCTATATGCTAGCAAATGTGGTGCCAATCTTCCTTGATTCTTGATCCAAATAGAAGCACCAAAGTATATCAAGTCATGTACCTAGAAAAAGGAACACAAACATTTCCATAAGAGAAAATCTATTCTAAAAAGAAAAGAAAATGAAAGCAATAAAACACGGGTTACTTCCCAAGAAAGGCTTGCTTAAGGTCCAAGCTTGACCGCTCTAGAAAATAATAATTCAACGCACGCAAGAGCTTGTCAAATGCACTACTACACATTTCATATGATAAGAGGTAGGCAAATGACGGGAAGAGGGCGTGCAACAAGGATAATGCACGCAAATGAGGAGAGAGATGCCAAGAAAAGGAAGAGGAAGAATCAAAAGAAAATTTAACAAAACACGAAGAAAAAGAAAAAGAAGAAGAAGAAGAAAAAGAAGGAAAACTCTCCTCAAAATATTTTTGGGTGGCAACATCACCCTTTTCCTCTATTGGGGACAAACGAGCTACATACAAATCATCATAGACAAAAGGGTCCCCAATACGCTCATTGACAAAAGAAGGGAGGGATATAGGAGTGTAGGGAATATGGTTGAAATTGCTTGAAAAAGGGACATAAGAGGAGGGAATAAGGGCTATGGACTCACAAATGAACTTTTTCTCACCACCATGCCTCAAATCCCCAATGAGAGCATAAAAATCAATCATAGAATCCTCAAAAGAAGAGCACTCATGATCATCATCTCCCTCAAACATTCATCTTCCAAGAGGAACTACATAATCCCCTTCACTACAACCATGATCAACAACTCCCTCAACTTCCATAAAGTCTAAAGTCTCAAAGCCATGCATGAATGGATGCAAATTCATTTCAAACTCATCTCTCTCCCATGAAGCATTCTTAATGAACTCACTCAAAAGGATATGGGTTTTCATTTGACACTCAAAGAACACATAGGTCATAACCTCAATCGAGTCCAAATACTCGTGGATAGAAGAGTCACAAACATGCACATAAGATTCATCAAGATGGAAAAGAGGGTAAGAAATTTCAATATCAACACTCTCTTCATTCTCAACTCCATCACAATCACTCAAATGCTCACCAATGGGATCCTCACACTCTCTTGTTTGCTCAAAATCATCATCATCATCCTCAACACACACATTAAATTGGGATTTATCACAAACAAGCATCAAGGATGACAATTGGCTTTCTAACTCTTCTTCTCTTTTAAATTCTTTATTACAAACATCCTCGCACTCTCTAATCATCTCCAATTGGCTCCTTAAAAATTCCATCATTTGTCTCTCCAAAGGCCTTAGGTTAGGATTCATCTCCAACTCCCTCAAAGATTCATGAATTTGACTATAGGGGATTAGAGACTCATCAAAAAATTTGGAGAGTGATAAGGTAAAGAGGTTTGAGGATCAAGAGTAAAAGAAGAGCCACAACCAAAGGTAGGATCATCATCATTATAAACATGAGCATTTTCATTAAATAGGGGAGAGGGGGCACAATCAAGCATATGAGATTCGTTATTAAGGGAATGAACTACATCACAAGAAGGCATGGTAAATAATGAAGAAAATTGAAGCACACCATTAGCATCAACTTGAGCATGTACTTCATCATCATGAGAAAAAGAGGAAATAGAATTGAAAGCATTTGTTCTAGGTTCAACTATGGGGTCGTGTGACATATCATGGGAAATCATGCTGACATTACAAGAATCAAGACATTGCACGTCAACATTAGAATCATGAATACCCCTATTATAAACAACCCAAGCAAACCAAACATAAAAATCCCAAGCATCATCAATTGACAATGCTCTAAATTCACCATTATGCATGCATTCAACTTCATCCCTAGTTTGCTCATTCAAACCAAAATAACAAATATCACAAGCCTCCAAAAGACTACAACAATTATAGTCCAAAAATCCCTTAAGTCTATTGAAATATTCACAAAAAGGCTCATTATCATATTGAGGAAATGAGAGACTTGCCATTTTTATACAAAACCAACAAAAATCAAATAAAAGAAAGGTATATACAAAGACCTAGACACAAGCAATAAAAAATAATCAAACATAGACACCATTCCCCGGAAACGGCATCGTTTTGACGAGGGGAAAACTAGGTCGTTGTCTTATCTTCCCTCGGTCAAACTAAATTTATAAACACTTAACAAACCTAAATACGAGTATAGAGGCAAGTCAAGGGTCGAACCCAAAGGAACGGTAATGTTCAAGCACTTTCAATTATGCGCCGATGATAGGTCGAAATCAAAGGGTAAAGGGAGAATACTAACAACTAACAAAAGAAGTAACCAAAGAAATAAAACACTAGGAATGGGGATCAACAAATAATCATGTCAATTGCAACAACTTGGAAAGATCAAGTCAATCAAAGGTTGTGAAGACTAATGATAAGAGAAATCAATTGGAATCAAAGAGCTATCTCCTAATTGTTAACCTAGGGTTCACTATGAATAACAAACTAAGAGAATCACAATCAAAACCAATCGATAATTGCAATTACTAAATCAATTGTTCGTGTCATTAGCAATTACAATACAATCTAGCATAATTCTCGAGGCCTAATCGAATTACACACATGCAAACCTTCATATATCACTTTAATCTCAACAATCAATCAACAAAATTCCCAAATTAATCACAATTAATCAATCATAAAAGTTTCACACAATTCCTAGCCAAACAACTATTCAAGAATCATCATCTATCAACTAACAACTATGGAAATCAAGAATCAACAATATGTCAAGAATAACTACACTAATTAAGCATAAAACATCAAAATCAATACACACAAACATGAAATGAAACAATGCATTAAGGTGAGATAGAGTTAAGAATACTCATTGATAATAGAGAAGATCTTGAACACAATTGTCACCCTTGTATCTTCAATCTCTCAATCACCATTGAAATCCTTCACTTTCCCTCTCTAAAACTACTCCTAATCTAGCCTAATCTAGAGAGAGAAGCTCTCAACCTAAGAGAGAAATTATTTTAAAAACTAAGAATTACATGAATGAATGATAATGAAAACCCCCAAAAACTATCTATAAACAAAAGGAGACAAGAAGCTTAAAATCGTAACAGACCCGGAAGCCGCGCCCTCGGAGAAATTGGCCACGCCCGCAGAGGGGAGCGGACACCCCGAAAGCCGCACCCGCGGCCAAGGCCCGCGCTCGCGGGGAGCCCGCGGCCAGCCCTCGGGGACTTACTGCCCAAAATCGGCAGAAATAGGTTGCGGCAGATTTGCAAGACCAACTTTGGAAGGCTGTAACTCCTAATATAGGAATGGTATAAAAGTGTGAAACCTATCATTGGAAAGATCTTCAAGTCTAGTTTCCAACCTTACTTGAATCACCTCAATTCGATCTGTAGAACTCGAGATATGGCCGAAACAATGCACAAAGGTCCTTTTTGATACTTTGCAAGCCTTCATTTTCCTTTGTTTCTTGGATTGGCTTGACTTGCGTGCTTGGCTTCCCTAACTTGGCTCTGTTAAATTCCTTGAATGCACTCTATCTCCCTCCTTGATTATTAAATCCCGGGAAGCTCAACACACCTACAAAACAAGTCAAACAAACGGAGAAGAGAGGGAAATAGCCGAGAAATGAATAAAATAATAAGAAAACCATTAAAAGCAAGCATTTCTCTAAACTAACACACAAACACGCAAATCAAGCATTATTCCCTAAAAACACGACATAAACGACTAAAAACGAGCATAGAAATATAAAGAAAACATAGCCTAAAGGTGCCATAAATGGCACGGATCATATACATCTCATATTTTCAAGAAATTCTTGATTAAACATGTGCGAAATTCAGAAAAAATTGAGCCAGTTTGAAGAAAACTTACATAGATCAGCAAACTAGATGAACAAAGCTTCGATTTGCAACAAGTTTAAGCGAATTTGGTTGAAAAACAAGCGAAAACGGACGATTTGAAGTTTTATGGCGAAATTTCGAACGAAAACAGCAGCAGCTGCGAAATGAGGAAGAAAAGGCTTTTATTCGGAAAACCCGAGTGCAGCACCGTGCGCTAGAATCTATCGCTGGGCAACAAGAAGAAATTGTGGCGACAGCAGTTTCTGGCAGCCGCTGTAGTGGCGACAGAATTTGAGGCCTCGTAGAATGATTATTTCGACCTCGTATAGCAGTTTGGATTCCTTGATACGCCAGTTAGCCCTTTAAGAATCTTGGCATGATTTATTAATCAGCTCGGTTACAATCGCATTAAATAATCGACCTGATAAATGATTGTCTCACTTAGCTTAAAGCACCTAAACATTGGCTCATCGCAAAGCCACCGCCATAATGGTTCATAAGCAGCAAAGGCACCGGCATAATGGTTCATGAATAACAAAGGCACCGACATACTGGTTCACAAGCAGCAAAAGCGCCGACACACTGGCATAGCAAAAGCAAAGTTCAAGCGAACTTTAAAGGATTGACAAGCGTTGGTCTTCGGTGATATTCTTCAGAATATTATCGCAACAAATGAGGATGGATTCAGGCGAAGCAATCTTCGATCATGTTCCCTGGCTTCCGGAAGATGGTCACAAAGCGGTAAAAGATCGTTTCAGGCGAAGTAATCTTCGATAGCATTCTCTAGCTTGCAGAAGACTATCACAGCGGAAAATGGAGGCGGTTACAGGCGTAGCAGTCTTCAGACAGTATTCCCTAGCTTGAGGAAGATCGTCAAAGATCCATTGTTCAGAGACGAGTGAACATCAAAACATCAAGATAGCGTTCTCTAGCTTGTGGAAGGTTATTAGAACAACAATGCAGCAAATCGGTTACCCCAGAGACGTGTGCTCGACAGTGCAAGATACGCGTTTCTTAACTCTCTTCTCTGTTTTAACTAATGCTTAGTTTGCAGGTATCGACGTTACAAGAATGATTTAGGATCGCAGAACGCTCTGAATCATTCTCCGTCCCTATAGATACTTTGACTTTTGTTTTCAAAACTTGTGTTTCTCCAAACTCAGTCAAAGTGGGGGCTTTTGTAAACACCCATTTGTGTCTCCCCAAAACAAAACCCGGTGATGAATACTTTTTACGTCGAATCATATTCGAATGATGTGAAAGTGTGGAAAGTCTAGTGTTGCGGTTAGTTTTAATTAAATTCTTTCTATCTGTTTTCGAAGACCTATTTTATGAAAATAGCCAATACAATTTAGTTTGGTCCATGACAAGGGTCTAATAATAGTGTATTTGGATTAGGCTTGAAAAGACCTTTCCAACGATATATTATAAGCCAATTTCGATGAATAATGAGGAAGTTATAGCTAAATTACTAAACTGGGCCTGGTTTGATCTTTATATGCGGCCCAATGATCTAGAGGAGGGCCTATTATGAATTATCATTCCTAATGCAATTAAGATTGATTATAGTCTTCGAGAATCTTTTACAAGGTCTTTTGAATCCTAATGTGATTAGGATTGATAATAGAGTTTTATGAGTTTTATTTGGAATAAAAGAAGTGTTTTAAATGAAATTACAATTTTACCCCTCGTACGGACTTTTACGCTTAATTTTATCTAAAATATAAAAAAACGTGTGGAAAACTGCCTGTCGCGCGGCGACAGAGGCTATTGCGGCGCCAACGTCATGTTTTATTCCTCTTGAAACTCCGATTCTTTTTTATATATTCCGGACTATTTTCATTATAAATAGCATCCTTAAACCTCCCATTTTAATGACCAACTCATCAAGAAAATCTTGATACTCTCTCTCTTATTTTAAACCACCTTTTATAAAAACAAAATTCCTCATTTATAAGAACTAGACACACCTAGCCAAATTCGAAGTTGCCTTCGCCCTAGACGTGAAAGGTTTGGAATTTCTGAGGGTTTTGTCCCAAATCTCTCTTTCAATTATTTAGTTTAATTATTTAGTTTTATTATTTTCCTTGAAGTTACTAAAACGTGTATTTTGTTATTAGAAAGAGATACGAGGCATCCAAGTAAGTACTTTAATTGTTTAATTAATATTATGATATAGAAATCATGTTGAGGTTGTTATTTTAATTCCTAGTATCCTGTTAGGATGCTTTTCCTAGTATCATGTTAGGATGCTTTTCTTAGTATGATGTTTAGGGTAAAAATAAGTTTCTTAATTATATCAATTATGATTTATGTGATGCTTTCTATTTCCTTTCCTAATATCATGTTAGTATCATGTTAGGGTTAAAGCTTTGATATTTAATGTTTAGTGACATGATAGGATTTGTTATTAATCTTGTTAGTATCATGCCTAGGATCTTGCTATTATTATGCTTTAGCGTTGACATGATTATTTTTATTATAATTATGATTATGATGATTATTACGTTGCTTGATATTCATTGTTATTGCTTGATCACGCCTTTTATGCATGTTTAAAGGGAATTTGTACTTGTAATCACGCTTAATAAGATAATTAATAATCTTGGTTAATTTGATTATAATTCAAGTGATCGCCAATAATAGATTTATTTGTGCATTAATATTAAACCAACATATATTAAACAAGTTTAGGGTAAACATATTGATTGCATCTTAGTCAGAAAGTGCACATGAATACGAGAAGAATAAAGTAGAGGCCTATTATTAGGGCAGGTTCTTTCTCTTTTAGATTGGATTTGTACCTTCATCCCCGAACTTCCAGTCTTGGTTCCAGGCCTATTGGAGTTAACAATCTCTTGGATCGTTCAAGGGTGCAACCTTCACCCCGTGAACGGTTTACAAGTTCCTAAAACTTGTTGGCGACTCTTTTGCTCTAGCTTCCTTCCCTTTGGACGCCACCATACTTTAGTGTATGATCACAGTGGGGTTTAAGTTTGGGGTAATGCTTGAAATATTCCCTACAAATGAAGATGATGATCTAACATACTGGTTATATAAATGTAACCAAATTTTGAACTAGACAGTGTGCATGATGCTACAAAAACTAAGCTAGCTGCTATTCATCTTGAAGGGAAAGATCTTTTACTGCATAATTATTATATGAAAGCTAAACCCAACCCTTCTTGGGAATATTATGTGACGAGGGGAAATACTAGGTTTTTTACTAATCCTCCTGTAGACACCTAATTTTGGCCTCTTGTCCCGAAATGAAGTGCAATGATGTTACAAAAATCTGTTCTTCATGTTAGATTAAAGTATAAGTGTTTATGGACTACGAAATGCATTATGAAGTAAGTTAAAACTCATATTTGAGACCAAGTAATCTTAGAGCCTTGTCTGAGTACTAATTAGGCCTAAAACGTGCTCATACATGTTTAACCTTGATTAATAACGGACCCAAATGTGGCAAATGCAATAAATTGATCCAATGGATCTTACATTGTTGAAAACCGAGCAAAACAGATAAAAGAAAACCATCATATTTCCTTTATGACCTATACATATGGATATCCTTTTCAAAGAGCTTTCCAACAGTATATTATAAGCCCAATTCCGAGTTAAAGCGAAGAAGTTATGATCAAAACACTAAACCGGGCCCTAAAACCAACACCTTTGCACTCCAACAACCATATCTTTTGATCCATAACATATTTTAAACTAATTACAAGGGAATTTAAAAGTAGAAATTTAGAGCTTTCCAATGATATCTCACACACCTAAATTTGACTTCGCAATCTAAAGTTAAGGATGTTTTAAAAACGTGTTTTCGTACAAGGCAAACCGCATCCCAGAGCAACTCAGTAAGTTGCGCACGCCTGGCCCTTGCAACTCATTGAGATGCGCACGGCACCCAGCGCGACTCAGAGAGTTGCGCATGCCACCTGACGGTGCGGCTCTAAAACCCTAAATCTAGATCCCTACGCCTATAAACAAGGGTCTTCGTTCAGCATTACGAGGACCGTAAAAATATAAATTAAAACCCTAGCATTCTCAAAACCCTAATATCTCAACTTCTCTTACTATCATATTACTTTATCCTCTCTCTTTCAAAATTCTTTCCAACCCTAATTGAATATATTGAAGTCCTAGGAGGTACGTAGAAAAAAGAAAGTCTATAAACGCATTAAACAGAGATTTAATATAAAAGAAGATCGGTTAGTTTCCAGAGTACTTAGATAAATCACTTTTCTCTTATTGTTTAAATAAATTTAATTGAATAAATAGTGTTGTTTGATCACATTAAACAAAATTTTAGTTAATTAATTCACATAGTATTCTTTTGTTAATCAAGACTAGAATTTGATAATTGATTGTTGTTTTATCACTTAAGACAAGGCGAATATTGTTTATTTTGTTCTTTTCATGAATATTGATTAAACAAAGAATAACGACTTTTGCGATGTAATTCCTTTGTGATTAATGCTTGTAAATGAAATCAACTAACTTAGTCTTTAGGTATCATGTTGCATATATTGTTTGGTAATGAAATTTTGAAAAAGGACGAGCTAGTATAGGTCGTACTAGGGCTAAGATAGTGATTCCCCTCTAAAGGGAACGTTATCTTAGTACCCTCGCTCCCGAACTCATTTCTGGTTTATGTAGACCAATTTGGGTATGGGTAAACTTACCATTTGTGCTAATTATTCCTTGAACTCTACTTGGGAGAAAGACATGAACGAGGTTTATGAGTTTTCCTAAAACTCATTGGCGACTCCTACTTCTTTCTTACAAAAAAGCGTGATGAGAGTATCATTTCTAATTCAAAGTCTCCCAAACACTCAAGAAGGATCCCCTACGATGGGAACACCCTCCTTACTGTGGCGACTCAACTGGGTACTTAGTGGTTACAAGATTAGTTCGTAGTTATAGTTCAAGGTTTCCAACACTAGGTTGCCTGTGGATTGTAACGAGAACTAACTTGGATAATCTCTAGTAAGAGATCGAGAGCCGAACGCATAATATCTTCCTTTTTCACAAAAGTAAAAATCAAACAAGCAACATTGCATCATGCATAATCATAGCAAACTTTAACCATTGGGGATTGGCTCATTGACTAGGGGTTGCCAGCACTAGGCTTCTACCCAAAATCAATAACAATCATTCCACCCATATCGCCAACAAAATGTGGGAGGGCTATGTCATGGGTCAACACGTTGAGTGATTGATTCATTCATCGTCTCTTAAGATATGGTACCTTTGGACACCCAAGCCTTGACCTTAGAATGGCATTGTATCCTTTGACTGTTCCTTTTATGTGCTTATGTGACTACATAAATATGTGGTTCGTGTCTAATATAACTAAATCCAACTTGTTACCTAGAGATATAATAAGAAAAATAATTAGCAAAATTTATGGTTCAACAAAAAAAAAATTGAAAAATTGTCAAACCTAACACGTGGCACGCGCAACTGCCAAAGTTGCGCGCACCCTCCAAGTGAAAGTTCAGAAGTTCCGCGCGGCACCTCCGCGCAACTCTGCGTCTTGCGCGTGCCCAATGTTCAACGTTGACTTTGATTTGTTACGAGAAATATCATACGGAGAAAACGATATTACCGCTTCAAAGTTTAATCGTTAAGTAGGTGCTAAAAAATATCTCTTTGGCTAACAACGTTGTCTAACTTAGTTACCTTTACTTTGATCGTCATTTTCGTTTTTTCAAAAAAATGTTTTTTTTTTACTCGTTCTTTTTTTCGTTTTCGCCAATAAAAAATAAAAATAAAATAAAAAAAACCCCGCATGTGGCAGATGCTACTCTTGAAGTTTCACTTTCCACCTTAGCACAAGACAGAAAATTGTGCGCGATACTATTTTTTATTATGATGATACGTTTACGCACTTTATAATCAACTAATGACATTACTTCTTATGAGGTTTGTCATTAGAACTTCGCATCCCTTAGTAGGACGTCATCAATATGTTTATTCTTAAATGTGCCTATTTTCATGTTCATCATGTTTTAGCTGTAATTGATAAACCTTGATTTAAGAGTATAATTTATTTACCTCTTCTATGGTTTAAAAAGAAAATCTCGAGAACCTTACTCGGGATGTTTTCCTCACACACACAAAAAAAAAAAAAAAAAAAAAAAAAAAGGAGAAAATGATTTAATTATTTCTTGGATTTTACATTTGGAGGCCATCATTCTTTTTAAGCAAATAATAATATATTATCCTTTAAAGATGAGCAATATGAGAATCATAATTGAAAAAAATGAAATAGATCTCTATTGCAATCTAAATGATCAACAAATACCATAGTATATTTGATCATTTTAGGAGTATGTTCGGGTTTATTAATATTCCTAAAAATTTGATGAGCATTTTCAATCCAACTTTCTTGACTTTCTCTTCTACCTCTTTCGAAAACAGTTCATTTAAAGTAAAATCCTTAGATTATTACCTTGTTGAAGTCAGCACAAATCATGACATTCCATTAATGATTGTTCGTAAATTTCTTTTTGACATTCTTCATCAACAAACTTGCTAAAAGTTAATTCGTATTACAAAGATTAAAAAAAATGAAATTAAACAATAATTTTGACTTTGATTCATTGTTTGAATGCTAGGTAGAAAAGGTTTAAGTGAACGCGCTTAATTAATTTCTCGTGATACGCATGACTGGATCATCTTCCAAATTCGCATACTAGTCCAATCATGGGTGACAAAGAAGCATTGGAGAAACTTAGAGAGGAACTCTAAAACCTAAAGGCCCTACGAGAAGAAGAATCCCAAATGAAGAGTCATAAAAAAGTAGAAAAGGCTAAAAAAAAAAAAAGAAAAAGAAAAAGAAAACATTCTGCAAGAAAAAGCAAGAACCGAAAGAGTAGAGGCCTTGGAGAAACTTGTCCTTCAAGCTAACTTAGGGAATAAGTACTTCAATTATGAGCTTGAAAAACAACCTAGTGGAAAGACTCTCCCAGAAAAGTTCTTGACTACGAATTCGCCAACCTTTAAGGTTACAGACAATCCTAGGACTCACTTAATGAGCTTTATTGGAATTATGGCATTGAAAGGGGTTGAGCCAAGCCTATATGCATGTACTTTTCCTCTTTCATTGTTCATAACTGCTAGATCATGGTTTTATAACCTCGATGTAAAACACTTCCACTTGGAGTGACGTTGTAAAAGCGTTTTTAACCTAATATGGAGATAACATCGAGCTCACAAGTACTTTGCGCGATCTCGAATTGCTTAAGAAAGGGGAAGAAGAAGGTTGCATTGACTTCTTTTCCAGGTGGCGATCAAAGGTTGCTCTTATTTCATAAAGACCTTCGGATCATGAACTTGTCTCAAAGTTCATAGACAATATGTCTCCACCATACAAGTGTCATTTACAATACCTTGGTTTAGACACATTTAAAAAGGTCTATACTGTGAGAACATTAATTGAAAGGGACTTGATAAATGAAACCATGAATCATATAGATGGACTTAATTTTTAGAGAGGATTTCACCTCCGTCGGAAACGAACAAAGCTCGAAGACGATCTCAAGAAGTTGTCAATAATTCAAGATGTAGCACCCTAGGTCTTGTTTTGTTTCTTTCCTTTGATTTTTATGATAGACTAAGAGATTCATGCTGTCGAATCTACTTACTTTGTACTCTCATTAATTAATGAATAAAAATTATATTTTCATGTACGTCTATCTTGTTCTCTTTTCAATCTCTTTATTGTTATTGACTCGAATTAAATAAAATGTATACATACAAACAGGCAATATCAAAATGCATAAATACTCAACACTTTATGAATCTTGATGAGCTTTGGCTTACAAGATGTATTGAATGAAAAGAGGCCCATCTTAGGCCCACAAAGAAAGGATATGATGATTTCACCAACAAGGAGGACACTTGAAACTCCACAAATATAATCCCATGCTCTTAACGTATTAGCCTGTTTTACGCATCAACGTGAAGATATCTTTTTAGCAGCCCTTTTGAGCCTTGTCAGTTAAGCCTTAGTTATTCAACTTACATTATTCCATACCTTTGGACGGGAATGGTGCAAAGAGATACAAATAGGAAATTGGGGGAACGAAACATAAGAGAGGGACACAAAGTTCGTCTAAACCCAAAAGGAAAGATCAAATGCAAAAGAAAAAAAGTCATTCTTAACCCAAAACAAAACTTGTCAAAAAAAAAAAAAGAGAGAGAGAAAGAAAAGAAAAAATAGAGATGACAAGGAAAAGGCACCTAATGTAGGAAGTTGCCAGAAAAAGCATAATGGTTTAAATTTGAGAAGCACCAAAATTAAGGGATTTTGGGAGTATACTTGAGCCTTTTTATTCTTCATAACCCCAAGCCTAGCCACTTTACAACCTTTGAAAGGCCCTCCTTGTGGTAGACCATAAGTCCATAACCATATACCAAAATCATCATTCCATGAAAATATGGCCATTTTTAGGCCTTCACACATATGGACCTACTATTGAGTAGTTGTGCCCATATATAAAATGCATGAAGTGTTGAGTTATGATTATAAGATCATAAAAAAAATATAAAAAAAATAATTAAAAAAAAATCAAATGATTTGGATGATTTGATAGCCATTGGCTTGATTACATCATGTCAGTAAAGCAATCGAATCAAACTAAATTCGATGTTATCCATATCTTTTGCCAAAGAAAAATGATATGACTATCACTTTTAAAAAAAATAACAATCATCTTTTTTTCTTTTAATAATAGGGCTATTTGTTACCAAGGTAATTCAGGTTCTATATACATTGCCTAGAAAGAAAAAAGAGTTAATATAATAAATTGATTTGATATATCGACAACCTCGACGTCAACTTTTGATGTCTTTTACAACTCTTGAGCATTGGTCTTCTCACTTATCATGAGCAACTAATATGTCCGTCTGCGTGGGATATCTTCATCTTCTAAGCGAGGAACATTGATTGAAAATGATCGCTACATGAAAAAATGATCGTTATCTCTATCACACGTATACCTCAATGCCAAGTCATCACAATGATTCAATTATTAAGTAAATAATCCTTGCTTTTCAAAAACATGTCCAACTCTATTTCTTTATTCTTCTATGGCAAAGTTGGATTGCCCTTCCTTATTATACAAATCCGTCTTTTTTGTTCATTTCTTTTTTAGGGGGTAAGGCGGGATGATCCCTTTCATTTGGCAACTAAAATACTCGGAAAAAAAAAGTATAAATTTTTTGCTCTTTGCCTCAAATTGGGTGCTTACAAAATCCAGGACATCCCCACTTCTCTCTATTTACAGATCTAAACACGCTATTTAAGCTGCGAGATCAATGTCATACAAAGCTTATTACGAACCATCTTAATAATGACAAAGGGAAGAATACAACTTCCTATTAGTTGACCAAGATAATTAATTATGTTACTTGATCAAACAATTTGTGATAAACATATGCAACATTCCACAAAAAACAAGTCTTGGTGCTTTAAATAAACAAAAGAACCATCCCCTAGCATATGTATACATGAATTCCAAAAGCCAGCTAAGTCTACACTTGGGGGCTTCAAATTAAAAATATAGATCTCACCTTAACTTTCATTTTAAAATTAGACCATATTTTGGAAAGTGATTCGAATGATTTTATAAATTATTCTAACACTTCACCAAACCTAGGTTTGATAAACATTCATTTTCAAACTACGGTGCTTACTTAATTGAAAGAACTTCACTTTCAATTAGCAAAATATGACAATGATGACAAGCAGAAAAACATAAACAAAATTAGATATACAAAATTTTGCTCACATTTTCATATCTTTATTGAAATAAGTTGCAAATTACAACTTATCTTCATCAATCTTGGACAAAAAAGTCACACTCAATTACGAGCTAGACTTTTCTTTCCATTTTGGGTCCAGTTTTGAAAATAATATGATTACTGAACCCCTTTTCAAATTTTAAATTCTAGTTCGAAACAACATGTTTCTAATAAAAATAGTATTCAAAATTTCCTTTCTGAATTTTTTTTTTCTCAAATAAATAAATTTTTAGATTCTCAATAACCGTTTGGATAATACATGTATATACATAAATATTTCCAAAAGGAATGAATTACGATTCGATTTCTTCTTGACTCGAACTTGTTCTCACTTAGTTCTCTTGCGAATATTGGCTAAGGGATGGTAAACAAACCACCTACAAGACCAAAATCAAAGATTGAAAAGAACAAAGAAAATATTTGATGTTCTAAATAAACTTTGAGAATAAAATCACCGCAATGATCTTTACACAATTGTTTTGGTTTATAAACAAGCAAAGAACTAACTTGCTTTCTTGAACATGACTTTAACTAAAATAAGAAATCCATGTCATTATCCTAATATCTCAAAACAAAAATAGGACATATACATAGGTCCATCTCAGTATCATATGAATGGCCTAAACAATAGCAAGTCATTAGAACTACCCTAAATTGGGGGCTCCAAGACTTGTGAAATAGCAAGAATGCGCATAACCCGATACATGGGGGCTCCAATATCAACAAAAAAACAACAAAATAAGATGTTCATGCCATTCGAGCTACTTTCGGGAATCGCCTAAGATACAAATGGTTTATGTTGATCTCGAGCCTTACAATTTACAAATGCATTATAATGACTTAATAATCATTTTGTTCCTTTGAATTCTAAGTTTGCAACTGAACTTGGCCATTAAACAAGTTACATATTTGAGCCATTTTCAAGTTCAACTTCAAAAACTAATCTTAGTGCATAGTTTTTGTTTTGATACTTTAATTTACTTTAAAGGTTAGAGAGTATGACTCCTATAAAGCAAAGAAACAAAATTATGATACATAAATAAATACTTGCTCATACAAAAGTTAAGTACTCAATTATTCATCATGACAATTGTATCAAGAAACTTTATTAACATAAGACGAACAATATCATGAGTTAGAATGTAAACAAAAGACTCCTAAATTCTAAATTAAGGAGTCTTCATTTAAAATTATTCTCCATTGTTGCACACATTGGAATTTTGCAAGGAGGATAACATCTACTTTCTCGAGCTTCAACGCAATGACAAAATTTGAACTCAAAAGAAAGAATTCAAAGTAGCAAGAATAGACGAAAAATTTGAACAACATTTCATTTTCCTCTCACTTGTTCTAATGAATGACCAATATTACTAGACTTAGCAAATTTCCTTTGTTAAAACTATGAATGGTCAAAAACGATTGAAACAAACTAGTTTAATCGTTTCCAAGATCCTAGTTGTTATCATAATAAGAAGAAACACGTGATTTTTAGACCATTTCAAGCAACATGAAAGGGTCTAATTATTAACAATTAGCAAATCATCGAATTCACCCAACACTTGGGGCTACAACATTCGAAAATATAAAATGGGGGCTTACAAACCCGAAATATAACCAAGCTACACAAGTTCGATGATCTCTTCAAGAATTTCCTAAACTAACTAGTTTCGTGCAAATCTTGAAATCACAGTTTTATAAGTGAATAATAATAACCATCGGTTATTTTTATCATTGATAAAGCCAATTTTGCAACTTCGCATGAAAAAAATAAACATCAGTCGCAAGAACAAATTCATGCTATTATCAAAGTTCAAAATTTCATTTATAATTATAATGCATAATTGTTGTTCTAAACATTTTAATTTACATTAAAATTAACAAGTATGGTCTTTGTGAGCAAAAAAGGGAGAAATAAAGTTCAAGCACAAATTTAAAAATTAGAATGAACTAAAAAAAACACACATATATGCTTGACATGCTCATACAAGATCAATACTTTACAACTTCGCATGAAATTTGTTGCAATATATTTCTTAAAACAACGACAAACAAACAAATTCATGAAAACAAGTCGAATCGGAAACCCCAACTCCAAGTTAGGATTCTTTATTTGATTTCTCCATTTTATTGACCAAGATCATAGTCTAGTAAAATAAAAGCAGCAAGATTTACTTTCCTTAGCTTTAAACGACAACCAAAAAAATGGGAAGAGATCAAAATTGGAGAAAGAGAAGAAGAAGCAAGTGAGATGCAGATCACGCTTCTCCAACTCTTTTGCTAATTCAAATGTTGCGCGCAACTCATCAAGTTGCGCATGGCATCCCAGCGTAACCTAGTTTCTTGCGCGCGCCTGGCCAGCGCGCGGACACAAGTCACTTAAAAGACCAGTACTCAAATTTCGATCCGTTTCGAATTTTTCGTAACAGTATTGTATGTTGTTAGACGTAATAACGCGCAGATTATCGAAATCTTTAAAATATTGCTTTGCATCCAGCATTTTATTTTTGTAACACCCCAATAATTCTCCCTTTTTTAAACCACTTAATTAAATAAAATAGTGGAGAACCATTGGCATGTTACCGCCACGTGTTACAACGTTAAGACTTTATCAAAGTATCGCAGCGGAAAACCAAACATAAGTCTTTAAAATAACATAGTTTAGAAAACCAATAAGTCAAAGCTTACAAATTGGAACCATAAAGGCCCTTATTAAATCAAACCAATATTCAAAATCCCAAAACATAATTAAAATAGTAAAACATAAATAAGTTCAACACAAAAAACGAATACTCTCAAACACAACAATCCCTTGACAAGGCATATGTCAAATCCCTGAACTTCACATCATCAAGCTAACATGTGCAATACTGCTTCCTAATAATACAAGTGTAATAATTGGATCATCACAGGGTAATTGAAAGGCAAAGGCCATGACCAAAAGAAAATACACACAAAAGCACGCAATCAACAAAGCTGAGTACATACAAGCTACAACGTACCAAACCTAGCATGATCAATTAATTAAAGTAAATAAACATACAACACGAATTCATTAATCAAGATTCTACACTTAGACAATTTAATTGAGTCAACATACTTACTAACCAATTCCAAACACTTGACTCTTTGTATTTAGTTTGATTAATTTAATTTAGAGTAAGCAATAGACGAGGTTGTCAAATCCACCAAATCATTTTGGTCCCAAATGACCATTTAAAATAAAAGTTTAGTGCAATGCAAGAATGGGCGCGACTCCATTCTCACAAAGTTAGTCTAGGATCCCATCTAACTTTCATTATGAAATAAAATGTAAACACCAAAAGAAAATAAGACATGTTGATCAAACAAGCCTCGGAAAGCCATGGGCTACCACCGTGTACCCCAACCCATAATTGTCAATACTCTAGAAGTGCACGCTTTCAAGAGTTTTATTGCTCATCCATGTTTCACTTTACGTGATTACAATTTTAATTAATAGTCGACTCAATAAAATAGAGCATACATAAAAATCATACATCAATTTACTTTTAATCTTATTTAGGACAATGGTGATCACATCACAAATTGACCTTTAATTCCATTAAACTTCCAAATTATCCAATTTGTTGAACATAGTCAACCCATCTAGCCATTTCGGCTTAATCCACTTTTACTCAACATACTAACAAGTCATGATTAAGTAATAAATAAATGAATAATAACCTTGTGGAATAATTAATAAATTCATTCCACTTAAACCATTCAATTCCAATCCTTTAATAATCCAAATGTGGTTAACAAAGCAATCCAATATGTTTGTATCAACATTCCATACAAACAATTAATCCAATATAATTCAACATGCTTGCATCCATAATTCCATATAAACATAATCAATTCACCAAAACATGTCTCATAAACATAAGCCATGAATTAATTAAATGTATAACCAAACAATTTTCATCCAAGTGTTCTTTAATCATGAAACTAAGTTCTTATCTTTGGTACCTAAATATGATACTACTTACAACGAAGTAGACATGTACGTACCTCGTGTAAACAATCCTTTGTGCCACGTTTAATCACTTAAAAGTCTCCTAAGGAATAATCACTTCCTAGAAAACAAGCATCAACAATAAATTAATACTTAACCAAATTTCCATCAATATAATTTAGATTTAAAGTTCTTAAAACTTTATTAAAAACATGTTTTTATGGTTAATTAATCATTAGAAATACAATAGGAACAAAAGCCCCAAATTAATTGATCATAAGAACCCTAAAATCCCAATTTAAATAGATTGAAACCCTGGGTTTATAATTATAAAATCTGAAATTTTATAACACAATTATAATTTGAAATTTATAATCTTTATACCATCAAAATATAATTTTGATACTAAAAACAAAAACTTTATATTATAAAATCAAAACTTAATATTAATTACATAACAATAAGCAAATAAAATTGAAAACAAAGGAAAGAAAAGGGGTAGAAGGCCGCCGGCTGCAGGGGCAGCGGCGCCGGTGGTCAGGGGGCGGCGACATGGAGGCGCGCCGGTGGTGGTTGGGCGGCATAAGGGGCGGCAACAGTGAGTTTCTCACGGGAAGGAGGAGGAAAGGGAAAGAAGGAAAAAAAAAGAAAAGAAAAAGGAAAAAGAAAGGAAAAAAAATAAAAGAAAGATAAAAGAAAAGAAAAATAAAGGGAAAATAAGAGAAATAAAATAAAGAGAAGAGAGTTTACTAACCTTTTTGTGTGGGGAAAAATTTGGGGATGTATGGGGTATTTATAGGAGAGAGAGCGGTGTAGGGCATGTTGTAAGATTGGGCCTCATAAAATTAATGGGTCAATTAAGTATGTAAAGTGAGATTGGCTTTGATTGTTTGGACATGAATTATAGAAGGAAGGTTTATAAAAAAGATCTTTGTAATAAAATCGTTTATCAACCCCAAAAATAATTTGAAACTTTTGAAATTAAATCCCGGAAAAATACAAATAAATTTTATAAATAAAATATAATTTCATTAATAAAATATTTAAAAATACTGGGGATTACAATCTATCCCTCTTAAAAGAAGTTTCGTCCCAAAACTTAGCACAAAACCCCTTAAATTGCAAAACATTTGCATAAAATCCTTTCAAAATTATCAATATTATGTTGCTGGAATTCCAATTGTGTCATAATATCGACACTAATGACTTATCACCATCCCAATTTACGTACTTCACTAAATACATGAACAATAAAATAGCTATTAAAAGCATGAAAACACCATAAAATAGCATAAAATAGGGCAAAAAGCGCGAAATTATACGCATTCTACCCCCCCTTAAAGAACAAGAGTTACGCCCTCGTTACTCACCTCATTAAATAAATTAGGATATCTTTTTCTCATATAATCCTCGGCCTCTCAAGGGGCTCATGTTTTTCCTCACTATTCGAGTGTACTAAAATATCATCAATAAAAACAGCTACAAACTTACTCATGGAATACTCAATTCATCAAGTTCATAAAGATTGCAGGTGTGTTGATCAACTCAAAAGACATAACTGTAAACTCATAGTGCCCATATCTAATCCTAAAAGCAATCTTAGGTATATCCTTATCAGTAACTCTTAGTTGATGATACCCCGAACGTAAATCAATCTTGGAAAACACACTAGCTCCCTTCAATTGATCAAACAAATCATCGATCCTGGGCAGTGGGTTCTTATTCTTTATTGTCATATTGTTTCAGCTCCCTATAATCGATGCACAACCTCATGCTCCCATCTTTCTTCTTCACAAAATACATCCAAAAACTCATTCACAATTGGAACATCTTCCACATCGACCTTACTACTCATTACTTACAAGTTACACAACAAAAGAACAAAGGATACCCCTTACTTACAAGTTTCAACAACTTCATTGCAGAAATAATCCCAATACCTTTTGGTTTCCCAAAATTTTTGTGAGACAAATTCTCTCCCAAAGGACTCCTTAAATAAACCTTATGTACTTCACAATCAATCTTAGCTTTATAAGTAGCCAACCAATCTTTTCCCAAAATGACATCAAGGTCACCCAACTCAAATTCTATAAGGTCAGATGGAAAAAAATCAGTCTCTCCAATCCTCAAAGGTAAACCCTTATGTATCTTGGTGCACCTCACAACTTCACCAGTAGGCAAACTAATAGGCAAGTCAATCGGATTTGGTTCAACTAGTCCTTATTGTTCCACAACAGAACTATAAATAAAAGAATAGGTGGCTCCAGAAGCAAATAAAGCTTTAATAGTAATAGAATGAATAGAAAAGTCACCAGTGATAATGCTAGAAGACCTTTAAGCTTCCTTCTTGCTCATCAAGGACAAACGACCTGGAGTGACATTCTTTCCTTGATTCCCGGAGTTGTTGTTGTTAACATTTTCGTTCTTTGCATTCCCATTTTGACCATTCAAATTCCCTCCTTGATTGCTTGTTGGAGTAAACTTGTTCGCATTCCCTTGTTGCTTCACTTTTGAGAAACACTCAAACTCCCTATGGCCCTTCTTGTTACAGAATCTACACACAACCAAGTTCCCATCACAATCCTTTCCAGGATGATCCTTGCCACATCTCTTGCAGTTGTAATGCCTCTTAGCTTGGCCAATAGTTCTAGATGACCCTCCATTGTTCTGAACATTCCTATTTTGGAAATTCTTGTTCCTTGGCTTCTTGGAGTTACCTTGGTCACTCGAATTCCCAAAATCCTTACGCTTTTCTCCAACACTTCCACTCTCAGGTGCACTCCTGACATTCAAACCGTACAAGTGCGCTGCTCTCCCATAAACCTTATCAAGAGTCTTAAAAGTCTTTCCAGCCAAGTCCTTCTGTAATTGTTTAGTCAAACCTTGCTCAAATCTTTGAGCTTTCAACTCCTCAGTAGGCACTACTTTAGGAGAAAACCTCGACAAGTTCATAAACTTGTTATAGTACTCATTAATCGACATATTGTTCATTTGCAGGTTGATGAACTCTTGAGCCTTTTGCTTCCTTAAGAATGGTGGATAGAACTTCTCCCTAAGTTTGGTTTTGAAAGTCTCCCAACCAAAATTAGCCTCAGCACGAAGCACGTTTCCATTATCCCTCCACCAAATATCTGCCTCTTCCTTCAAATACATGGCGGCTTGATCCACTCTCATACTCTCAAGGCAATTCAAAGCAGCAAAAGATCTTATCGAACTCAGCTCCCTAATCCAATTCTCCAAAAAAAGTTGGGTCTCCACCTCCCTCAAAGTATGGTGGCTTGACTTGGGCAAGCTTCTTAAACATCTCACCCGCAGGATCAGGATTATCATTACAGTTTTGGTTCAAGTTCTCAGCTAGTATCCTAATAACATCAGCTAGAGCATCGTTGTTAGCCATCCTCCTTCTCTGCCTAGAAATGTAACACACTCTCAGGCCGACATCAACACGAAAGAACTCACTTGCTCAATAAATAACATTCATAATCATCAAATATATATATTAAGGTAAAAAGGTGGACACGACCACACAATCGCCCCTAATAAATCACTTTTAAATCAAATGATTATTTAATTTTAATCATTCCTACGCACACGAAAATTAAATAAAAAATCCCTTGATTATATTCCTTCCAATATCCAAGCATTAAGTAAATAATATAATTAAATAAACACATTATAATAATCACATAATTACATGCTTCACGTAAAGTTAATTTACACAAATTATATAGCACAAATCATATAGTTTCATTTTACGTGCTTTAAACCTTAAACATGATACTAGGTGATCACAATCAAGTAGTACCTTTAGATAAAACATACACAATTAAATAACTTGCATAATCACTTCATACAATAATAAAAAGACAAAAGAATTAATTTTAATGCATATAGAAAGAAATAATCTATCAAATACGCCCTTTCTAAAGCTACCCAAATCTCACCGTTAAATAAAATAAGCACACAAGTTAGGAATAAAACAAAAAAATTAAATTCATTTTATTTCAAAATAACTAAATAATTCGAAAATATATAAAACAAATAAATACACTTTTTTTTTTTTATAAATGCCGAAATAAATATAATATAATAGAATAATTTTTGAAAACTTTAGTTAACTTTAAATAAGGTAGATAAATAAAACTCATTAAATTTAAAACGTTAGGCACCTAAAAACTTTAAAATTGGCTTTTGTGGTAATTAAATATAACCTAAGCTCCCAGATACCACTTTGTAACACCCCAATAATTCTCCCTTTTTTAAACCACTTAATTAAATAAAATAGTGGAGAACCATTGGCATGTTACAGCCACGTGTTAAAACGTTAAGGACTTATCAAAGTATCGCAGTGGAAAACCAAACATAAGTCTTTAAAATAACATAGTTTAGAAAAACCAATAAGTCAAAGCTTACAAATTGGAACCATAAAGGTCCTTATTAAGTCAAACCAATATTCAAAATCCCAAAACATAATTAAAGTAGCAAAACATAAATAAGTTCAACACAAAGAACGAATACTCTCAATCACACCAATCCCTTGACAAGGCGTATGTCAAATCCCCGAACTTCACATCATCAAGCTAACCTGTCCAATACTGCTTCCCAATAATACAAGTGTAATAATTGGATCATCACAGGGTCATTGAAAGGCAAAGGCCATGACCAAAAGAAAACACACACAAAAGCACACAATCAGCAAAGCTGAGTACATACAAGCTACAACGTACCAAACCTAGTATGATCAATTAATTAAAGTAAATAAACATACAACACGAATTCATTAATCAAGATTCTACACTTAGACAATTTAATTTACTCAACATACTTACTAACCAATTCCAAACACTTGACTCTTTGTATTTAGTTTGATTAATTTAATTTGGAGTAAGCAATAGACAGGGTTGTCCAATCTACCAAATCATTTTGGTCCCAAATGACCATTTAAAATAAAAGTTTAGCGCAATGCAAGAATGGGCGCGACTCCATTCTCACAAAGTTAGTCTAGGATCCCATCTAACTTTCATTATAAAATAAAATGTAAATACCCAAAAAAAAGAGGACATGTTGATCAAACAAGCCTCGGAAAGCCACGGGCTACCACCGTGTACCCCAACCCATAATTGTCAATACTCTAGAAGTGCACACTTTCCAGAGTTTTATTGCTCATCCATGTTTCACTTTACGTGATTACAATTTTAATTAATAGCCGACTCAATCAAATAGACCATACATAAAAATCATACATCAATTTACTTTTAATCTTATTTAGGACAATGGTGATCATATCACAAATTGACCTTTAATTCCATTAAACTTCCAAATTATCCAAATTGTTGAATATAGTCAACCCACCTAGCCATTTCGGCTTAATCCACTTTTACTCCACATACTAACAAGTCATGATTGAGTAATAAATAAATGAATAATAACCTTGTGTAATAATTAATAAATTCATTCCACTTAAACCATTCAATTCCAAACCTTTAATTATTCAAATGTGGTTAACAAAGCAATCAAATATGTTTGTATCAACATTCCATACAAACAATTAATCATATATAATTCAACATGCTTGCCTCCATAATTCCATACAAACATAATCAATTCACCAAAACATGTCTCATAAACATAAGCACATGAATTAATTAAATGTATAACCAAATAATTTTCATCCAAGTGTTCTCTAATCATGAAAATAAGTTCTTTTCTTTGGTGCCTAAATATGATACTACTTACAACGAAGTAGACATGTACGTACCTCATGTAAACAATCCTTTGTGCCACGTTTAATCACTTAAAAGTCTCCTAAGGAATAATCACTTCCTAGAAAACAAGCATCAACAATAAATTAATACTTAACCAAATTTCCATCAATATAATTTAGATTTAAAGTTCTTAAAAATTCATTAAAACATGTTTTTATGGTTAATTAATCATTAGAAATACAATAGGAACAAAAGCCCCAAATTAATTGATCATCAGAACCCTAAAATCCCAATTTAAATAAATTGAAACCCTGGGTTTATAATTATATAATCTGAAAATTTTTAACACAATTATAATATGAAATTTATAATCTTTATACCATCAAAATATAATTTTGATACTAAAAACATAAACTTTATACTATAAAATCAAAACTTATAATTACATAACAATAAGCAAATAAAATTTAAAACAAAGGAAAGAAAAGGGGTAGGTGGCTGCCGGCTGCAAGGGCAGCGGTGCCGGTGGTCAGGCGGCGGCGGCGGCAGAGAGGCGCGCCAGTGGTGGCTGGGCGGCATAAGGGGCGGCTGTAGTGAGTTTCTCACGTGAAGGAGGAGGAAAGGGAAATAAGGAAAAAAATAAAAGAAAAAGGAAAAAGAAAGGAAAAAAATAAAAGAAAAATAAAAGAAAAGAAAAATAAAGGGAAAATAAGAGAAATAAAATAAAGAGAAGAGAGTTTACAAACCTTTTCGTGTGGGGCAAAATTTGGGGATGTATGGGGTATTTATAGGAGAGAGAGTGGTGTATGGCAAGTTGTAAGATTGGGCCTCATAAAATTAATGGGCCAATTAAGTATGTAAAGTGAGATTGGCTTTGATTGTTTGGACATGAATTATAGAAGGAAGGTTCATAAAAAAGTTCTTTGTAATAAAATCGTTTATCAACCCCTAAAATAATTTGAAACTTTTGAAATTAAATCCTGGAAAAATACAAATAAATATTATAAATAAAATATAATTTCATTAATAAAATATTTAAAAATACAGGGGATTACAATTTTCTTCTTTGATAGTTTTTACATCATCCTGCATGCACACCGTGCTTTGTGCCTTCCCTTAGCATATGTTTTGAACGTTTTTCGTAAAAGTGTCTTAAGACGTTTCGTAGTGATGCTTTACGTAAAAGCCCCCATAGACAGGTTTGTCATTTTTCTATACTAACGTTATAAATGTCCGACTTTTCTTCTTTTTTGACGTCCACTGCAAAAAGGAAGGCGTCGTCATGCAGCATAAAAATGCACGGCGTTATCATACAGCGTAAATTTGTATGGCGTAGGTGTTCCGTAAAATTTCACTTCTTCCCCAGCTTTGCGAGATCTACCTCTCGAAACTATAAGGTAGAGAACTACTTTACTTTAGGCGTTAGCTTACGAGTCGATAGGAACGCCGAATCATTCAAGAACAAACACTTCTTGATTGGAAGCAAATATGGTAGTTAGTGAGCTTACTAGCTTACCGAACAGTTAGGGTGTCGTCCACCCCCTGTATATAGAGTGACGAGACGATGTCGCACCTGTAGTCACGTGCCCCCAGTCCTGAGACACTTGTATTCATCTTGTGAACAAAACTGCTGAGAGAGTTGTCAATTTTCTTCTCTCTCACTGGATTAAGATATATGCCTCCAGTCATGAGACATGTTTGTGGACACCGAGTATTGCATTTTGACAAGCAAATTGTCGATAACTTTATTCAGGCTGCGAAAGCCGAAACATTTTGGCTGCGAAAGCCAAAACATTTAGGCTGCGAAAGCCGAAACACTTTTTATCATCTTTTTAAATTATAAAGTCATGCTAAAGTTTCAATGACGTATCGAGGGACTTTAGACCAACGATGACATGATTGGGAGGACATCATCCCCTTTTAATCCTTTTTAAATCGATTTCTTCTCATGACATGACATCACCTAGAACACCTTTACTTGTGAAACTGTTCTACATTTACAAAGGATCAATCTAGAATCTTTAGCGCACTAAGACTAGAAAATAATTTTTCTTGCCTTAATAGCTACTTGTCTCGAACACTTAACGAATCAAGGATCGTTTCGACAACCTTAACATTTCTGAAATATTCTCTATTCTTTGAGAACTTCGCAGAATGAGTCTCGGATTTATTTCCTTGACTTCTTTGATCATCTTCTATTCTAGACTTGATCAAAGTGGGTACTAATAGTAGACACCTACTTTTGGCCTCTTGTCCCGAAAGGAAGTGCGATGATGTTACAAATATCTGTTGTTCATGTTAGATCAAAGTATAAGTGTTTATGGATTACGAAATGCATTATGAAGTAAGTTAAAACTCATATTTGAGACCAAGTAATATTAAATCCTTGTCCGATTACTAATTAGGCCTAAAACATGCTCATACATGTTTAAACTTGATTAATAACGTTCCCAAATGCGGCAAATGCAATGAATTGATCCAATAGATCTTACATTGTGGAAAACCGAGTCAAATAGATAAAACAACCATCATATTTCCATTCATGGCCTACACAGATGGATATCCCATTCAAATATCTTTCCAACGGTATATAATAAGCCCAATTACGAGTTAAAACGAAGAATTTATGATCAAAACACTAAACCGGGCCCTAAAACCGACACCCTTGCACTCCAACGGCCATATCTTTTGATCCATAGTAGATTTTAACCGAATTCTAACGACATTGGAAAGTAGAAATTCAGACCATTCCAATGATATCTCACACGCCTAAATCTGACTTTGAAATCCAAAGTAATGGATGTTTTAAAAATGCGTTTTTGTTTAAGGCAAACCGCATCCTAGCGCAACTCAGTAAGTTCCGAGCGCGACTCATTGAGATTCGCGCAGCACCAAGCGCGACTCAGAGAGTTGGGCGAGCTAAATGACGGCACGGCTTTGAAACCCTAATCCTAGATCCCTATGCCTATAAATAGGGGTCTTCTTTCAGCATTACGAGGGTCGGAAAAATCAGAATTAAAACCCTAGCATTCTGAAAACCCTAATCTCTCAACTTCTCTTACTATCATACTACTTTATCTTCTCTCATTTGCAAATACTTTCCAAACCTAGTTGAATCCATTGATCTCCTTGTAGGTATGAAGAAAAAAGAAAGTCCATAAACTCATTAAACGGAGATTTAATATAAAAAATGAACGGTTAGTTTCTTAAGCACTTAGATAAATCACTTTTCCTTTATTGTTTAAACAACTCTAATTGAATAAATAGTGTTGTTTGATCACTTTAAACAATCTTTTAGTTAATTAATTCACATAGTATTCTTTTGTTAATGAAGACTAGAATTTAATAATTAATTGTTGATTTATCACTTAAGACAAGGAGAATATTTTTTATTTTGTTCTTTTCACGAATATTGATTAAACAAAGAATAACGACTTTTGCGATGTAATTCCTACATGATTAATGCTTTTAAATAAAATCAACTAACTTAGGGCTTGTTTTGCATCATTTTTGGTTTTCAGTTTTCTGTTTTTTTTAAAACCAAAAACTAAAAACAGGAAACAAGAAAAAGGTGTTTCCACTTTTTTTGTTGTCAGTTTTCAAAATTATCATGATTTTAATAAGTCTATATATTTTTTATTCATTATGTGACATATATAATACACTTTTAAAAAACAAAAAACCAAAAAACAGAAAACCACAACGATGCCAAACGAACCCTTAGCCTTTAGGTATCACGTTACATATATTGTTTGATAATGAAATTGTGAAAAAGGAAGAGCTAGTAGAGGTCGTACTAGGGCTAAGATAGCTATTCCCCTCTAAAGGGAACGTTATCTTAGTACCCGCGCTACCAAACTCATTTCTGGTTTATGTAGACCAATTATGGCATGGGCAAACTTACAATTCGTGCTAATTATCCCTTGAACTCTACTTGGGAGAAAGGCATGAATGAGGTTTATGATTTTTCCTAAAACTCATTGGCGACTCCTACTTGTTTCTTACTTAAAAGCGTGATGAGAGTATCATTTCTAATTTAGGTCTCCCGAACAGTTAGGAATTCAAATGCTAATACATCCCAACAAGTGTAAAGTCCTAGGTTTTTAAAGGGCCAGGGCATCTAAGGAAGGATCCCCTATGATGGAACTCCCTCCTTACACCTACCTCGGTCAAACTAAATTTACAAACTCTTAACAAACCTAAATACAAGTATAGAGGCAAGTCAAGGGTCAAACCCAAAGGAACGGTAATGTTCAAGTGCTCTTAATCATGTGTCTAAGTTAGGTCAAAGACGAAGGTAAAAGTTAAACTAACAACTAACAAACAAAGAACCAAACAAAAAAAATATTAAGAATGGGGATCAACAAGTAATCATGACAATTGCAACAACTTGGGACAAACATGCCAATCAAAGGTTGTGAAGACTAATGATAAGAGCAATCAATTGAAATCAAAGAGCTATCTCCTAATTGTTAAGCTAGATGTCTCTACGAATAACAAACTAAGAGAATCACAATCCAAACCAATCGATAATTGCAATTCCTAAATCAATTGTTCGTGTCATTAGCAATTACAATGCAATCTAGCATAATTCTCAAAGCCTAATCAAATTACACACATGCACAATTTCTATTAATAACTTTAATCTCAACAATTGATCAACACAATCCCCAAATTACGCACAATGAATCAATGATACAAGTTCCACGTAATCCCTACCAAAATAACTACTTAAATATCATCATTACACTAATCAAGAATCAAACATCAAAATCAAGCCAAACAAACATGAAATCAAATAAAAATAAAATGAGATAGAGTTAGAAATGCTCATTGATAATGGAGAAGATCTTGAACACAAGTGTCACCATTGAATCTTCAATCTCTCAATCACTATTGAAATTCCTCACTTTCTCTCTCTAAAATCTACTCCTAAACTAACCCTATATCTAGAGAGTGAAGCTCTCAACTAAGCTAAAATTATGATCTAATTTCAATCTAAGTTCTCCCATAAAAATTAGGTTACAATGGTTTAAATAGGAGGCGCAAAACAAAAACCGAGCAAAGCAAGGACCCAGAGATACGCACCCGTGCGGTCAGGGAGGCGCGCCCGCGCCACTATGCTGCGCGCCCACGTGGCTAGCTTGCGCGCCCGCTCCTATATAGGTTTCTTCCAAATTTCTTTGCCGCTCGTGCGCTCGATAGTGAACCCGCAAGCTCCGAATGATGCATGATGGTATAGACAACAAGTTTGAGCACTTTTGGTGGGTTCAACACCACTTCTTCATGGAAGCACGGCTCGAGAGGCAAGAGCTAGAACTTGGAGCATCCACTTCCTTGCATCTTGAGCTTTCTCAATTGTATGAGCTTACTCCACAAGCATCTTCCAACTTGGAAAATCATCACTATCGAGACCCGAACCTCGTACAATACCTATAACCACGAAAAGAAGAGAAATAAAGGAGAAAACACAAGAAAAACCATCAAAATGCACAAAACAACAAAATAAAAGAGAAAAGGTAAAACAAAGAGCAAAAGCATGAAACTAAGCATTTATTAAGAAAGAAAGCTATGCAAAGAAGGTAAAAACAACCTCAATGCTCATCAAATGGGTGCGAATTATGACACCCATCAAATACCCCCAACCTTTGCTCGTCCTCGAGAAAAACAAAACCATGGGAGAAATGATGAGCTTATTCAAACAAACAAACAAATTAAAAAGTGAAGAGACAAGAATATACACTAACTCACTTTTGAAGGAATCACGGCCAATTTAAGAAACAATTGACAAGCCATTTAAACCCCTAGTTCGCCCTAGGGGACGAGTAATGCTCTCGTAAAGATTGACCCATAACTCTCACAAACAAAACAAACAAGGCAAAGCACGATAAAGAAGAGAAAAGAAAAGAAAACAAATGTTCATGAGTGAAATTTTTGCAAATGTACAAGAATAAATAATGCAAATCTTACTAAACAAGTAAAGGAGTGCACGTTTTAAGATATCTAAGGTTGATTGAAACATAAGACATGCTAAGCATAGAGAACTATCAAGACTCTATTCACTTTCATCTAAAAACACTTTTTACACATTCTCTCAATTGACTTCAGAACTACTTTTAGCAAGCATCTCTATAGTTCCTCGAAGGAACCGGAAAAAGAAAAAGATTTGAGGTTTCTTGACATCTCAACTATTGCATGCTACTCTATAAGCTTGACCTACATCTCCCTCCACCAACTAGTGACTCAACCACAAAGGTCAAAAGGTCTTGTTAAGGGTTATAATGTAGAGGCGAGAAGGGTGAGGGTAGGTTAAAATTTTAAATTTGGTGGTATACCTAAATCGTGAAGCAAAGATTAGCCAAATCTCAACACCAAAACAAAGTAATCACCAAACAAAAACACTACACCCCCAAGCT
This sequence comes from Chenopodium album, assembly GCF_948465745.1. Classification (NCBI taxonomy): domain Eukaryota; kingdom Viridiplantae; phylum Streptophyta; class Magnoliopsida; order Caryophyllales; family Amaranthaceae; genus Chenopodium; species Chenopodium album. The sequence goes on along the minus strand of NC_137842.1, from coordinate 44,247,181 downwards.
TATTCAAAGCTAAGAATCACAAACATTTATACAAAAAGCGTAAGAACGCTTCCCCACAAGCTTGAATAAAGCATTGTCCTCAATGCTTAAAATAGGGAGAAAGAAACTTACATCAAAATATTTTTTTTTTAATTTTCTTATTTTACACTTTTTTCAATTTTGCCAAAGCTTTTTAAATTTTCTTCGGTTTTTCTCATTTTTTCACTTTATTCTCCTCGCATTTTTTAACTATGGACGGCTTTTTCAACTTTTGCATTTGTTTTTTATTCACAAAACATTTACTACACAAACTTGCTTTCATGAAAAGAACCAAACAATCATTCTCATCCACCAAACCTCCAACATAAGAGACCAAATTTTTCACAAAAACCAAAGATGGGAACAAAAATGAAACAAAAGGCTCAAGAACTAAAGATGTGACTTTAAATGAAGGGTAAATGGCTCAAATGGTTAGTAAGTAGGAAAACAAAAGGCCAAAACAAACAAAAGAAAACTATCCTAGAAAAGTAAAATTACCACCCTGAAAAGATGCCTTTGTCCTTCCTTAATGGCTCGGTCGCGATCTCGAGATAAAAGTCAAATTCTAGATAAAGCATATAATAGTCAAGGATCCATGTGCCGCTCATGCAAAATATACAGATGGCTTAAAAACAATGAAACCTCACATGGTTGTAGCAAAAACTCACTATTAGTTTCAAATTCACCAAAAGGGTGCAATTGCAAATTTTCAAAAACAATAAAATCCGGCTTCAAGGTCCCAAAAGTTCTAAACGACTACCTTAGCATACTATATGCTAGAGTCAACCAAAGATACTCTCAAACCGTGCACACCGTTACCATTTAAGAAGAAAAGCATTCAATTATACCAGTCTAAAAGTATTATGTCCAAAGCATGAACAAAAGAAAGATACATTGCAAATTTTCCTTAATAGAAACAAAAATATTTTTGGAGTTTTCCAAAATAAAGAACATGGAAATGCATATACAAATGTGCATGGCATATATGAATCAAAATCCCATCAAACATGATAAAAAACCCTCCCCCAAGCTTGAATGAGACAACATGCTCAAACACAAATCAAAGAATCCACGGGAAGGGAAAACAAAGAGATCAATCATACAATACCAACACATGTCCAACAAGGCATCAACTATTATAGAAAGAGTAAGGAAATATATTACCGGATGTTAGGTGGGTGTAAATACCTGCTAATGACCCAATTCAACCTTTCAAAGTGGATTCCCTCTTTAATTGAATCTTGTCTTCCTTATGCTAGCAAATGTTGAATCAAACATCCTTGAATCTTGATCCAAACCAATGCACCAAAGTATATCGAGTCATGTACCTAGAAAAAGGTACACAAACATTCCATGAGAGAAAATCTAATCTAAAAAGAAAATAAAATAAAATAAATAAAACACGGGTTACTTCCCGATAAAGGCTTGCTTAAGGTCCAAGCTTGACCGCTCTAGTAAAATAGTAATTTAACACACGCAAGAGCTTGTCAAATGCACTACTACATATTTCATAAGAAAGTAAGTGCGCACATGAAAAAAGAAGGCATGCAACAAGCTTAGTTCACACATATGAGGAGAGAGATGCCAAGAGAAAGAAGAAGAATCAAAAGAAAATTCAACAAAATAAGAAGAAGAAGAAGAAGAAGAAGAAGAAGAAGAAGAAGGCAAACTCTCCTCATAGTATTTTTGGGTGGCAACATCACCCTTTTCCTCAATAGGGGTCAAATTTCTTACATATAAATCATCATAGACAAGGGGGTCCCCAATAGGCTTATTGACAAAATGAGGGAGGGATATAGGAGTGTAAGGGATATGGTCAAATCTCCTTGAAAAAGGGACATGAGAAGAGGGACTAGGGGCTATGGTCTCACAAATGAACCTTCTCTCACCACCATGCCTCAAATCACTAATAAGAGCATGGAAATCAACCATAGAATCCTCAAAAGAAGCACTAGTAGAAAAATACAAAAAGGCAACCTCCAAAAGGCACCAGTTCAGGCCAAACCGGTGGCAAAAACCTGCCTAAAAATGGGCGGAATTTAAGACCAAGAGCAATGGCACCGGTTCAGCTCAAACCGGTGCCAAAAATACAAAGAGCACCGGTTTGAACTGGTGCCACTAAACCGGTGCTGCATTAAAAAACCGGTTCATCTATATATTTAAAAAAAACCCGCCCCATAAAAACCCAAATAGGACCCTAACTCTCCCTCACTTCCTCAGCCGCTCCTCCTCTCTTTCTCTCTCCTCCTTCTCTTTCTCTCTCCTCCTTCTATCTCTCTTCTCTGTTCGCCTTGTTTCTCCTTCTTGGCCATCAGTTTCCTTCGATCTCATCTCCTTCTCTCTCTCTTTCTCTTTCTCTTTCGTTCTTCCCAGATTCTCCTCCCCTTCTCACTCGTTTCCACCACCAAAGGCCACCACCGAAGAGGCGAAGACCACCACCAAGACCAACACCCAAGACCACCAAGAACACCGACTCTAGGTACATGCATGTGTTTTTTGGGTTTTTTTTTATTTTTCTTTATTTTGAGATTTCTGGGTTTAATTAATCGAGTTTTGGGTTTAATTGGATTTTTTTGGGTGTATTTAATCGATTTAAATCGATTTTTGGATTTTAATTCTATTGATATGGGTTTCATTTATCGATTTAAATCTATTTTCGGATTTTATTTCGATTTTTCTTGGGTTAATTTTCGATTAAAATAATCGTTTTTTGGGCTAATTAATCGAGTTCTGGGTTAATTTTCGACTCCAGTACATGATTTTTCTTGGTTAATTAATCGATTTCTGGGTTATGGCTAGCATTTCAATTTTTCTTGGTTAATTTTCGATTAAAATAATCGTTTTTTTGGGTTCATGAATGCGTTTTTGGGGTTGTTTTCTGGGTTTTGTTTTCAGATTTTGAATTTTTTTTCGATTTCAAGTTTTTTTTTCTGTGTTTTTTCGATTTCAATTTTTTCTGGGTTTGAATTTTTTTTCAATGTTTGGGATTAAATTCTGGGTTTTTTCTTTTGAAGTTTAATTATATCAATTGGTGCAGGTATGTTATTAAGATCTGAAATCGAAGAAGCAAGATACAAGCAAGAATGAATGAGTTTTTTTTTTTTTTTTTTGATTTATATTTTAAATTTTTTTAAAAATTTATATTGTATTTTTTTTTATATGCTGTAATCAAAGTTTTTATATACTGTAATTTTTTTTTATCATATATTGCAAATTTTCGATGATGATTGATATTCACTTTATATATGTTTTGATGTTGTTATTAATTTTTAGTCTATTTAATTTTTAGGTGGAAAAAACAAAACAAAAAAAATAAATAAATAAAAATTTGGGCATTTTTGGCACCGGTTAACCGGTGCCATTTCCGAGTTTTGGCACCGGTTTGAACCGGTGCCTTATTAAACCACTTTTGGCACCCCCCACATTGGCACCGGTTCAAACCGGTTCCTTAGGCCGGGTTTAAACCGGTGCCAATTTCATATTTTCACGTAGTGAAGAACACTTAAGATCTCCATCTTCCTCTAACATTCAACTTCCAAGAGGAACTACATAATCTCCTCCACTACATTCATGAATAACAACTCCCTCAACATCTTTAAAGCCCAAGGTCTCAAAACCATGCATGAATTGATGCAAATTCATTTCAAACTCATCTCTCTCTCATGAAGCATCCTCAATTAACTCATTTAAAAGGCTATGGGTTTTCTTTTGATTCTCAAAGAACTTATGGGACATAACCTCAAACGAGTCCAAAAACTTATGGATAGAAGAATCACAATCATGTATAAGAGACTCATTAAGATAGGAAGGAGAGTTGGGGTTTTTGAAATTAACACTCTCTTCATTCTCAACTCCTTCACCATCACTTAAATTCTCACCAAAGGGATCCTCACACTCTCTTGGTTTCTCAAAATCATCATCATCATCCACAACACACATATTAGATTTAGAATTTTCGCAAACGGGCATCAAATATGACAATTGGCTTTCTAGCTATCCACCTCTCCTTCTTTCCTCCTCAAAATACTCCTCACTCTTTTTCATCATCTCCAATTGACTTCTCATAGAATTAAGAATCAACTCCTTATTAGGGCCAAAATCATTACTAAGCTCAATATGCCTAATTTGAGTTTCAAAAATAGCAACAAGAGGTTCAAAAGGTGTAATAGATTGAGTTTCAACAAAAGAAAAAGATGTCCAACAAAGATTGGAAGAATCAACATAAAATCATGAGCATATTCATCACATTGGGGTGTGGGGGAACAATCAAGCATATGAGATTCATTATTGAAGGAACGAAGCACATCACAAAAAGGCATGGTAAATAATGAAGAAAATTGAAACACACCATTAGCATCAACTTGAGCATGCACCTTATCATCATCATCAACAAAAGGGGAAATAGAATTGAAAACATTTGTTCTAGGTTCACTAATGGGATCATGTGACAAACCATGGGAAATCATGACAAAATTAGAAGAATCAAGCCATTGCACATCAATATTAGAAACATGATTACCCCTATTATAGACATCCCAAGCAAACCAAACACAGAAATCCCAAGCATCATCAATTGAAAATGCTCTAAATTCACCATTATGCATGCATTAAACTTCATCCCTAGTTCGCTCATTCAAACCAAAATAGAAAATCTCACAAGCCTCCCAAATATTACAACAATTATAATTAAAATATCCCACAACTCTATTGAAATATTCATAAAATGGCTCTTTATTATATTGAGGAAATGATTGACTATAGACACCAAAAAATATCTCCCCGAAACCAAACTCGATGATGAACAACCTTTCACCGCCATTATTGGTGGGGTTGAGTATTTAATATTTTTAGTGCTTTAATCTATGTTTCCATTCCATACATGTCAAAAACCAATCCATTTCCTAGCTCATTTCCCTAAACCATAACTTGTTTTCCTCTTTTCATGTCCACATCGCAAAACAAAGAGAAACTGATTTTTTTGCCTTCTAATTTTGATACAATTATTGTTTGGTTGGGTAGGCCATGAAATAATATTTCCATCCATATATCATAAGCCCAATTCCGATTTAAAACGAAAAAGATATGAGCAAAATACTAAACTCGGCCCGAAATCGACACCCTTCTACTAAAACGACCATATATTAAAATCTAAAAATAATTTTGACCTGATTCTAATTGGGTTGGAAAGTAAACTTGATAATATTTCCAATGATACATTATATGTCTTATTCCGAGTTACGGATCAAAAGTTATAATAATTTTAAAAACGTATTAAAAACAAGAATTACCGCACATTAAGCAGGATTGCCGTGTCACGGCACCTGGTGATTTATCCTTTGTAGGTTTGTTTCTGTCCTACGTCACACCAAATTAACCCGCGTCACACTAAAGTGTACCGTGTCACGGCATACTTTGTCGTGTCGTGGCGTGCTGTTGACGTGTCGCGGCAACCTTTTTTGGGTTTTTATATTTTTTGGGTTCCGTGTGTTCCCCCTACTCATTGCCTCTAATACCCCCCCCCCTTTCTACAGTTCGGGGCATGAAATCATTCTCTTTTCCTCTCTTTTACACCAAAAATCATTCTTCTCTCTCTATCGTACTCTAAGCCTTAAACCTATATTCTTAATTACATCATTCTTCCCTTAAGAACTCCAAGGAGTCCATACTCGACCCGAGATTCCGTCCTTAAACCAAGGTGTAAAAGGTACTAATAACTGAGGGTTTGGAGCAAATCAACTCTACATTTATTTAATTTAATTTCCATTTGATTTTATATTTTTTATTGAAGTTACTAACAATTTATTCATGATGTAGCAATTTAAGGGAACGCGCGGAATGTGAGTAATTAATTAAATTAATTACTTATTTCATTTTCCTGTAGACACCCATTTGTGTCTCCCCAAAACCAAACCCAGTGATGAGTACCTTTCACGTCGAATCATAATCGAATGAAACGAAAGTGTGGAAAGGTCTAGTGTTGCGGAAAGTTTTTTGTTTCTTTTCTCTTCTTTCTGTTTTTGAAACTTTATTTTAAGAAAACAGCCAATCCAGTTTGGTTGGTCCATGATATGGGTCCAATAGTAGTGTAGTTGGATGGGGCTTGCAAAGACCTTTCCAACGATATATTATAGGCCAAATTCCGATGAATATTGAGGAAGTTATGGCCAATTTACTAAACTGGGCCCGGTTTAAGCTTTATATGCGGCCCAATGATCTAGGGGAGGGCCTAATATGATTTATCATTCCTAATGCAATTAGGAATGGTTTTAGTCTTCTAGAATCTTCTAGAAGGTTCTTTTGAATCCTAATTCAATTAGCATTGATAAGTTGACTTTGTTGACTTTTCAGAGTTTTAATCAAAATCAAATAGCATTTTCGAAGAAATTATATTATTTTATCCTCCAGTACGGGAAATTTATCAGATTTTCGAAAACGCGTTGAAATCAAGCTTGGCGTCCAACCCCAGGCCTTGGCGCCTGGAACCAGGCTTGGCGCCAGACGCTAGCCATTGGTGCCTGGCGCCAGCTAGCCAGGGTTGGCGCCAACCTTGTTTTGCGTGCGTCAGACTCTGTTTTGTTAAATTATCCTTTTTGGCTGATTTTCTCTATAAATATCGTATCAAAAATTCCGTTTTCATTGACCTACAGTCATTCATCATCTACATCTATCATTCACAAGTTTTAATTAATATTCATCTTTCTTTCTTACTTTGTTTTCATACAAAATTCCGCATTCACAAGATCTAGAAACACCTAGCCATATTCGAAGTTGCCTTCGCCCTAGACGTTAAAGTTTTAATTTCTGAGGGTTTGGTCCCAAATCTCTATTTCAAATATTTAATTTAATTGTTTTGATTATTATTTTTTCCTTGAAGTTACTAACGTGTGTATTTTGTTATTAGAAAGAGGTACGAAGCATCAAAGTAAGTACTTTAATTGATTTTATTGATGCTATGATGTAGATATCATGTTTATATTGTTATTATGATATTCCTAGTATCATGTCTAGGGTAATTTTAATATTAAATATGATTGTTACGATGCTTCCTATATTCTTTCTAATATTTATGATTGTTAGTATCATGTTAGGGTTAAAGATTTGATTTTTATTGCTTAGTGACATGCTAGGGTTTGTTATTAATCTCGTTAGTATCATGCCTAGGATCTTGCTATTATTATGCTTTAATATTAACATGAACATGATTATGATTTTAATTGTTATAATTTATGATGATTATTTTATTGTTATGATTATAATTATTATTCATGATATTGATTATTTATTATGTTGCTTGATGCTTATTTTTTTATTGCTTGATCACACCTTTTATTGCATGTTTAAAGGGAATTGGTACTTGTAATCACGCTTAATAAGATAATTAATAATTTTGTTAGATTTAATGTGATTATAATTCAAGTGATCGCCAATAATAGGTTTGTTTGTGCATTAATATTCAACCAACGTAGATAAACAGGTTTAGGGTAATCCTATTGATTGTATGTTAATCAGAAAGCGCACATGAATACGATCAGAATAAAGTAGAGGCCTATTATTAGGGCAGGTTCAATCTCTTTTAGGTTGGATTTGTACCTTCATCCCCGAACCCTTATTTGGTTCTAGACCTTATGGAGTTGACGATCTCTTGGATCGTTAAGGGGTGTAACCTTCACCTCATGAACAGTTTACAAGTTCCTAAAAAAACTTGTTGGCGACTCTTTTGCTCTATCTTCTTCCCTTTTGGATGCCACCGTACTTTAGTGTATGATCACAGTGGGGTTCAAGCTAGTGGGATTTTGAAGGCTTGAAATTATTCCCTATAGTTTTTGGCGACTCCACTCCCCACGATTTCTATTTTAATTCCTGAATTTGTTTCGGCAATGATTTAGAATGAGTGGATGAGACTCGAAAAGTTCTAAGTATTTCATGTGCGTAATCTTGATTAATATTATTGTCATATGCATAAAAAGGATCTCATCGGAAAGACCATCCGTAATGAGTCAAAAACATAGGATTTTACACGTAGGAAATTTGAGGAATGTCTTTCACAACTAGGACTGAAATAACACCGCGCGAAACTGGAAGATTTTATCGAGCACAAAAAGCTGCTGAGGCATGTGGGAAGTAGCGTCAGGGGCCAGAGCTTGGCGCCACACTTTTAGCCGTAGCGCCAGACGCCAGTATTGGCGCCAGGCGCTACAGTTAAAAGTTGGCGCCAGTCTCTGTTTGCTGGCGCCAATTTCCCCCAATACCGAGCCAGAAATATGCGTTCTAATTTCGACCGGTTTTTCGTATTGTTTGCTCGATCCTACTTCCTGATTGAATTTTTTCTCACTTTTCTGAAACCCATATGTGTTCTACATATGGACATAACCCTCTGGGAATTCATGCTCCATCTACCCGATTGAACGCTCCGTGCAACAAAGGGTACATCCGAGATTGTTGAATTCACCAAACCATAGAAGCGTGTTTTTTCTAAAACTCGCGGTGTCCCATCCACTCGCGCCAACCCTTCACGGTTAGGCTTCCACGCGGTGCATCCGGACAATTAACCATGGACCCTCTATTGACTAAACCATATCCCGAACTTTAGAGAACTAGATCCATGGTAAGGTTGCGAACGCATTGCATCATATTGTGCTTACTTGACTAATTGTGCATTATTTGTTGTGCAAATATATTCTATGTTTCTCTTAACCATTTGTTGATTTGTGTTGAGAACAAATAAATTAATGACTTAATGAACTTTGCCTAATTAATTAATTAATTGATCAATTATTTTGAGTCAATAAAGTCTAATTTTTTTTTTTAATAGGAATTGACCTAGTACGACTTTAGGCTAACCCCAGTTGACTAATAATACCGAAAACAGTCCCAGATCGAAGCTCCACTCTTGGCGCCAAAGTATGAGTTGTACCGCCACACTATGGTGTGTAGCGCCAGAAGAAAGCTAAGTTGTCTGGCGTCAACCTCCACAGTGTGACGACAGTCCTGTCGCTTGGCCGACAGTTCGGATTATTTGTCGAGTCGTCACCTAAAGTCTAATTAATCAGTCCTCTGTTTAATTCGGTTAATTTTGCTGACAATAATGCTTAATTGAATCAATGATCGAGTTTAGGCACTAAGTCCCATGGTCTTACACAAGAGTCCAAGCATGTCACTTACACTCAATGCACACACCAATACACATACTTTGACCATGATTAAGAGAGTCTTGTGTGCGCGTTTTTTCCGTCATTTTTGTTAGGGGGGTAAGTCGGATATTAATCCTCCAATATAAATAATAATACTTAGTTCCCTAAAAATATGTACGTTATTTTTGCACCCTTTTTTTAAAAAATAAACCATAAAGTCAAGTTGATTCGAGTTAAGTAATTAAAACGCGAATTGGTTTAATTCACAGCGCGTGGTCAAGAAAGAAAGGACAATTAATCAAAGATAACCTCTTCGTACAAGTCCAACTTTTCGAAAAACCTATAGCCCGCAAGAGGAAAGCAAGAGTTATAATGGCAACTCAAGAAGAAGTCAATGATCTTAAGAACCAACTGGCTACTATGACCGAGACACTGAAGCTTTTCGCACTTAGGATCGATGATCCCGTGAAACAACAACAAATGGACCTCATGCAAGAGAGCCTAAGCAAATTGTCCAGCGACTACAAGTTTCAAGAACTCACATCCCAAGGGGTCTCGGTGGATAAAGATCTTCTTCCGCAGAAGTTCAACGCCAACGACATCCCAAAATTCAGAGCAATTGACAACCCTTACTTCCACTTAAGAGCATTTGAAACAATAATGAGTATCAAGGGTATTGATAAGAAGGTCTTCCCTTCTCTTTTCTCACTATCTCTCGAGACCATTTGCCAACAATGGTTCTTTTCTCTCGAGAAAGAAAAGACCTCTACCTGGGAGTCTATAGCAAACGCTTTCGTTGATAGGTACAAATGCAACATTCAAGTCGAGACTGACCATAGAGAACTTGAAATCCTCAAACAGAAAGAGAATGAAGGCTTCACTTCTTTCTTTAACTAGTGGAGAGAAACCTTAGCTAAAATGATTGAGGTACCAAGTGAAAAAGAGTTTGTGAGACTGTTTATCAAGAATCTCCAAGAAAAATATTCCAAACATCTTAAATATCAAAATAACCTCCATACCTTTAAGGCTGTTTATGATATTGGGATTAATATTGAAGATGACTTGGCTAAGTCAAAAGCTGCCAACAATAACTCCAACATTGGCTGGAAAGGAAAGAAGAACGACAATCCTTCTTCTTCCAAAACCGCCCACTCGAATAACATTAGCACCTTTAATCTAGGAGAAGTCCTCGCCATGAACAACCAAGGACAAAGGAAACCATTTAGGAGGAACTTCACTCCTATTGGCATGAGTTATGACACCGCATTTAATCGATTAAATGCAAAAGGTCTTATAACTCCCATTGGACCATTTGGGGATCCACCAGTTGAGAAGAGGTCGGTTAACTGGAACCTCAACGCACACTGCAAGTATCACCAAGGTAGGGGCCATTCTACTGAAAGCTGTTGGAAGCTTAAGGAAGCTATCCAAGACCTAATCGACAATAACAAACTGCCGTTGCCCCCTGCCAGTAAGAAGCCAAGCATCGACAATGCACCTCTAGCTCATACTTTGGCTATCTCCGATGAAGAAAACGAGGTTGACCCCTCATCTCTCATTAAACCCGTCGAAGAAATCAATGTCATAGAAAAAGAAGAGGAGATCTTTTTCGATGTCAGAGATAACCTTCCAGAACCGGCAAATAAGGAAGACATACAATTGCTCTCACTGTCTATGAAGGAGGCATCACAACTACTACATGAAGCTCTCAAAGTTATGAACGAACTCCACAGGAAATATGATGAGCTTCCACTTCCGAAAGAAGAACCTAAAAGAGAATTCACACCAGTGAGGACGACTTATGAGGAAAAATATTTTCCCTTAAAAGTCACCGAAAAACCCAAGAAGAGCAATAGAATTTACACTCCAATTGGGATCCCATATGTGCAAATGTTCGAAATGCTCTCCGAGAGTGGCGAGGTCAAACCTCTCGAACCAAGACCATTTGAGTCATTAAAAAGGACAGATAGATATTACTGTCAGTACCATCAATCAGGAGGGCACACCATAGAAAACTGTTTCAAATTCAAGGATTTGGTACAGAAAATGATTGATGAAAAGAAATTAGTCCAAGTTCAACAAGAAGAGGATATAACCGTTAATGGAGTGTGGGACAGTGATGAAGAAGATGTCTACCTAAAGGACATAGTAGGACCTTCACCTTCTGTATCATACACCATAGACGATATTTGGGCTGAAGAAGATTAATCAATAGACGTCCTCACAAGATCCGGGAGGATGCAATCTCCCGTCTCAACAAAACATATGCCTACCGTACAACAAGTTCCCATACCTATCATCGAAGACAACGACATTGTTAAACAGTTTAAGAAGACAAAAGTGGAGATGAATGTGTGGAAGCTCCTGGCAACATCCCGAGAACATAGGTTGGCTGTAATGAATGCCTTGGATAAAATCGGGTTAGATTCTGACACTACTCCTGAGGGACTAGCTAACTTCCTCACAAGTGACCTTCCTAGTCCGATTAATCTAATCACCTTCTCTGATAAAGATTTACCCCCAGAAGGTGACAAACACTACAAGGCATTAAACCTCACGGAAGTCTGCAAAAGGATGAATGTTCCCATGACTCTTGTAGACAATGGATCAGCTATCAATGTCTGTCCACTTAGAACCGCGAGGATGCTCGGCATAAGGGATGAAGATTTAACTCCGTCCACACAAGGAATAAGAGCCTACGATAATCCTCGCCGTCAAGCTCTTGGCAAAATAACCCTAAATGTGACGACATGAGCAATAGAACATGCTACTACTTTTCAAGTAGTAGACATCAAAGCCTCATTTAACTTATTGTTGGGACGCCCTTGGCTTCATGATCTAAAGGCCGTCCCTTCATCTCTCCACCAACAAGTGAAAGCCATAGTTGGAGGAATTCCAATCACTATTGATGCTTCGCCAATGAGGATCAAATCCATAGAGAATCCAATCATCAATGTGGAGCACGACGAAGATGATGAAGACCTATGGGGCTTTAACGAAGAAGTCTCCTTAATCCAGGAGGATGAAAGGACATCTCTTTGCCATGACCCCCATTCTAACATGTTCGTCAACACCATGCTGAAGAAACAATGACACTTCCCTGGGATGACCCTAGGAAAGAAGAAGGGGATAGCAAAATCGCTGGAGTCACCTGGCCTCCCTAAGCTAGATACTTTCGGACTTGGTTTCGAACCGACTCGGAAAGATCTCAAGCAAGCCCAGGACAAGTTGAAAGCACGTAGGGACGCTCGCATTCAAAAGAAAGCAATTCTAATGGATCAGTACCCTCTTACGCTTAATGGTCAGTTCATAAAAGAAGGAGAGGACTATCCATGCCATGAATTTTCCGAGCCATTTGTTGTAAATGGCATACGACCACCAGGATTCGAGATTTTCTTGGATTGCTACTTCACTGATGAAATCCCAACTCCCGTCCATAAGGAGAAAGCACCCCGATGCTTTGACTTTAACGTCATGGGATTAGTGTTTGGGCGAGAAAAGAATGAGCCAACTTATGAAGAGGATAACTCCTCGCTCATTCAAACAGTCCTACAAAGCGAAAACTTCGACCCCTCGAAGCTAATTACCCCAGCCGAAGGATCACTACAAGGGTGGCGCAAGACTATCAAAGTGACTACTCCAAGTGGAAGGAAGATATCCATCTCGACAGGGCAAGGGCCGATGTTCGAAGAGTCGTCTGAGTCAGAGTCCGAGTCAGAGTCTTTCCCTTTAGAGTCTTCTAAGTCTTTAGCAATAACACCTCCCCTTCCTTTTTCTCCTCCTAGGATAGTTAGTGATCCCGTCCCTGAGGACATATCACTCTTTGATGTAATGATCTCAGAGTATAATAATATTTCTCGTTCTCCTTACTTCTTATGTTCTTCCCTAACCCAAGATCACGAGCATTGCTTAGCTAACGATGAAAAAGACAAAGAAATTATTAAAGCAATGGAAACACTCGAAAAGAAAACACCAGTAATCGAAGAAACTGAAACAGTTGACATCTCGAATGATTCAACTCATAGAAGAGAAGTTAACATCGGACTAACATTGAATAAACAAGAAAGAACCGATTTAATTAACTTACTTAAAGAATTTATCGATGTATTTGCTTGGTCATATAAAGATATGCCAGGCATTAACAGAGAAATAGCTCAACACACTATACCACTAATCCCAGGAATGAAACCTGTAAAACAAAAGTTGCGTCGAATGAAACCTGACGTAGCACTTAAAATAAAAGAAGAAGTTCAAAAACAAATAACTGCAGGCTTCATCAAGGTATCCAAATACCCCGAATGGGTCGCCAACGTCGTCCCAGTTCCAAAGAAAGACGGAAGGGTAAGGATGTGTGTCGACTATCGAGATCTAAATAAGGCAAGTCCAAAGGACGACTTCCCTTTGCCACACATCGATATTCTGGTAGACAACACGGCAAATCACGCGCTCCTCTCATTCATGGATGGATACGCAGGGTACAATCAGATTCTCATGGCAGAAGAAGACATGGAGAAAACAACCTTTATCACACCATGGGGCACTTACTGCTACACGGTAATGCCATTTGGGTTGAAAAACGCGGGTGCTACTTACCAACGTGCAGCAACTGCCTTACTCCATGACATGATGCATAAAGAAGTCGAAGTATATGTCGACGACATGATTGTGAAATCAAAGGACCGTCCAGGCCATCAAGTAGCCTTAAGGAAATTTTTCGAAAGGCTAAGAAAATATAATATGAGGTTGAATCCATCAAAATGTGCTTTTGGAGTCACCTCGGGCAAACTCTTGGGATACGTCATAAGCTCTAGAGGAATAGAGGTAGATCCAACCAAGATTAATGCAATCATGTCGATGCCACCGCCCAAGACTGAGAAACAGATTCGAGGATTTATTGGCCGGTTGCAATACATAAGTAGGTTCATATCAAAACTGACAACGATATGTGAACCAATCTTCAAGAAGCTCAAGAAGAATGTACCAGTAATATGGGATGACGAGTGTCAAAAAGCCTTTGACAAGATCAAAGCCTATCTCGCAAATCCTCCCGTATTAGCGCCAGCACTTCCCGGAATACCTCTTAGATTATACTTGACGGTTACCAGAGAGACAATGGGAGCCATGCTAGCACAAGAGGTAGAAGGCAAAGAGAATGCAATCTATTACCTAAGTAAAAAGATGCTCGAATACGAAACACACTATACACCGCTCGAGAAATTGTGCCTCGCCTTGGTATGGGCCACAACTAAGTTGAGACATTACATGTTGGTACATACCGTTTTCGTAGTCTCCCGACTGGATCCGCTCAAATATCTGTTCGAGAAATCAACATTTAATAGACGTATTTCAAGATGGATAGTTAATCTAGCCCAGTTTGATGTATGGTTTATGCCACAAAAAGCTATTAAAGGATCCGTAGTGTTAGACTTTCTGGCAGACTTTCCAATAGAAGACCCGACACTAATACAAGACAATGAATTTCCAGATGAAGATTTGATGGTTACTGAAGATGATACCTGGACCTTGTATTTCGACGGAGCCTCGAAACAAAAGGGATGTGGCGTCGGAGTGCTACTAGTATCACCTAAAGAAGAACACGTTCCAATCTCAATAAAGCTTGATTTCGACGTTACCAACAACGCTGCTGAATATGAAGCATGCGTGGTAGGCCTTGAAACAGCCCTGGCATTGTTAGTAAAGAAGTTAAGGATATTCGGAGACTCTTCTTTGATCATCAATCAGATATCTAAAAGGTGGAAAGTAAGGAGCGAAAGCCTAGCCCCTTACCAAACTTATCTGGAAACTCTTACCGATCAGTTAGAGAAGGTAGAATACACATATCTACCTAGAGAAGAAAACCAATTTGTTGATGCCTTGGCAAGATTAGCCTCAATGGTTAGGATTCCCACGGAAATCGAGCAAATGCCTCTAACTATCGAAAAAAGGCATAAACCAGCGTATATCCAGGCTATAGAAGATGACGACTTAGTCCAAGATGAAGAAGAAGAACAAGAAGAAGAACCATGGTACACAGACATAATCAACTATGTCACCAATGGAGAATACCCCCTTCATGCTAACAAAAGAGCAAAGCGAGCACTGAGACTTTTGGCTTCTCAATATGTACTCATAGACAATGAGCTACATAAAAGGGTACCTAAAGGTCGAGCTCTCCTATGTGTAGGAAAGGTGGATGCACAAAGAATAATGAGAATAGTTCACGAAGGAATCTGTGGCACTCATGTAAATGGCAAAATGTTAGTCCAGAAAATAATGCGAGAAGGATATTATTGGACTACAATGAATAAGGATTTCCATCAACACGTAAAAAGATGCCTTAAGTGTCAAATTTACGCCAATTTACAACATATCCCTCCATCTTTGCTCTACACCTACACATCGCCATGGCTATTCTCTACATGGGGAATTGACATAATCGGCAAAATTACTCCCCCAGGGACAGGAGGCCACGAATTTATTCTAGTAGCAATTGATTACTTTACGAAGTGGGTCGAAGTGCAATCATATGCTAAAGTCACTGCAAAACATGTAGCACTCTTTATCGAGAGAAATATTATTTGTCGATATGGAGTCCCACATGAAATGATAAGTGACAATGGAACTCACTTTCAAGCCGAATGTGAAGAATTGCTACAAAAATATGGCATCCAACATCATCATTCGTCCCCTTATAGACCTCAAGCAAACGGAGCAGTCGAGGCAGCTAATAAGAATCTAAAGACTATCATCGAGAAAATGACAAAAAATTATAAGGATTGGCCTGACAAGCTCCACTTCGCATTGTGGGGTTATCGCACGTCAATCCGTACATCAACGGAAAATACGCCATTTTCCTTGGTATATGGAATGGATGTCGTACAACCTGTCGAACTACAAATACCATCTCTACGCATTGCGCTAGAGAGTAAACTCGATGAAGTTGAATGGACTAGGGCAAGATATGAAGAATTGATTCTACTCGACGAAAAACGACTAGAAGCTCTACATCACACTCAATGTTATCAAACTCGTATGGCTAGACATTTTAATAAGGTCAAGACAAGAAATATCAAAGTAGGGGATTTGGTATTAAAAGCACTAAGGAAAAATGTTTTAGACCCAAGGGGAAAATTTAGACCTAACTGGTCTTGCCCCTACATTGTCAAAACAATCCTGTCAGGTGGTGCAGCAAAACTAACTGATATGGATGGCAATGAATTCTCAAACATAACCAATCTTGACTAACTTAAAAAATACTACCCATAATTACTTGAGTAGGATACTCAAGAGAGCTACGTTCGGCCTGATTCCTTAGGAAAGGATACGTAGGCAACCCTTTACGGGTGCGGCCACTTTATTTTTCGACATCTCCGCATTCCAGAATCAATTAAAAAGTCAACAGAAAATCGGCAAATTATTGGCGTCGCAGAACAGAGCCTGGCGCCAGCCAGAGGCCATCAGCGCCAGCCGATGGAATTGGCGCCTGGCGCCAGACCTCAATAGCTGGCGCCAAACCCCAATTACTGGCGCCAATTTGGGAATAAAATCTGGGCAAATTTCGGTGTTTTTCGGAGAATTTTCGACTTCCGTACTCGAAGAACTTCTGGAAAATTAATTTTTTTTCTCGATTTCATTACTTTAATAAAATAAACTTAAAGTAACAATTTAATTGAAAGCTGAAATTTCATTAATAAAATAAAATTACATTATTGATGGAATTTAAATAAGGTTGAAATAAATTAACTTTAAATAAAACCAACAATCTAAGTCTAATAAATCTAAAGCTAAGCAATGCTTTTAATCTTTCTTTTCCTTTTTAGCTCTCTTCCAATTCTTTTCTGCTTCCTTCTCTTCATCCATAACTTTAGCTAGTAGGCATCCTTTAGAGGACCTACATTCAATTTTGGAATAGACTGTCTCCCCTTCAGCTAGCACTCCATGCTTCTTTTCCACCCAAGCCTTTTTGTCTGTGGTGTTAGCTTTCCTTTTTCCTTTGTCTCTAGTAGTATTTTTCTTCCTAGGCATTGTAGGTGTTTTGAATTCAATTCTTGCACCTAAGCGTTCTTTGGCAGGTGTCACCCTGTCACCTAGACGATTCTTCACATCGGTTCTACCCTGATCAATCGAAGATTTCTTCAGCAACCACTTCTTTACATCATTAGGTAAAGAAGGGGGAACCTTTTGGGTAATCACTTCCCATAATGGTCTAGCGCTCCAGTAAGCGTTGAATCTATCTACTTCTTGAGATACAGGGTACTCATAGGGAGGACGAAGATCCCCGGAAGGAATATTTTGAAGTAAGCCGTATTGTCTCTTTACCCTGCAGGGATAATAATATGTTACGTGAGACAAGCTTGGAAGACGGCAGAAAGGTTGCTTGTTAACACCAACCATCCTTTCTATTTTCCACCATGGGATGACCCACTTGATAGCAAAATCACGTGATTCAAATACTTTTCTCCACCCATGGCGCCCAATCTTAGGGATGCGCTTCTTTCTTCTCACGAAGCAATTGGGAGTATATTTTTCGATGTCATCCGGAGGGCTAATTAATCCTAGCCTCTCCATTAGCCACATCTGTAAAAAATTGCAATGCAAATAAAATTATTATTACAATACAAAAATATATTTTTTGATTTCTGTGATTAAAAATGTTATTTTTCTACCTGTAATAAAATTGGAGAACCGCGAAAAGGCGTTTTTTTGGGTCCCTTTTCAATTCATCGAGACTAATCATGGTCTCTCCAACTATTAATGGCATTGGATTCCTCCCTGATTCAATTTGTTCTAGTACAGTGGTGATAATTGATTGACCCTCATTATTTTTACCACTACTAAGAAAAAATTGATTGAGCATGCAAAATAAAAACGCCCTTCTTCTATATATATGAAAGGATTCAGAAAGAGGTTTATCAAAATAATAGCGTGCGAATTCTTTCAAATTAACTATATTGCCATCTACTATTTTTGATAAATCCCTTTCCTTTAAATTAAAGAAGCGCTCGAAATCCTTATAGTAGTATGCATCTACTCTAGGGATTACTACCAGGTCTACTGCAGGGAAGCCTAAGATAGCACCAAATTCCTCTGGCAAAGGGCTAATCTCATCATACCCTATTCTGAAACAATGCGTATCAATATTCTAAAATTCTAAAGCGGTATGTATAAAGTCTAGGTCTAGATCTACCCCTTTGATGCCATAAATTCCCCCCAAGTGAAATAAATCTAATTCCTTTTTGTCTCTGGCATTAAGAGATCGACACCATTCATGAGTGTATTGGGTGAAGGTTTTAGTGGCTACAGACATGATTATTATTATTTTTTTCTAAAGAAGAGAATAAATTTTTTCGCTGGAATTATGAGAAGAATCGGCTGAGCAGGGGACTATTTATGCACAAATTGCAAAGAGTTTTAATCAGACCGAAACACGGAGTCAGCGTCAATTGGCGTCAAAACCCCGAGATTGGCGCCAACCTCCAGAGCTTGGCGCCACACGCTAAGTGTAGCGCCTGGCGCCACGCGCTATAGTGTGGCGCCAGCTGGCGCCAAGTCACCATGACAGCCGCGCGTGCTCAGTTTGCGTTTTTGATATTAAACTCGAGTCGGTTAATGACTTTATGGCTCCGTTTACTATTCCTAAACATCTTTTCTATCTTTTTTTTTCTTAATTAATTAAATATAGCAATTATTTTTAATTTATATTTCTTTTTTTTTACTCTATTTTAAATTCCAAAAAACCGGCATTTTTTCGTTTCTTTTCCTTTTTATTTTTCTTTTTGGGGGAGAGAGTCGGATAATATCCTCCATCAATAATAAAAATGACGGAATTTTTGCGCAAAAATTGTTATCACACTTCTTTTGCACACACTAACATACACATAATAATAAACAATCAAATAAATTTACGATAACATAAAAATACAAAATGTGTCTAAATAATGAGTCAAAGGCAAAGTTCTATAAAAAGTCAAAATAAAATATATATACAGAAACAGACTACGGCGCCGGAGGACGTAGGCCCATCATGCCATAAAACTGCGCTGTACGAGGAGTCACCTCTCCACCAGCTCCAGCTTCAGCACCAGCTCTAGTCTCCGTAGGAGGAGGAAGACTCAAGATAGGACCACTTCAGCCAGGATCAACCTGAGGCTGAGACCGCGGAGGCTGCTGCGATGACGAGCCGACCTCGTACATCCCACCACCTCTGAAAGCCGAGGTAGCCTCTCCTACCGGTGCAGCAGGAGCACCCTCAGAAGAAGATCTCGAGCCCTCAGCAACGTCGGCTCGAGCGGCCTCAGAGCGACCGCCTCTACCCCCTGACGAAGTACGACGACGTCTCGAGGTAGACCTCGCTTGATCTCTCCGCACCTCAGGTCTCGTACGAGTGTGAGAAGCGATAGGTTGGCCCTGCAAAAGGAATTAAATCAGAAACAAGGTAAAACTGAAGCAGTAATGCAAAAATAATGAGTAAAGAAAGGTTACCTCTCGGACAACGTCATCCCGACGACAGGTGGCCGTGTTCCTCATCCGGACGAGCTGGCTCCGGAAGGCATCTATGCATCGTGCCATAGCCGAAACCACCTCGCGTGAAAACTGTCAGAAAAATAAGTCAGTAAAAATGCATGATAAATGAACACAAAAATTCTGAATTAAAACTAGGCTTACTCTAGTCTAGTGGCGAGGAATCGACCGCTCTACGAAGCGCTCGCTCTCAGGAGCCGGAGAAATCATCTCCTCGATCGGCCCGTACATCCCCTGGTAGTGGATGGACATACGGGGTGGCACGAACTCAGCAGCACCGTCCTGATAAAACAGAAAAAAATCAGTAAAGTATTACTTGGGGGCTACTTAGCGAAAAAAAAAAAAAAAAAAAAAAAGCTAAGAATCTTACCCTCACATCCTCAACCGGTACGGGGGCTGGAGCTAATAAAGGTAGTAGCTTCTCAGCGTAGCACCGCCCGAGGATCACATGGGACCGCCAAAGGATACCAGCTCCCTCAGCCATGCTCGACAACCGTCCCTCGTCGAACATGTGACGTGGCGGAGGAGCAGGAACGACGAAGACATCAGAAGAGTGTTGTCTAGCGACTCTTTCTCCTAAGTACGCGACCGCTCCATAGGTCCCCAGAAAATAGCGACACTCAGCAGAGTACTGTGCGGCTAATCTAGGGACTGTCCAACCGCCCCACGGTCGGTATACCACCTCAAGTCCCTATAAAAAGCATCAATCAGTCGAGAATATATCTAAAGCACCGCAGAAGAGCAAGATAAACACTAAAAGTCATACCGAGGTGATCCAGCTCCGGACACGTGAAGTAGACATGTCCACGTGGTGGCCGCCCTAAGAGGCGCTCACCGGAAATCCCCTCGGCGATGGTCTCGCCGGCGCAACAGAAGGGAAGTGCTCG
Organism: Chenopodium album; assembly: GCF_948465745.1. Lineage (NCBI taxonomy): Eukaryota > Viridiplantae > Streptophyta > Magnoliopsida > Caryophyllales > Amaranthaceae > Chenopodium > Chenopodium album. Next base: position 44,226,624 of record NC_137842.1, on the reverse strand, counting down.
TAGAACCAGATCTACAAAGAGTTAGAAGTGTGAATAAATGCTAACTAATATGTAGGGCTAAACTTTATAAGGAATAATGTTTACCTCTACGACCTTCCAAAAATCAGATAAAGCGACGTTCGTCCTAAAGGACCGGTGACGACACGAGTCCCTTAGCGCACGAACGAAATCAGCATAGGCCAAGCTGGCCCAGTCATAAGTCCCGATCCGCTGGAGATCACGGACAGCAGGGAGGTAGTAAAGCAATGCCCTACTACCCTTGTCAGGGGAGAATGTCCCTGACAACAACATCAGCACAAAGATGCGCACCCGCTGCTCTCGGGTGGTCGCATCGTCATCAAGAGCCGCTGCCAGCGTCGAGCGGCGAATCCCTCTAGCACTGAAATGAGTCGTCTCGACCTCAGCTCGGGCCCGAATAGCAATCGGCCCCAAAAACTCCTCGACCTCTGAAGAAAAGACGTCGATCCCGCCGTCGAACGGCAGTGGCAAAGAAGTGAACTCCAGTCCTGTGATGAGACTGAAGTCCGTAGGGGTGACCATCATCTCGCCCCAAGGGAAATGAAAGGTGTTGGTAGTGTCCCAGAAGAACTCCACCAAAGCGCGCACTACGTGATGACCCCCGCTGGAGGCGACCATAGCCTCGGAGGTCTCAAATATGGTAGCTAGCCCGCAAGACTCCCATAGGAGCCTCGTCTCAAGATCCCTGGCGATGTGCATCCTGTACAAATCGCCTAAACCGTCACAGCCAGAGCCGTGATGTCGTGTCCTCCCGGGCTCGGTACCCCGTCTCACCCTCTCGGAAATGTGGTGGACATGAGCAAAGAACAGAGTCCACTCATCCCACTCCGGAAGCCGACCAAGCGAAGTGGACGGCGTGGCGTCGTCCTCTACGGGCTCATGCTCCCGTCTAGTGTTTCGGGACCCTAAACCCGAGCCTCGTTGTCTAGCCATGCTACATTGTGCAGAATCATCATAAATTAAGGTTCTATAGTATCTAAGGTTCGCCTAACCGCATGATACTATGTTCGCAAAAAACAGAGTACGTAGTACTAAAACAGAGTAAATTCAAATTGAGCATGACAACATTTTTTCAAGCAATCAAACAATTTCTTGCAACACTATAGTGATTATTGTGACAAATTGAACAAGAATTGCTAGCAAAAATGTCAAGAACGAGTCGCATTGTTCTTCACGACCTTAAGAGGTCCAACAATGGCAGATTGCTCATTTCTTCACCAAATTGAGTCAAACAAGTCTCAAATTACTCCCAAGGCAATATACAAACATAATCAAGCAATTTCATGGCACAAAACTTGACAAGCAAAGCAAATTGAGCATCATAGAATTCAAATTTTCATGAAATTCGTTAATATTCATGCCAAGAATTCATAAAAACTGATGTGAGTTTGAGGAAAACTTACATAGATCGGGAAAATAGACGAAAAGAGCTTTGATTTGCAACGAATTTGACCGAATTCGGTTGAGAAACGAGCAAGCAATGAGCAATTGAAGTTTCGGACTTCTTTCGAACAGTTTCGCGATGAACAAAGCAGCAAATGAAGCAGAAACGGGCATTTAAAGAGAATCCCGTGCTGGCGCCAGTCCCTAGGCATTGGCGTCACAATCTGGGCTTGGCACCTGGCGCTAACACCAAATGGCTGGCGCTGATAGTTTTTCAGCGACGCCAAAGCACTTAGCCACCTGTTGAGGGTGTGCTAGCCTTCTGCAACATATTTTGGGTTCCTTGGTACGCCAGTTAGCCCCTCTAAGCAATTTGACATGATTTAAGTAATCGTCTTGATTACATAAAGTGATCGACCTGATAAGAGATCGTCTCACTTAGCTTATAGCGACTAAGCATTGGCTCATTAGCAAAGAGCAACGACATATAGGATCAAGAGCAAAAGGCACCGACATACAGGTTCAAAGTAAAAGAGCGCCGACGTACAGGCATAGCAGAAGCAAAGTTCAAGCAAACTTTTTAAAAAGATCGACGAGCATGGATCTTCGGTAATTTCCTTTGGAAATTATCGCATCGAATGAGGATGACTTCAAGAGAAGATATCTTCAACATCATTCCCTAGCTTGCGGAGAGTTGTCACAAACAACTGGAGATTGTTTCAAGCGAAATAATCTTCGATAGTGTTCCCTAGGATGTGGAATATTATCAATGCGGATGAGGATTATTTCAAGAGAAATAATCTTCGATGATGTTCCCTAGGATGTGGAATATTATCAATGCGGATGAGGATTATTTCAAGAGAAAAAATCTTCGATGATGTTCCCTAGGATATGAAATATTATCAAGGCGGATGAGGATTGTTTCAAGAGAAATAATCTTCGATGGTATTCCCTTGGACGCGGAATATTGTCATTGCGGAGGAGGATCGTTTCAGGCGAAGCAATCTTCTAATTTGGAAGCAGTTACAGGCGTAGCGGTTTTCAAGCGGGACGGCATTCTCTAGCTTGCAGGAGGTCATCAAGACAATCGGTTACTTTCAGAGACGTGTGCTCGACGGTGCAAGATACGCGTTTCTTAACTCTTTTATCTGTTTAACTAACGTTAGTTTTGCAGGTATCGGCGTTGCAAGATTGATTTAGGATCGCAGAACGTTCTGAATCATTCTCCGTCCCTATCGATACTTTGACTTTTGTTTTCGAAACTTGTGTTTCTCCAAACTCAGTCAAAGTGGGGGCTTCTGTAGACACCCATTTGTGTCTCCCCAAAACCAAACCCAGTGATGAGTACCTTTCACGTCGAATCATAATCGAATGAAACGAAAGTGTGGAAAGGTCTAGTGTTGCGGAAAGTTTTTTGTTTCTTTTCTCTTCTTTCTGTTTTTGAAAACTTTATTTTTAGAAAACAGCCAATCCAGTTTGGTTGGTCCATGATATGGGTCCAATAGTAGTGTAGTTGGATGGGGCTTGCAAAGACCTTTCCAACGATATATTATAGGCCAAATTCTGATGAATATTGAGGAAGTTATGGCCAATTTACTAAACTGGGCCCGGTTTGAGCTTTATATGCGGCCCAATGATCTAGGGGAGGGCCTAATATGATTTATCATTCCTAATGCAATTAGGAATGGTTTTAGTCTTCTAGAATCTTCTAGAAGGTTCTTTTGATTCCTAATTCAATTAGCATTGATAAGTTGACTTTGTTGACTTTTCAGAGTTTTAATCAAAATCAAATAGCATTTTCGAAGAAATTATATTATTTTATCCTCCAGTACGGGAAATTTATCAGATTTTCAAAAACGCGTTGAAATCAAGCTTGGCGTCCAACCCCAGGCCTTGGCGCCTGGAACCAGGCTTGGCGCTAGACGCTAGCCATTGGCGCCTGGCGCTAGCCATTGGTGTCTGGCGCCAGCTAGCCAGGGTTGGCGCCAACCTTGTTTTGCGTGCGTCAGACTCTGTTTTGTTAAATTATCCTTTTTGGCTGATTTTCTCTATAAATATCGTATCAAAAATTCCGTTTTTATTGACCTACAATCATTCATCATCTACATCTATCATTCACAAGTTTTAATTAATATTCATCTTTCTTTCTTACTTTGTTTTCATACAAAATTCCGCATTCACAAGATCTAGAAACACCTAACCATATTCAAAGTTGCCTTCGCCCTAGACGTGAAAGGTTTAATTTCTGAGGGTTTGGTCCCAAATCTCTATTTCAATTATTTAATTTAATTGTTTTGATTATTATTTTTTCCTTGAAGTTACTAACGTGTGTATTTTGTTATTAGAAAGAGGTACGAAGCATCAAAGTAAGTACTTTAATTGATTTTATTGATGTTATGATGTAGATATCATGTTTATATTGATATTACGATATTCCTAGTATCATGTCTAGGGTAATTTTAATATTAAATATGATTGTTACGATGCTTCTTATATTCTTTCTAATATTTATGATTGTTAGTATCATGTTAGGGTTAAAGATTTGATTTTTATTGCTTAGTGACATGCTAGGGTTTGTTATTAATCTCGTTAGTATCATGCATAGGATCTTGCTATTATTATGCTTTAATATTAACATGAACATGATTATGATTTTAATTGTTATAATTTATGATGATTATTTTATTGTTATGATTATAATTATTATTCATGATATTGATTATTTATTATGTTGCTTGATGCTTATTTTTTTATTGCTTGATCACACCTTTTATTGCATGTTTAAAGGGAATTTGTACTTGTAATCACGCTTAATAAGATAATTAATAATCTTGTTAGATTTAATGTGATTATAATTCAAGTGATCGCCAATAATAGGTTTGTTTGTGCATTAATATTCAACCAACGTAGATAAACAGGTTTAGGGTAATCCTATTGATTGTATGTTAATCAGAAAGCGCACATGAATACGATCAGAATAAAGTAGAGGCCTATTATTAGGGCAGGTTCAATCTCTTTTAGGTTGGATTTGTACCTTCATCCCCGAACCCTTATTTGGTTCTAGACCTTATGGAGTTGACGATCTCTTGGATCTTTAAGGGGTGTAACCTTCACCTCGTGAACGGTTTACAAGTTCCTAAAACTTGTTGGCGACTCTTTTGCTCTATCTTCTTCCCTTTTGGATGCCACCGTACTTTAGTGTATGATCACAGTGGGGTTCAAGCTAGTGGGATTTTGAAGGCTTGAAATTATTCCCTACATCTCTTAATCATGTTCCTAAGCTAGGTCAAAGCCGAAGGTAAAGATAAAGGTAAAACTAACAACTAACAAACAAAGAACCAAACAAATAAAATATTAGGAACGGGGATCAACAAGTAATCATGACAATTGCAACAACTTGGGACAAACATGCCAATCAAAGTTTTTGAAGACTAATGATAAGAGCAATCAATTGAAATCAAAGAGCTATATCCTAATCGTTAAGCTAGATGTCTCTACGAATAAAAAACTAAGAGAATCACAATCCAAACCAATCAATAATTGCAATTCCTAAATCAATTGTTTGTGTCATTAGCAATTACAATGCAATCTAGCATAATTCTCAAGGCCTAATTGTAGACACCCATTTGTGTCTCCCCAAAACCAAACCCAATGATGAGTACCTTTCACGCCGAATCATAATCGAATGAAGCGAAAGTGTGGAAAGTCTAGTGTTGCAGATAGTTTTTTTTTCTCTTCTCTCTGTTTTTGAAAACTTATTTTAAGAAAACAGCCAATCCAGTTTGGTTTGTACATGATATGGGTCCAATAATGGTGTAGTTGTATGGGGTTTGAAAAGACCTTTCCAACGATATATTATAAGCCCAATTCCGATGAATATCGAGGAAGTTATGGCCAAAATACTAAACTGGGCCCGATTTGGTTTTTATATGCGGCCCAATGATCTAGAGGAGGGCCTATTATTAATTATCATTCCTAAAGCTATTAGGATTGATTATAGTCTTCTAGAATACTCTAGAAGGTTCTTTTAAATCCTAATGGAGTTAGGATTGATAATTATGTTTTAAAGAGTTTGAAATTGAATAAAACTACTCCTTTTAAGAATCCTTATTTTGTACAAAGTGGAATATAATCAGATTTTATTTTCGTGCCTCATAATATTTATCCAAATTTTATATGGTTGGATAGATCTTGAAATTATCTTTCCAATGATATATTATAATATTAAATCCGAGTTATAACGAAAAAGATATGAATGAGACATGAAACTTTATCAAAAACTGACACCCTTCCACTATTTTGGCCATATCTTTTTATCTAAAAAATATTTCAATCTGATTCTAATTGGGTTGGAAAGTAGACTTTAAGATCTTTCCAAAGAAATATTATATACCTTATTTCGACTTCCGGATCAAAATATATGATAAAAACAAAAACGCGTGAATTTCTGAAAGTGTTTTAATGGTTTTAATTGATATTATGATGTAGACATCATGTTTATATTGTCATTATGATATTCCTAGTATCATGTCTAGGGTAATTTTAATATTAAATATGATTGTTGTGATGCTTCTTATGATCTTCCTAATATTTATGATTGTTATTATCATGTTAGGGTTAAAGATTTGATTTTTATTGCTTAGTGACATGCTAGGGTTTGTTATTAATCTTGTTAGTATCATGCCTAGGATCTTGCTATTATTATGCTTTAATATTAACATGAACATGATTATTATTATAATTGTTATTAGTTATGATGATTATGAATATTATTATTATTATGATTATAATTATTATTCATGATATTGATTATTTATTATGTTGCTTTATACATATTATATTTATTTATTGCTTGATCACACCTTTTATTGCATGTTTAAAGGGAATTGGTACTTGTAATCACGCTTAATAAGATAATTAATAATCTTGTTTAGGGTTAATGTGATTATAATTCAAGTGATCGCCAATAATAGATAATTTGTGCATTAAATTCAACCAACATAGATTAAACAGGTTTAGGGTAATCCTATTGATTGCATGTTAGTCAGAAAGCGCACATGAATACGATCAGAATAAAGTAGAGGCCTATTATTAGGGCAGGTTCAATCTCTTTTAGGTTGGATTTGTACCTTCATCCCCGAACCCTTATTTGGTTCTAGACCTTATGGAGTTGACGATCTATTGGATCGTTAAGGGGTGTAACCTTCATCCTATGAACGGTTTACAAGTTCCTAAAACTTGTTGGCGACTCTAATGCTCTATCTTCTTCCCTTTTGGACGCCACCGTACTTTAGTGTATGATCACAGTGGGGTTCAAGCTAGTGGGATTAATGCTTGAAATTATTCCCTACACTAATAAAATTACGCACATGCACAATTTCCATTAATCACTTTAATCTCAACAATTAATCAACACAATCCCCAAATTAAGCACAATCAATCAATTATACAAGTTTCACCCAATTCATAGCCAAACAACTAATAATATATCATCATTACACTAATCAAGAATCAAACATCAAAATCAAGCCAAACAAACATGAAATCAAACAAAACAATAAAATGAGATAGAGTTAGAAATGCTCATTGATAATGGAGAAGACCTTCAACACAATTGTCACCATTGAATCTTCAATCTCTCAATCACCATTGAAATTCCTCACTTTCTCTCTCTAAAATCTACTCCCAACTAACCCTAAATCTAGAGAAAGAAGCTCTCAACTATGCTAAAATTATGATCTAATTTCAATCTAAGTTCCCCACAAAATAGGTTTATAGAGGTTTAAATAGGAGGCGTGAAATGAAAATCGAGCAAAGCAGGGACCCGGAGGGGCGCGCCCGAAAGGCCAGGCAGTCGCGCCTCGCGCCACTGTGCTTCGCGCCCGCACGGCTGGCTTGAGCGCCCGCTCTGATCTGGGTTTCTTCCAACTTTCTTGGCCGCTCGTGTGCTCGATAGTGAACCCGCGAGCTCCGGATGATGCATGATGGTATAGGCAGCAAGTTTGAGCACTTTTGGTGGGTTCAAAACCACTTCTTCATGGGAGCACGGCTCTAGAGCGCAAGAGCTAGAACTTAGAGCATCCACTTCCTTGCATCTTGAGTTTTCTCAATGCTATGAGCTTACTCCACAAGCATCTTCCAACTTGGAAAATCATCACTTTCGAGACCTAAAACTCAGCTCGTACAATACCTACAACCACGAAAAGAAGAGAAATAAAGGAGAAAACACAAGAAGAACCATCAAAATGCACAAAACCACAAAATATGAGAGAAAAAACAAAGAGCAAAGCATGAAACTAAGCATTTATTAAGAAAGAAAGCTATGAAAAGAATGGAAAAACAACCTAAATGCTCATCAAATGGGTGCCATTTATGACACTCATCAGTATGTTTACCCATGTCTTAATTAAAAAACCCTAAAACAAACTAGCCTGGCTCTCTTTATCGGTTCCATGTTGTTTTTGATGCTCTAGCTAGCAGATTGAATCTATCTAAGGAATGTCTGTTGAGTTATTATGTTGGTGGGTTGGAATAGAAGATACAACTGGAAGTAAGGATGTTTTCACTTATATTAATTTATCAAGCAAACTGCTTGGCTAAGTTGCATGAAGCTTCCAGTTTTTGACGAATATCAAAACCCTACATAAAACACAACCACCATTACTACCTACACCCATACCTTTCACACCACAATACGCTACTTTAAATTGGAAGGGACTAACCAATTCATACCAAAAATAAAACACCACCCCAAATACAAACCCATACCCAAAACCAAACACCACTCCAAACCCAAATAGATTAACATTGACGGCTGCTGAGATGAATGAAATAAGAGCTAAGAATCTTTTTCTTTTTCTTTTTCTAGCGTGATGAGAAGTTTCATCCAAGACATGGGTGCAAGGGAATATGATCTTAGGTGTATCATACTGAGGTGATTGACGATGCAGAAGAAGAGTTGGAAGAATTAAAAAGGGAAGCATGAGAGTTAGCATGTGCTCAGATTTCTTGGTGAATACTAGATGGAAATTTCAGTTTCCATAGTATAAGGATGATGGGGCAACATGGCAAGAAACCTTTACATATTCTCTTAGATAGTTGATGTAAACATGATTTTGTGGACACTTCAACAACTCTCAAGCTCAACGATAAGAGGTTGAGAAGATGAACCCTCATGGGAGAAGATAGTTGATAAGGTCTAGCTCAAGTGTAAGGCCATCATTAAAGACTTTGACTGGAAGATATAGGGACTTACATTTAAAGTTGATACATGTTTCGATCCTCTTGTTGAGGCCACATGAGGGTGGTTCTTGACTGCGGATTTAATGATCCATTGCAAGGTATGGGACCTACATACATTGGTCATATGGGGGACTAATGTGGGATTTATATAGGACAATGGGATATCCTCACCTTGAGCTAGCGTTTGGGGATGGCTCTCCCATTGTCCTGTATCAATATATTACTATTACTTTTTAGTGGAGTGAAATAGTGCTACAAATTCAGTGGTTTTCAACCCTAGGTTATATCCTATGGGGCTTTAAGAACTATACAAGTGAAGCTTGGGGGAACTACTTCAAAGAGAATGAAAGGAGAAATTGGCTAAGTTGATGCAAAAGGTTGTGTATGTTACAGTTAGTGCAAAGTGAAGAGAACTGGAACCAAGGGAAAATCCAAGAATTTAGGGTATGGGAGGTTGATATGCTTCCTTCACTTTTATTTATTTGCAACACGACAATTTGACACATACTTTAGGGAAGATATTAGACAAAATAAACATGCAAATTAATTGAAATAATTTTACCACTGATAAAAGGAAAATGTTAAGTTGTTTAGGTATAAATAGTATAGCTTAATTTAATCATTTACCTAGTCTAATCATTAACTGTAAATTGAATCCCTAATTTGAATAATTAAAGTAAATTGAAACCCTTAGACCCATTAAATTGCAAACGAATTACACAATTATGTAAATAAATCAATTTATCGAATTTATGGTTAGATCTTGGATTTTTAGTTCTATTTGTGGAGAAAATTAAAGAATAATAATTAAACTTTTAAATAAGATAAGAAGCGATGTAGTGAGGAAAACATAACTAAGGGCCCCATAAACGGCAAAATTAGACGCATATCGTTAAAGGGTAGTGATGTACAAGGTTTTAACATTTTATGAGTAGTTGTTTACAAAATAAAAAAATCTCGGGTAGTTATTCACAAATCAGGTTGTTACCGTATGAAGAGTATTAAGCTGAAATATATGGCGGGAAAGTTTGTTAGAATTGAAGTTTGTTAATTACTTTTTTGTTTTTGTGTTTCTGCCTTAGTTTGGTTGTTAGAAAGGGAATATTTCTGTTTTGCATTTATTCTTATTAAAGCTTAGGTGAGTTGTATTTGGCTAATTCATAAATACAATACAACTTTTCTCCCTACCTTCTCTCTTCCTTTCTCTCTCTATTTTGTTTCTCATCTCTCTAATTTGATCCTTATCAGTGGTATCAGAGTCGCCACTGTTTTCTCTGTGTCTTCTCATTCTTGAACTGTCACTCACTACTCGAGTGAACAGAATGGACACTCAGCTTGCTGCACTGGAGAAGAAGCTTGAAGCTCAGTCTGTTGCATCTGCTGCTTTGGCAAAGCAAATTAAGGATCTCTTAGGGATGATGCAGATCATGAAAGATCAGTTAGTGTAGACACCTAAAAATGTCTCCCCAAAACCAAACCCGATGATGAACAACCTTTCACCGCTACTATTGGTCGGGTTCAGTATTTAATCCCGAGAGTGCTTAAAAAAATCATATTTAATTCAATTTTTGAATAGTCCATGGGTCAGTCTTGATGTTTGGTCAAAGCATAGTTTTAATTTCAGCCCAAACTTATTTTACATTTTTTATTATTATTATTTATTTTGGCCCAAACTTTTTATTTATTTTTATTTACTTAATTCTTATTTTGGCCCAAATAATTATAAATCTGAAAAAGGCCCGAAATTATCAATCGGCATTTAAAATGCTAAACGAAATTAGGGTTAAAAATGAATTTAGACGGAAAAGCGGACTAAAAACTCCCGCGTCACAGCAACAGTCCACCGTGTCACGGGAAACTTTCCCGTCTGATGGTGGGGTTCCCCGTGACATGGGACACCTGTCGTGACACGGGGGTTTCCGTGTCCTTTCCGCATAAACCCTTAACGCGTTTTCTTTCCCGTTCAACATATATTTCCCGCGTCACACAAAAGTACACCGTGTCACGGGAATGTTTCCCGTCTGACGGTGGGATTTCCCGTGTCACGGTACACTTTGACGTGTCACGGTATAATTTTTTAGGGTTTTTATCATTTTAGGGTTCCGTGTGTTCCCTCAGCACATTTTTTCTATAACTACCCCCTCATTTCTGATGTACGGGGCATCAATTAATTCTCTATTTTTCTCTCTTCTATGCTCTAGCCTAAACACTAGACTACCCTTCTTCTTTCAAAATTCCTTCTTCAAGTACTCCAAGGAGTCCATACTCTACTCGTGGTTCTGTCCTTAAGCCAAGGCGCGAAAGGTAGAACTGTTTGAGGGTTTGGCCCCAAATCAATTCTATTAAATTTAATTTAATTATTATTTTATTATTATTTCCTTGAAGTTACTAACAGTTTATTCATGATGTAGCAATTTAAAGGAACGTGCGGAATGTGAGTAATTAATTAATTTAATTACTCTTATTTTATTTTTATATTGCTAGTATCATGATTAGGTTATTTTATATTTGATTTCACTCACATTATTTTTGTTAAATTGCTTCCAATATCAATGTTTATTCTACTATTTTTTTATTGATCACCATATTGCATGTTTAAAGGGAATATGTAATTGAAAATCACGCCTAATAAGATAATTTGGACGACCGGTTAGGTTCCTTTTTAATCTTATTGTTTAATCAAGTGATCACAATATTTTAGAATAATATGTTGCATTAATATTTAACCAATTTAGTTTAACAATAGATTGGAGCAAATTGAATCTTTGTTTGTATGCCTTTGAGATCGCAGGAATCACTTTTCATTATAAGAATCGAGTAGAGGCCAATACGGGCGAATGTGACTCCATGACTCACTTCGTACCATCATCACCGATCCTTTTTTCGTGGTTCCGAACCATATGGAGTTAGTAATCTCATGGATTATGAATTGGGTGTAACCTTCACGGGTCAATTGTTGTTGCCTATCGTTGTCCCTTTATCGTGGTTGCCTTTTATGATCCGTGAACGGTTTACAAGTTCCTTAAAAACTTGTTGGCGGCTCCCTACTTTCCTTGTCCCTAATCGTATATTTTCAATTCCCACTTTCTATGAGTGCCAAGCATATTCACACATGCTTTTTACGTAGGCGCACTTCGAACGACGCTTACAATTTGGTGACTCCACTGGGAAGGATTCTTGGTTATTTATCTATTTGAGTGATCGGTATTTAATTAAGATGAGTGAATGAGACTTGAAAGATTCTTGAAAAATATTCCTGTGATTAATTTGGCATTTTTGCATAAGCATATACGTTTTAACGTCGCGTTTCGGTCTGTCCCGTAGGAAAAACTGAATAACTTGATTGCGTACGAAGGATAACAGGGCACCAGTCAGATTTCTGACTGCCGTGCCACGGTAGAATCTTCCGTGTCACGACAGTCCTAAAATCAGTCTGGTGGCTTGTTTTCTCTTCTCACAGTCAACTTCCTTCGATTTTTCTGAAAAAACGTGTGTGTTTTACATGCGTCTTAGCCCCGGGGGATTTAAGCTCTTTCAACCTTATAAAGGCTCATAGCAATAAGGGTTCATCCGAGTTATTAAATCCACCAAAACCATGGAGTCGAGTTCGATTTCATCACGAACTCGCGGAGCCGCCCGTTGGCATACACCCTCAAGGGAGGCTGCCTTGCTAACGCGTCCAAACTCTTAACCATGGTACCCTATTGACACCAAATTAACCTGACCATAGTCGAACATAGAACATGACCTTAGGTTGCGAACTATTCTTTGCATCATTGTGCCTACGTGTTTATGTTTGGTCGTTTTGATCCTAACCTTAACGGTCTTTCTTTGTCTATGGTGGATTATTTTATGACTAACGATTGCCAATGGACCGTACTCACTTAGTATTTAGCGCAAAAAAAAAAAATCTCGTGCCACATCAGCATCCACCGTGGCACGGGAAACTTCACCGTGTCACGGCAATTTCCACCGTGGCACGGTGGATTTCCCCAAAAAAAAAAAAAAAGGGTTTGCCGCGCCACGGGAAGGTCTACCGTGTCACGGAAAATTTCCACCGTGGCACGGTGGACCTACAAAAAAAAAATTAAAAAATAAAAATAATAATAATAATTCCCGTGCCACGTCAGCATCCACCGTGGCACGGTGGATTTCCAAAAAAAAAAAAAATCCCGTGCCACATCAGCACCAGGTCGTTTATGATCGTATATTAGGTTCATGCACTCTTTTTTTGTCATAATAAAAAATGAGTGGAGTTTTCTCACCTGTTTTCAAATGTCTATTTTTTCCTTCCTTTCCTATCTTGAGCAATGAGTCAAACAATTAAGTGAATTATTTTATTTCACAGTACTTGGTCAAGGAATAGGGATAGATTAATACGGTTCGAGTCATTACCGCAACAATCTCTCAGATCTAATAGGCGTTCAAAGAGAACTTTTCCATCTCCACATTACTTATCACCTTTCAATAATGGCCACTAAAGAAGATATTGAGAAAATCAACAAATCCATCGAGGCACTGTCTGCCATGATGCAAACCCTTACCACTAGGGTCACTACCATGGAACAAAACAAGGTCACTGTTTCCACCGTTGACAAATTGAAGGAACAAATGAGTAAGATTTCTGAGGATTTCACTTATGTGGAACGGCCTCCCACTCCTTTGGATGTGAAGGACAGACTCCCTGAAAAGTTCTCCACTGCTGATATTCCAAAGTTCAAGCCTACTGACAATCTAATATTCCATTTGAAGGTGTTCTCTACAACCATGGCTCTTAAGGGATTGGACGTAACACTCTTCCCTACGGTGTTCCCTCTCTCCTTAGAACATGCTTGCCAACAATAGTTTTATTCCCTAGACGCCAAACATACTACGACTTGGAAAGATATCACCGACAGTTTCATGAATCGTTATAAGTGTAACATTCAAACTAAAACTTCTGAACGTGAACTCTCCATTCTCAAACAGAAAGAGAATGAAGGCTTCACCGCTTACCTGAACAGGTGGAGGGAAACAGCTTCACTCTTGGTAGATCCTCCCAAAGAAAGAGAGATGGTTCGCCTCTTTATTCAAAATCTAACTCATAAATATAGGGAACGTCTCAAATTTCTTCCACTGAACACTTTCAAAGCTGTATACGACATCGGCATCAATATCGAGAATGAGCTAATAAAGGCTGCTGGTAGTAACAATAATAACACTTGGAAAAACAAGAAGAACGACCATCCTTCTTCTTCGTCTTCTAAGCACGAAAATACTACCAACAATATAGGCCAAGTTGATCTCAATGAAGTGTTAACTCTTGATACTCCATTGCCCAAGAAGAAAAGAACTTACACTCCTTTAGGAATGACTTATGATGTGGCCTTTGATCTCCTTTACAGTCAAGGCTTGATCACACCTATCGGGCCATTTCCAGAGCCAAAACCTGAAGAAAGGAGCGCCAAATGGAATCCCAATGCCCATTGCAAGTACCATCAAGGAAGGGGCCACACTATGGAGCAATGTTGGAATTTGAATGACGTCATTCAAGACTTGGTGGATGCAAACAAACTTCCTATCCCTCCAGGCGGCAAGAAGTAATGAACACAAGGTGCATAGCAGATCCTTCGTGCAAGATTTCATGATTTCTTTCTTTATCATTCATCTCCATTCCCCCATTCATGTCTAGCATAGGTTTTCCATTTTGAATTTTTATACGTTTCATGTGTTTCGTTCACCTTTTCCATTAATAAAATGAGCAAATTTCCTTTACATCTCGATCATAGAATTTTTCATTCATTCATTCTCAAAAAATAAATAAAAAATAAAAAAAATCAATTACCGAACTACACCCAAGGTTCACCAATGACTTGAGGCACCTTTGCAACCCTGTCATTCCCTGTTAACCGTTCAATCACATTCCATTTCTTCATCAACCATTTTGAGCCTCGTCTAACGTTTGGCCTTCATTTCTTCAACCCACATTTACTTAACCCAGGGATTGGAAGATGTGTAATTGTATAACATTCAAAAAGCAAGTAAGGAAAAAAAAAAGCAGCAAAGCAACAATAAAACAATGTCTAACGGCAAGTGTTCCAATGTCTTTGATATGAACACGTATCAAATTGCGTCTCTCATCGAGTGCTTGGTACCGGGCCTGAGAAACTTGAATGCTAAGTGATTGATGGACCGCATGATCTGAGATTGTCTACATTGATTCAAAAGAATAAAAAAAAAAGAAAAAGAAAAAAGAAATTCAAAACAAAAAAATTTTGAAAATAAAACTTGCAAAGTCCAATTCACAATTACACGTCTTAGGGATTCTCTCGGGTCTTGAGCCTTTTACCCCTTTCTTCCTTAAACCATCATCTTAACCACATTACAACCCTTGAAACACCTCTTTGAGGTGTACATACACTTGTGCAAAGTTTGGTTAGAGCTACGTTCGGCCTGATTCCTAACAGATACGTAGGCAACCTCACATCGAGGTACGGCCACATTCATGTGCATGATCGAGTCAAAGAATATCCAATTCTTAGTCCTATGACCCTATCCATCAAGAGCTAGACTTGCGGGCTTGAACCCACATCGTTTAGCCTACCTATCCTAAAGAGTCACCATCTCGACTCTTCTCACATCTATTTCCCTCACCATAGCCATTGCAACCTCACCTAGTATCACTTTGACACACGTCTTTCAAAAATACATAGCCATATCAGCTTTCCCTTAGTGTAGACACCTAAAAATGTCTCCCCAAAACCAAACTCGATGATGAACAACCTTTCACCGCCATTATTGGTCGGGTTTAGTATTTAATCTTTTGAGTGCTTAAATCCATATTCAAATCCATATTTCCATTTCATAAACCAACCCAATTCCTATCCCATTTCCCCAAAATATAACTTATTTTCCTCTTTTCGTGCCTTTAAACCCAAAATAATTCATTTCGTGTCCTTTAAAATCATTCATTTTGTGTCCTTTTTATAAAAACGTTTAATCCAGTTTATTTTGGTCCATAATCTGGGTCCAATGATTAAATAGTTAAATGAAGATTTAAAATAGCTTTCCAACGATATATTATAGGCCCAAATCCGAGTTATATGGAATAATTTATGGCCAAAATATTAAACTGAGCCCAAACCGAACCTAAGCCCACCTTACCTACGACCCAATGATCATGTGGAGGGTCCAAACGATTTAATCCAATTCCTAAACCAATTAGGATTAATTGGAAGCTTCTATAAGTTTCTAAAAGATCCTAATTATCCGGTTTAAAAAGATAAGATTAAAGAGTTTGGAATTGAATAAAACTCCTTTTTTCTTGCCTCATATTTTTTATCCAAATTTTATATGGTTGGATAGCCCTTGAAATTATCTTTCCAATTATTTATTATAATATCAATTCCGAGCTATAACGGAAAAGATATGAATAAAATTTCAAACTCTATCCAAAACTGACACCGTCTCACTATTTCGGCCATATATTTTATTCTATATAATATTTTAATCTGATTCTAATTGAGTTAGAAAATAGACTTCAAGAGATTTCCAACAATATCTTATTCATCTTATTCTAATTTCTGGATCAAAAGATATGATAAAAACAAAAACCGTAAAAACTGTTGTCTATCGAGTTTTATTCCGATTTAATTCGGATCTTATCTTGTTTTTTCGACCTCTCTTTTTTCTCTATAAATAGAGGTCATATCACCCCTTGTCCAATCATCAACAATCTTGATCATAAAATCATTCTCTTCTCCCTCTTTAGCCTAAACACTAGCCTCCCTATTCTTTCATTCCTTCCTTAAGCACTCCAAGGAGTTCATACAATACCCAAAGTTCCATACTTTAACCAAGGCGTGAAAGGTATAAATAACTGAGGGTTTGGACCAAATTAACTGTACTTTTAATTTAATTTAATTTCTATTTGATTTATATTTTTTATTGAAGTTACTAACAGTTTATTCATGATGTAGCAATTTAAAGGAACGCGCGGAATGTGAGTAATTAATTAATTACTCTTATTTTATTTTCTTATTGCTAGTATCATGATTAGGTTATTTTATATTTGATTTGACTCACGTTATTATTGTTAAATTGCTTCCAATATTAATGTTTATTCTATTATTTTTTATTGATCACCATATTGCATGTTTAAAGGGAATATGTAATTGAAAATCACGCCTAATAAGATAATTTGGACAACCGGTTTAGGTTCCTTTTTAATCTTGTTAATTAATTCAAGTGATCACAAATATTTTAGAATTATGTGTTGCATTAATATTCAACCAATTTAGCATAATAATATTTTGGAGCAAATTGAATTTTTGTTTTTATGCCTTTGAGATCGCAGGAATCATTTTTCACTATAAGAATCGAGTAGAGGCCAATACGGGCGAATGTGACTCCATGACTCACTTCGTACCATCTTCCCCGATCCTCCTTTCGTGGTTCCGAACCATATGGAGTTAGTAATCTCATGGATTATGAATGGGGTGTAACCTTCACGGGTCAATCGTTGTTGCCTATTGTTGTCCCTTAATCGTGGTTGTCTTTTATGATCCGTGAACGGTTTACAAGTTCCTTAAAAACTTGTTGGCGGCTCCCTACTTTCCTTGTCCCTAATCGTGTCCCTAATCGTATGTCAATTCCCACTTCCTATGAGTGCCAAGCATATTCACCACATGCTTTTAACGTAGGCGCACTTCGAGCGACGCCTACAATTTGGCGACTCCACTGGGGAGGATTCTTGGTTATTTTTCGATTTGAGTGATCGGTATTTAATTGAGATGAGTGGATGAGACTTGAAAGATTCTTGAAAAATATTCCTGTGATTTAATTGGCATTGTCACATATGCATATGTATTTTAGCTTACCTATTTTGCCACAATAGTACGTGTTCTACGTATGTGGCTAGCCCGGGGGATTTAAGCTCTATCAACTCGATAACGTTCATGACAATAAGGGTTCATCCGAGTTTTTAAATCCACCCAAACCATGGAGTCGAGTTCGATTTCATCACGAACTCGCGGAGCCGCCTGTTGGCATACACCCTCAAGGAAGACTGCCTTGCTAACGCGTCCAAACTGTTAACCATGGTACCCTTTGACACTCAAAAGCTTGACCATAGTCGAACATAGAACTTGACTTTAGGTTGCGAACTTCACTGCATCATGCGTGACGATATGCTTATATGTGCATTTTTTTATTGAATTTTTTTTTAATTATTTTTTTCTCTTATCAAACCCTTTTTTTTATTATTAGAGTCGAGCCATAGTTTTTTTTTTTTTTTTTTGAGTCACCCGGATTTTTATTCCCGTATACTTCACAAGAGTCAACTTGTTTTGGTCATAGCCAGAGTTCTAGAAAGAGTTACCTGTCATGCAACCTATTGATCTGTAGCCCTGAGTTTTATCTCTCATTTGGAGTTGGTTTTGTCCCAATCAGAGTCACAGATCAAAAGTTATAACTGATATACTACATCATGTCCAGTTTAGGTGTCTTTTTAGCTTCGACTTTCTTTTTTTTTTTTTTTTTTTAAATTATATCTTTTCTTGTCAAACTAGTCTTAGTCAAGTCCTTTAATCCGTGTAAACTCGTATAACATAGGATTATAGATTTTTTATGTTTTTTTTATTTATTTTATATATCCATGAGTCCTAATTCTTCTAGAATTCTAGTCCTCTTCCTATTAGTTTCTTGTGTTTTTTTGTGCTAACCTTAACATGTGTTCTTTGTCTTTGATTGTGGTTGATCTTATTTATGAATAATGATTGCCAATGGACCATTTTCACCTAGTAAATAGCATAAACATTAAAATTGGACAAAATTAGTCAAGTTAGTTTGTCTTTTAGTCTTCCGTGCTATTTGGTCATGAGTCCTTTGTTTTCACAACGTCTTCATGTCTAGCCATGCGATCATACCATGAGTCTTAATAAACTCACCTAATCACACATGTTGAGTCATTGCACACACTTTGTCTTCGAGTAATGCACTATATTGTTTATGATCGTATATTAGGACAATGCATGCATCATTTTCCGTCGTAATAGGAATGAGTGGAGTATTTCCCATCAGATTTCAAAATTGTTTCATACACTCTTCCTTTCCAATCCGAGTATTGAATGAATGCATTAAGTGAAATCATCCTTACACAGTACTTGAGTCTAAAATCACTAAGCAATAGTTGGAAGAATAAGGGGAACGTCACTCCTTCTTTCTTTCCTTCCAATCAAAGCATCAACAACAAGAAATTTTTTTCCTCACCAGGCGACAAGAAGTTACTCATAAACAGCCGTGAAGATAAAGCACGATGCAAGCTCCTCACCAAGATTTCATGTTTTCTTCTTCTTTTGTTTCAAACCCTTCCCCCTAAAAAGTCTAGCATAGGTTCTCCTTATCCATGTGTCTATTGATGAGTGGCATTTATGCCACTCTTTTATCCTTTTTCTCTAAGGATTATCCCCTCATTTGCGCTTGTTTGGCCCTTTTTCTAAGCATTTTTACTTAGTTTTGCTTCCTCTTTCCTTTTCTCCCTTATCTTCCCTTCTCTTAGTCTTCTCGCTTTGTTTTTATTTTGATTTCCATGGTTTGGTTTTGTAGGTAATATTTGCCAAAAGAAAGAGGATATCAAGAAGCCTAGTTATTTGTTGTGCGCGGGGTACTGTGCGGCTTCTGTGCGGGCGCACATGTGAGGCTGTGCGGGCGCGCAGCCCTGTCAGAACCCGCACAGCCAGACTGAAAAAACAGAGCCAAACTAGAGAGTTTGCGCGACTTGTGTGCGGGCGCACACACATGATGCACGAGCGCGCAGGACTAATGTGCGGGCGCGCTCATTTTCCCCGTACCCTCAAAGTTGCGGCTGCGCACTATGCTGAGAGGGCGCACACACATTCTGTGCGGGCGCGCAGCTCATCTGTGCGGGCGTGCACGGCTGGGTTTCTGATTTATTTGCGCCTTGTTGTCCAAGTCTCTTTCTTTTGGGTGGAGCCACATATATATAGACGGGACTCTTTGTAATTGAAAGACACTTAGTACTAATTCCATACAACATTAGCCTAATCTAGAGAGAGAAAAAAGATTGTTATTCAAGCTTCCTTTATTGTATTCAACTTTTCTCAAGCTTTAATCTTCCATCAATCAAGAAAGTATCCAAGTTTTCAACTTTCTTCAATCCTTTCTTTAGTAATCTCTTCTCCTTTCCTTTAATATTATTTATTTGCTTTATTATTACTTATTTTTGTCTATCTTATTAGTTTATCTAGTTATTATTGATTTCATATATTTCAATCATGTTTTGTTTTGAGTTTCTTGTGTTTATTTCTAGTTTTGATATTATGTTTAATCTCCTTTCTCTAGGCTAAACTCTTAGCTAGGGGAAGGGGGTGGAAGATATGCATTGAATGGTGGATGAATGATGATAGTTGGATTGATTACATGCCTTTAATTGATGAAAGACATGATTTTTAATGGCTTGAGATTATTGTTGCACTTTATTTGATTGCCTTCTAGTATAAATGCATGAAAATGATTTGAACTAGATTAAGATCACCTCTATTTTAGTGATTGCATGAGAATGAGTTGTTAAAATGGAGTTTCATATATTGTGCTTCTTTATTCTCTTGATTTTCTTGTGTCTAATAGGATGCATGAGAATGATCCTAATTAGCATAGACTTCTTTCATCGATTTGCCTAGACTATTGCATGAGAATGAATTGTTTAGGTAGAATCTTGTGTTCTTTAGCATGTTCATCATGATAACTATCATTGTTCCCCTCTTTCTAATCATGTTTGAAACCCCCGAACCCCTAGCATCATTTTCTATTGATTTTAATCATCATTTTCTTGCTTAATTGTAGTTTTAGTGTTCTACTCAACAAAACCAACAAAACAATCCCCTTTTCACTCTTGCATTAGTGATATTTGATGTTAAATTAGCGTGCTTCCCTAGTGGTTCGACCCTTTACTTGCCACTAACTAGTTTATTGTAAGTTTAGGTATTATAAATGATTAATTTGGTTAGGGTTAGTAGTCCCAATGACCTATCCTATCCCGATCAAATTTTGGCGCCGTTGCCGGGGAAGCGGCTTGTTTAGCGAATATTATTTCTTTTGTTAGAGTCATTTTGCTTTCTTTTCTTTTTGTTTTTTTTGTTTTATCATCCTTGTCATTGCTAATTGTTTGCTTAGCTTTGGTGAATGCTTAGGAGGTCTCAAGGAGCACCCTCACATCAAATTGACCACGAAATCAACTGAACCTTGAGACAAGTCCGTAGGCTTTATCAAGACGAGGGAAGAGGTTTTGGTGATATAGTTGATAGTGAGAGTGATACTTACTCTTCAAGTTCACCACGCGAATCAATGGCGGGACAAGAGAATGATGTCTTGTTTCGTGAGTTCGGAAATCCGGAGGATTATGAGCTCACGGGAGGGATTTTGCTTCCCGTCACGGAAACCAACTTCTCAATCCATCCACAATATACTCGAATGGTCCAATCGGAGCAATTTTCCGGAAGTGCAAGTGAGGACCCTATTCATTTGGACCGATTCCTTGAATTGTGTGCAATGATGCAAACTAATGAAGTGAGTCAAGACTACATTCGTATGCACCTTTTCCGACAATCTCTCACCGGACGAGCAAAGAAATGGCTAAAGCAAGTAAAGCCTAACTCTCTCACAACATGGAGGGAGGTTGTAAAGGCGTTCTTGAAGCGCTTTATCTCCGAAGAGAAGACCGCCGAAATAAGAAGGAAAATTGCATCATTTGAGCAAGAGGCCGATGAAAGTCTTGGTGAAGCATGGGAGAGATTCAAAGAGTTGGTGCAAGCATGTCCCCACCATGAGTACAATTAAGGGTTGCTCATGCGGTTTTTCTACGACGGATTGGAGCCCATGTCAAGAGCCAATTTGGATGCAGGGGCGGGTGGTCAATTAATCAAGATCCCTCAAAATCAAGTTGAAGCCACAATAGAAGAGGTAGCAAAGAATTACTCTTGGGGGGGCCAAAGAAGAAACGCTCCAAAGAGAGGTGGTATTTATGAATTGGAGAAAGTTGATCAATTACAACATCAAATTGATCAACTAACAAAAGGGCTTTCCAAATTGAACACAAGTGTGAATGCAAGTTCAAGTGGTGGAGCAAGATCTTCTCAAGTTAACTCTTTCTCTTGTCCAAATTGTGGAGGAACGAACCATGATACATCCTATTGTGGAGGTTTAAGCCCCGAACATGTAGCGGCATACAACACAAGGCAAGAGGGATTTAGAGGAAGCGGCGGTGGAGTAGCTTGGAGACAACCACCACCCGGTTTTGTACCTCAACCTCAACAATGGAACCAACAAGCTCAACCTTCCTATAACTCCAATCCTCAATATCAAAATCCACCTCCATCTTAACCCCAAAACCCAAGAGGAAGTTATCCAAGGAACAACTAATACAACAATCAAACCCAAGCACCTCAAAGAAACCATCAAGAACAAGCACCTCAAGCGGAGCTAACTCAAACTCAACTCCTCCAAGCCATGCATGCGCAAATGCAATCTTTTGGGCAACAAATGCAAGAGATAAGAGCTCACAACAAGATGGTTGATTCACAACTAGCTCAATTGGTCGAGAGAACTCCTTTCAATTCACCATCCACTCTACCCGGACAACCACAACCTAACCCATCCCACAATCCAAAACCCGATACATGCAAGGCGATCACATTGAGGTCGGGAACTTCCTATGAAGGACCAAATGAAGGGGATAGCGAGGAAAAGAAGGGAGGAGAGGAGAGTGTGAATGAAAACAAGGGAGGTGAGAAAGAAAAAAAGGTGATGAGATAGAAGGAGGTTCGGAGAAGAAGAAGATAGATAATGAGAAGACAACTTCAATTCCTAGTGAGGCTAGGAATCTTGATGGACTGGTTCCTTTTCCCGGTCGGCTTGCGGAGAGAAAGTTGAATGACAAGTTCACAAAATTTCTTAGTGTCATGAAGAATTTGCATATCAACCTCCCTTTTATTGAAGTTGTGACACAAATGCCATCTTATTCCAAGTTCCTTAAAGATATTCTCACCAACAAGAGGAAGCTCAATGATGATCTTATCACCCTTCCACATCAAGTGAGTGCTTTTGTCCAACATAAGATGCCCAAGAAGGAAAAACACCCGGGAAGTTTCACTTTGCCGGTGAAAATTGGGAACATGGAAGCTAGGGGCGCCTTGGCCGATCTTGGAGCAAGTGTTAGTTTAATCCCTCTATCCATTTCTCAAAAACTCAATATTGAGATGATCCCTACAAGGAAGACAATTCAATTGGCCGATCGATCGGTGAAATTACCTTGTGGAGAGCTTGAGGATGTTCCAATTCAAGTGGGACACATCTACGTGCCTTGTGACTTTGTAGTGATGGATATGGAGGAAGATGTTAACACTCCTTTGATTTTGGGACATGAAGCTCTTAAAACTTTGGGGGCGGTCATCAATTGCAAGAACAACACCATCACTTGTGAAGTGGCCGATGAAAAGAGTGTCTTTGAATTTTCGAAGTTGCTCAAGACCCCCATGGTTGAAAAATGCTATAGAGTTGATGTTGTAAATGAGAAGCTACATCGCTTGGGGAGGGTCGTGATGTGGCCTCAAGATCCAATGATTGAAGCCCTTACATTCAAGGAAGAGTTCCACTCTCAAGAGGCTAAAGAATTTGTCATGGAAATGGAGGAATCCTAAAAGGAGGAAGTTTAACAACAAGTTGAGGTCGAGCTTGAGTCCAAGGAGGAGAAATTGGAGGAGAGTTCTAAGCCTCCTCCCATGGTAGAACTCAAACCACTTCCCCCTTATTTGAAATATGCTTTTCTTGATAAGGAGGGAAAATACCCTATTATTGTCAATGCTACCCTAGATGGTCTTAATTTGGAAAAACCTCTTGATGTTTTAAGGAAATATAGGGATGTGATAGGGTATAGCATTGATGATATTAAAGGTATTAGCCCTTCTTTATGCATGCATCGTATTCATCTTGAAGATGATCATTCCACCTCCATTGAACCTCAAAGAAGGTTGAACCCCCACCTTCAAGAGGTTGTGAAGAAAGAAATTTTGAAACTACATGAGGCGGGCATCATCTATGCTATCTCCGATAGCAAATGGGTTAGCCCGGTTCATGTGGTTTCAAATAAGGGTGGAATGACCATAATAAAGGATGAAAAAGGAGAGGAAATCTCCACCCGGACGGTGACCGGGTGGAGAATGTGCATTGATTATAGGAAATTGAACAAAAACACCAAGAAAGATCATTTTTCTCTCCCTTTCATGGACCAAATGCTTGAAAGGCTTTCTAACCATGCTTTCATTTGTTTCTTGGATGGGTATTCCGGATTTTTCCAAATCCCTATCCATCCAAGTGATCAAGAGAAAACTAATTACACATGTCCATATGGGACATTTGCATACCGAAGAATGCCATTCGGATTATGCAATGCTCCCTCTACTTTTCAAAGATGCATGACTTCCATTTTCTCTAAGATGCTTGAAAAAGAAATTGAGGTTTTCATGGATGATTTTAGTGTTGGTGGCTCGTCTTTTGACACTTGTCTTTTTAACCTTGAAAAAGTTTTGAAAAGGTGTCAGGAGACGAGTTTGGTTTTAAATTGGGAAAAGTGCCATTTTATGGTTGAGGAGGGCATTATCCTCGGCCATAAGGTTTCAAAAAATGGCATTGAAGTAGATCCGGCCAAGGTTTCGGTGATTGAAAAAGTTGCCCCCTCCTACTTCCATCACGGGGGTACGGGCTTTTCTTGGGCATGTCGGTTTTTACCAGAGGTTTATCAAAGATTTTTCTTCAATCGCCAAACCCTTGACCGAATTACTCAAAAAAAGAGGTTGTTTTTTACTTTAATGAGGCTTGCCTTGAGGCTTTTTGTAAGCTCAAGGAAGCTCTCATTTCTTCTCCCGTTGTGCAAGCTCCGGATTGGAGCTTGCCTTTTGAGCTAATGTGTGATGCTAGTGACTTTGCAGTAGGTGCCGTTCTTGGTCAAAGAAACAAGGAATATCATGTGTCATCTACTACGCAAGTCGGACTCTAGATGAGGCTCAAAGGAATTACACAACAACGGAGAAAGAGATGTTAGCGGTAGTGTTTGCATTCGATAAGTTTCGGTCCTATCTCATATGCTCAAAAGTTATCGTGTACACGGATCACATCGCGATGCGGTATCTCATGACCAAAAAAGAAGCAAAGCCTCGCTTGATCCGTTGGGTTCTCTCTCTCCAAGACTTTCACATGGAAATGAGGGACAAGAAAGGAGCGGAGAACTATGTAGCGGATCATTTGTCTAGGCTACCATTTGAGAACAAGGAGGATGTACCGATTAATGATAAGATAGGATTCGAGGCTCTCATGGCTTTGGTGTCAACTTCTACCCCTTGGTACGCGGATATAGCCAACTATCTTGCGTGTGGAGTCGTTCCCCAGGAGTACTCTTCTCAACAAAAGAAGAAGTTTTTCAAGGAGGTGAGAAGATACTTTTGGAATGACCTATACCTATTCAAGCAATGTGGAGATGGCCTTTATCGGAAGTGCGTTCCAGATCATGAAATTCAAGGTGTTCTTGAGCATTGCCACTCACTACCATGTGGAGGACATGGTGGTGTTGACAAAACAGTGGCAAAAATCTCTCAATCCTTATTTTGGTGGCCGACAATGCATAGAGACGCCCACCAATTCGTTGCGCAATGTGATAGATGTCAAAGGAGCGGAGGCATTACCAAGAGGGACGAAATGCCCCAACAAAGTATTCTAGAAGTGGAACCCTTTGATGTTTGGGGGGTGGATTTTATGGGGCCTTTTGTTTCTTCTTGTGGGAATCTATATATCTTGGTAGCGGTCGATTATGTGACAAAATGGATTGAAGCCATACCCTCACCTACCAATGATCACAAGGTTTTGCTTAAGCTCCTAAAGAAGATCATCTTTCCTAGGTTTGGAGTTTCGAGGGTGCTAATTAGTGATGGAGGCTCCCATTTCGCCAAAAAGCAATTTGAAGCTCTTCTCAAGAGGTATAGCGTTCATCACAAGGTTGGATTACCTTACCACCCTCAAACTCAAGGACAAGTGGAGGTTTCGAATCGTGAAATCAAAAATCTTCTTGAAAGGATGGTGAACAAATCAAGGAAAGATTGGTCTCTCAAACTTGATGACACGCTATGGGCTCTAAGGACGGCGTACAAGACTCCAATCGGCACGACCCCCTATAGGTTGGTTTATGGAAAGGCTTGTCACTTGTCGGTTGAGTTGGAGTACAAGGCTTGGTGGGCCATCAAAGAGCTTAATATGGATTTATCGTTGGCCGGTGAGAAGAGATTGCTTAAGCTCAATGAACTTGAAGAGCTTAGAGATGATGCTTATGAAAGCTCAAGGTTATATAAGGAGAAGACCAAAAAGTGGCATGACCAACATATTCGAAACAAGAACTTTAAGGTTGGAGACAAGATTTTGCTTTTCAACTCAAGGCTTCGTTTGTTTCCGGGTAAACTAAAATCAAAGTGGTCGGGTCCTTTTGTGATTTCAAAGACTACTCCTTATGGCTCCTTTGAGTTAGATGCGGATGGTAACAAGTTTATGGTTAATGGTCATCGTTTAAAGCATTACTTTTGCAAGGAAGAAGTTGGTATCATCGAATGTATATTTCTTGATCCTTTGGATCCCAAGCCTCCCACTTGAAGAATTTTTCTCATGGTCAAGCTAGTGGCCTCATAAAGAAGCGCTTCTCGGGAGGCAACCCGAGTTTCTAACTCATTTTTTTAGAATATTCCGATTTCACTTTCTCCTTTTTGAATTTGAATTTGATTATTTTTTTCACCTTTTTGGTTAATAGGTGTTTGGATGATGAAGAAACAAGGATTTTCTATTTCGAAGATGTGAGGATAAATCGAAATTACTCTGTGCGACCCTGTGCGCGCCATCTGTGCGGGCGCGCAATGTGACCTGTGCAGGCGCGTAGGAACTGTCAGAACCCGCATAGATTTATTCACAAATTGAAGCTCGAGGCAGAAAGTTTGCGCGACTTGTTGTGCGACCTATGTGCGGGCGCGCGTTCACTGTCAGAACCCGCACAGATTTTATCAAAAGTTGAGGTTCGAGATAAAGAGTTTGCGCGACCTAGTGCGCGACTTGTGTGCGGGCGCTCAGCTCATATGTGCGGGCGCGCAGCTTTCCTGTGCAGGCGCGCAGAGCAGGAAAATCAGGTTTTAACCCTCTTCTTCCCGATTTCATTCTCATATTTTCGAAACCCAATTTTCATGCTCTCTTATCTCTCCTCACAAACCCAAACCCTAACCTTCAAATTTCACCCATTTTTCACAAATTCCTTTGATTTTCTTTCAAATTCATCAAAAACTTTCACTCTACTCACAAATTCACCCACTTTCTCTCTCCAAAATACCCAAAAATCCCCCATTTTCATGGTTTGCAAGCTTCATTGAAGGTGGTGTTCTTGGAGGCTCTTAGTGGTATTCAAGCTTCTACAAAGTGGTATAACTCTAAATTTTGCTATTTTATTACTTAATTTTACTTATTTATGCAAAAATTTTAGTTATTAAACATGAATTAGCTTGAGTGAATTGCATGTGATTTTGGTTTTCTTTGTGAGGGATTTCTTGGTTATTAGTGTGAAATTTAGTGATTTTGGGGACTTTGTTGTTAATACTATTGTTTTGGAAGCCATTTTCATGAAATTAAGTTGAGAAATTTGGTGTTTGAATTGTTAATAATGCAACTAATTTCATGAGAATTGCTTGCTATCATAATGTGTTTTGATTGATTGTTTTGTTGTTGATTCTTGTTTTCTTGGGCGTTATATTTTATGGTTAGTTATTAGCACTAACCCTTTTGCAGATTGTTGAGACTTGAGTTGTTGTTGTTTTCCAATTGTTGGTTAAGTTCGAAGGTAGTTCTCCTTTTGGTTGGGTTTTTTGTATTGGTTGAACATAATGAGCAAAAGAAAGAGCAGAAAGGAGCCCAGGTTAACGGTTGAAGAACCAAGTACCCAAAAAACTCAAGCTCAAGGACCTAATGTTCCCCCTAGATTGAAATTTTCGAACAAGGTCCATGCTACGTTCTTCAACGACCTTCACGAACGAAAGTTAAATCCCTCCCGACACTATGATCAACACTCTATGAGAGCTTTAGGGATTGACGACGATATAAGGTCGCTCCTTGATAACTTGGGGATGAGTGAGTTCATCAAACATCAATACCGAACTTATAAGGAGCCAACTTTTGAATTCTTGGCCTCTTTTGAAAAAGAGCCTCTTGGGAACGACTTCCAAATTTCCTTTCAACTGTTCAACAACCGGCACTCTATGACTCTGAGTGATCTTAATGTATTGTTGGATTTGAACCCCGAGGCGGACCTCCTTGGACCTTCGTTGAGCCTGTTCCCTGAGTACGATGCATTTAGATGGTGGAAAACGATTACCAACTTTGAAGAGTTCAACACCAGGTATTCGGTGGCCAACCATATTATCTACCCGGTGCTCCGTATTCTACACCGCATTCTGGGGTTTGTGGTGTTTAGCAAGCAGGATTTGAGCAAGCTCTCTCATGAGGAGCTATTTACTTTGTGGGTAGCCACTAGGGAGGAATTGAAAGGGAGGCTCAATATGGGGTACTGGTTTGTCTTGTGCCGCGAGGCAATCAAATCGGGCCACAAGACAGGAGAAATTGCCCTCGGTGGGATGATTACAAGGATTGCCAAGAAGCTCAACTATGAACGCTTCTTCCCCTCGTGCACTCAAGTGGGGGCCGAAAAAGATCTATTCATCGACATTCAGCAGATGAGAAGGTCGGGGTTCCTCCAAGGAACTTCAGATGCCAACAATTTTCATGCCTGGATAGTTGACAGAGAGCACCATTGTATCTTGTCATACCCCGGTCGTACATCCCTAAGGGCGCAATGCAAGGAATGTATGGAAGATTCCGCGAGATAATGGTGTGCTACCCACTGCTCTGGGTGGTTTAAGGAATTTGGAAGTCGGCCAACAGCAACAACAGCAACAACAGCAACAACAACAACAGCAACAGCAACAACAACAACAACAACAACAACATCATCAGCAACTTCATCAAGGCATGAGTAGCCTTGAACAACAAATGATGAGCATGCAACTTGGCATGCAAAGCATAATGGAGAACCAGCAAGGTATGTTTCTGCAAACCCAAGCTCTTTATGGTGCGGCCGTGGATAGGGGTGAGGTCACACCCCCCCCCCCCCGGTAAACTACCCCTATTGGCCACCCCAACAAGGTTCGGTCCCTGGGTGGCAGGGATCCCAACCTACTTGGCCCTATTGGCAAGGGCCCTCCTCCCACGGTGTTCCCCGGGTAGACTACCCGACGGAAACCGGGTACGATTATCGTGCCCCCAGGGGGAGCGATTTTCGGGGTGACCCCAACTATCCATATGTCGACCCTACCCACCCTTCCCCTCTTCAGCTTCCCGCCCCTTTCGACCCGTTGCCTCAATTGCAACAAGACCTCTTCCGAGGTCACTATGGTTGGCCTCCGGGTTACTCCGGTGGTTGGGACCCACACGGCATCCCTCCGGACGGTTTCTCTTACGACACCGAGGATGATGGAGATGGTGACGAAGCCGGACCTAGTGGCCACTAGACCCCTTGTTCTTTATTTCTCCCCTTTGTCCCCTCCCAATGTTTTTAATTTGACGCACCGCGGACGGTGCATTGTTTTAGTGTGGGGGGGGTGTGTAAGAGGCAAAGGGATGTTTTTTTTATAGTGTGGGGGAAGGCTTGTCTTAATGCTAGTGTGGGGGGGATTTCATTGTAGGTGGTAGAGCTCTCATGGTTCGATTGGCTTTATCATGTTTTGATGTTGATTTATCTGCTTTATTGTGATGATTATGTCCCTGGGTGATTTTGATAAGTTTTTGCTAATGAATTTTCAAGTGTTTGTGTAGGTGATGGTGCTCCTAAGAGGAAAAATCCAAACTCCCGATAGTCCAAACCTCCCTTAATCCAAATTTCTTTTAGTTTATTTTATTTTATTTCTATTTCTCCTTTTTGTTTAAATTCTTAGTTTCTTTCTTTGATGTTTAACTTTTTATTTTATCTTTTGTTTCATCTCAGTCGTTTCTTTCATTTTGGCTTACTTTTGAAGCTTCGAATTGGAGATGAAGGAAGCCAAAGGGCAATTCGAGCCCCCCTCGGTGAGATTGCATAATTTATCTTGTCTTCATTTCAAGCGGCATTTGGTGCGACCTTTCCTCTCTTTTATTTTCTTTTTCCTTGGGTGTTTATCTTAGGTTTAGCTTAGGAAGAAGTTGAATGGTTCGAGGATGTTTTCTTTTGGTTCTATGGAACCTCGGATCGTTGATGTTGTTATCGAACGATCACTTGTATGACGATTGGGATTTAATTGAATTATATGCCTCGTATGTGAACCCTTTTGATTTCTTCCTCTTTCTTTTGTTTTGTTTTCCCCCTTTTTGTGTTACAAACATAATTATGACAATTTGAAATGATTTTTGATGTGTAATTTGCTCACTCTTTTGGATTGGTTTGCCTCGATGTGTCTTTGAATGCTTATCTTCCTAATTGATGAGGGTTTGCACGGTTTGAGAATGCTTTGGGTTGAGTTAGACACATTGTGAGCTAAGGTAGCCCGGTTTAGAAATTTTGAGGACGTTTGAACCCCTAGTTCACGGGAAAGTGGTAAGATGGTGTTGCTCTCTATGCTGGATAGGATTCCTTTGGTTAGTATTTGCTATATTTCTTATCCCGTGTGAGCGTCATTTGTTCTAGCCTTCATCATTCTTGTGAGCGGCACTTAGGATCCTTAACTATGCATGTCTTTATCTTTGTGTTGGCGTCTAGCTCCCAAGATCGTGACCATATAACTCTAGAGGAGGAAGAGGGCATTTCTTCTCATTTTTCTTTGTTTTCTTTGTGTTTTGTTACAAATTTGGTTATCATTTTTACATTCACCCTCTTGCTAACCAATTTGAGCCTTATTTACCCTTTCTTGACTTATCCATATTACAAACCTATCGGCCTATGTTCTACCAACCCTTGTAGTTACTGAAGCATTGGCTTGTGAGGTTCGAGTTTGATAATGTTGAAATTGAGCAAGAAAGTTGTGTAAATTGATTCAAATAAGGTTTTCAAAGGCTATTCATGAACAGAGTACACAAAAAGTCTTGGCAAAAAAGTTGAAAGGGCTTTGTGGGGAATAATTTCAAGCCTTTAAAATCCCACTAGCTCGAACCCCACTGTGATCATACACTAAAGTACGGTGGCGTCCAAAAGGGAAGAAGATAGAGCAAAAGAGTCGCCAACAAGTTTTTTAGGAACTTGTAAACCGTTCACGAGGTGAAGGTTACACCCCTTAACGATCCAATAGATCGTCAACTCCATAAGGTCATGAACCAAATAAGGGTTCGGGGATGAAGGTACAAATCCAACCTAAAAGAGATTGAACCTGCCCTAATAATAGGCCTCTACTTTATTCTGATCGTATTCATGTGCGCTTTCTGATTAACATGCAATCAATAGGATTAACCCTAAACCTGTTTAATCTATGTTGGTTGAATTTAATGCACAAATAAATCTATTATTGGCGATCACTTGAAATTATAATCACATTAACCCTAACAAGATTATTAATATCTTATTAAGCGTGATTACAAGTACCAATTCCCTTTAAACATGCAATAAAGGTGATCAAGCAATAAAGAATAATGTATCAAGCAACATAATAATAAAATAAATAATCATGAATAATAAAATTATAAAAATAACAATCATAAAAATAATAATCATAATCACAATAATCATAAATCATAAATCAT
The DNA here is from genome assembly GCF_948465745.1 of Chenopodium album. Taxonomy (NCBI): domain Eukaryota; kingdom Viridiplantae; phylum Streptophyta; class Magnoliopsida; order Caryophyllales; family Amaranthaceae; genus Chenopodium; species Chenopodium album. The sequence goes on along the minus strand of NC_137842.1, from coordinate 44,195,154 downwards.
AAATGATAATCATCACAATAACAATAATAATATTCATAATCATGTTAAAGCATAATAATAATAGCAAGATCCTAGGCATGATACTAACAAGATTAATAACAAACCCTAGCATGTCACTAAGCAATAAAGATCAAATCTTTAACCCTAACATGATACTAGCAACCATAAATATTAGGAAGAACATAGGAAGCATCGCAGGAATCATAATAAACATATTTGATATTATAACCTTTTCCCTAAACATGATACTAGGAATCATAACAACAATATAAACATGATTTCTACATCATAATATCAATTTATCAATTAAAGTACTTACTTTGATGCCTCGTACCTTTTTCTAATAACAAAATACACACGTTAGTAACTTCAAGGAAAATAATAATCAAAACAATTAAATTAAATAACTGAAAGAGAGATTTGGGACCAAACCCTCAGAAATTAAAACCTTTCACGTCTAGGGCGAAGGCAACTTCGAATATGGCTAGGTGTTTCTAGATCTTGTGAATGCGGAATTTCGTGTTTAAAAGCAAAGTAAGAAAGAATTGAATGTTTAAAGAGAGATGAATGATTTAGAGAATGCTAAAGAATTAATGATTATAGATGAATGATGGATGTAGATGATTAATTGTCCATGAAAACGGAGTTTTAAATACGATATTTATAGAGAAAATCAGCCAAAAAAAGATAATTTCACAAAACAGAGTCTGACGCTCAGAAAACAGGGCTGGCGCCAACCCTGGCTAGCTGGCGCCAGGCACCAACACTAGCGCCAGGCGCCAGGCCTGGTTCCGGGCGCCAAGGCCTGGGGTTAGGCGCCAAGCCTGATTCCAACGCGTTTTCAAAAATCCGATAAGTTTACCGTACTGGAGGATAAAATAATATATATTCTTCGAAAATGCTATTTGATTTTGATTAAAACTCTGAAAAGTCAACAAAGTCAACTTATCAATGCTAATTGAATTAGGAATGAAAAGAACCTTCTAGAAGAATCTAGAAGACTAAAACCATTCCTAATTGCATTAGGAATGATAAATCATATTAGGCCCTCCCCTAGATCATTGGGCCGCACATAAAGCTCAAACCGGGCCCAGTTTAGTAAATTGGCCATAACTTCCTCAATATTCATCGGAATTGGGCTTATAATATATCGTTGGAAAGGTCTTTGCAAGCCCCATCCAACTACACCACTATTGGAGCCATATCATGGACCAACCAAACTGGATTGGCTGTTTTCTTAAAATAAAGTTTTCAAAAACAGAGAGAAGAGAAAAGAAATAAAAACTTTCCGCAACACTAGACCTTTCCACACTTTCGTTTCATTCGATTATGATTCGACGTGAAAGGTGCTCATCACTGGGTTTGGTTTTGGGGAGACACAAATGGGTGTCTACAGAAGCCCCCACTTTGACTGAGTTTGGAGAAACGCAAGTTTCGAAAACAAAAGTCAAAGTAGCGATAGGGACGGAGAATGATTCAGAACGTTCTGCGATCCTAAATCAATCTTGCAACGCCGATACCTGCAAAACTAGCATTAGTTAAACAGATAAAAGAGTTAATAAACGCGTATCTTGCACCGTCGAGCACACGTCTCTGAAAGTAACCAATTGTTGCCGCTTCACTGTTGTTTTGACGACCTTCTGCAAGCTAGAGAATGTCATCCCGCTTGAAAACTGCTACGCCTGTAACTGCTTCCAAATTTGGAAGATTGCTTCGCCTGAAACGATCCTCCTCCGCTATGATAATATTCCACATCCTAGGGAACACCATCGAAGATTATTTCTCTTGAAATAATCCTCATCCGCATTGATAATATTCCACATCCTAGGGAATATGATCGAAGACAACTTCGCCCGAAATTATCTTCAGTTATTTGTGACAACTTTCCACAATCCAGGGAATGCCACCTGGCTGCTTCGACATTCTGAACAAAGAGCTTCTTTTTCCTGTTGTGATAGTCTTCGAAAAGATCACTGCTTTTTAATATTTGCTATGCCAGTACGTCGGCGCTTCGCTGCTTGTGAACCAGTATGTCGGTGCTTTTGCTGTGATGACAATCCTCTTTTCTTTGGGAATAGTTGCCAACACAACTCTTGTATGATGTATGACAATCCTATTTAGGGAAAGTTGTCAATGCTTCGTAACAATCCATCCTTGGAAATGTTGCTACGATGAAGCGACAATCCGTATCTCGAAAAATTTGTTAAAATCCAATCCTTGGAAAAGTTGCCAATGCTTCATAACAATCTTTCATAAGAACTTTGCTACGATCGACAATCCACATCTTAGAGTATAACTCTTGAAAGCAATCCACCTTGGAAATTTGCCAATGCTATGCGACAATCCTTTTGAGGAAATATTGCCACTATTGACAATCCGCGTCTTGGAACATTTGCAAAAAAGAGTCGACCGACAATCCACTTCGGGAAAATTTGCCACTTGTTGAAACGAATGACAATCCATGTTGAGGAACTTTTGCCGAAATTTATGATGAGTAGAGACCTACAACAATCCTTTGGGAAATTTTTCCATAGGGAACTAGGTGTATGACAATCCAATCTTGGAAAACTTGTCAACGAACCGATGAATGTATGACAATCCGAACTTGGAAAAACTTGCCAACAAAGAAGGAGCACGACAATCCATTTTTGGAAATATTGTCAGTTGGAGGTGACAATCCAATTTTTGGAACACTTTGTCGTTTAATAAGAATGTGCGACAATCCATATTTGGAAATATTGTCGTTTAAGTGCTTGCTTTTGAACTGATGCTTTGGTGCTTGTAATGAGCCAATACTTAGGCGCTTAAGCTAAGTGAGATGATCTTTCGTCAGGTCGATCACTTAGACTGTAATCAAATCGACTACTCAATCATGTCAAATTGCTTATAGGGGCTAACTGCCGTACCAAGGAACCCGAAACTGTTGTATGAGGTCGAAATCACCTTTTGGAGAGGCTTCGAGCTCTGTCGTTGCTGAGATATTTCTGGCGCTAGGAATTGGAGTAGGGTCTTCCCTATTCTGCTGCACCTGTATTTATTTTTTACTATAGAACTTTGCCAATCTTTTCAATTATCTTAGGGTTGACCTAAGGCTTAATTATCTTAGGGTTGACCTAAGGTTTAATGTTGCTTGACTCAATAACTTGACACGACTCAAGGTATAAACTTGACTCGATGTGATTGACTCGCGGTTGACTCGACTCGAAGTGAAATGACACGTGTGACTCATGACCCGTGTGTGCATTGTAATGTGATCGTGCGACTCGAAAATGCAAAAAAGCAAAAAATTTCCGTCATTTTTGTGTGGAGGGAACCGACTTTCTCCCGAAAAGAAAGACGCGAAAAAAGAATCGAAGTGTGAAGATTCATGTTGAATGAGCTTAGTCAAATGTTGTTTGATACTATCTCTCAAGGTGCAAGGATTAACCCATCCTAGGCTATCTCAATGGTTGACTCAATGATGAAAGTATTTGGGTAACTTAGGCACGGAGGCTAAGCACTTCGTACTTTGTGATGCAACGATGAGTGATGAGTGATATGACAAGGCGTGCTTCAATATGTGTTAAGATTTCATGACAAAGGGTTCCTAAGGGAAGTATATTTGGTCATGTATCTGTGATGTGTGTGAAAGTGACACTAAAGCTAGGCCACAAGAGCTAAGTGTGTGGAAAAAAAATTATTTAAAAGAGTCAAATGGTGGTGACTCTTAGGTTAGGTAAGCTAATGATGTAAGGATCAAGCCCCCAAGTCTAGCTCTAAGTGAATAGGGATGAGCATTGGAGATCCCTTGATATGATCATGGTGTAAGTGTGTGAATGTGAATATGAATGCATGTTTATTACGGCCGCACCTCGATGTGAGGTTGCCTACGTATCCGTTAGGAATCAGGCCGAACGTAGCTCTAGCCGAACCTCGCACAAGTGTGTATACCTCAAAAAGGTCTTTTTAAGGGTTGTAACGTGGTTAGGCTAAAGGTTGAAGAAAAAAGAAGGGGATAAAGGCTCAAGACCCTAGATAAGCCCCCAAGGTGTGCAACCTTGCTTTTGAATCTTTGTATTTTTATGCTTGAGTTTCCACTCTTTTTTTTTTAGCTCTCTTTGCTTTAGCATTTATTTTTATTTTTATAAGTGTAAGCAATCTTGATCATGCGGTCTATCACTCACTTGGCATTCATGTTTCTCAGGCACGGTACCGAGCACTCGATAAGAGACGCAATCTGAGACGTGTTCTTATCGAAGATATTTTCATATCAAAGACATTGGAACACTTGCCCTTTTGTACACTTTTATTTATTTTTTTTCTATTTTTGCTATCTTTTGAAATCACTCAAGCTTTTTTTTTAGAACTGCATAAGTTGCACACCATCCCATCCCAAGGTTAGGTAGATGTAGGTTGAAAAAAGAAAGGTCTATCGTTAGACGAGGCTCAAAGTGGTTTATGAAGAAAGGATTGTAAATTTGAAAGGTGAAAGGAGATATGATGTGGCTACAAGGGGTGCCTCAAATCATTGGTATACCTTGAGCTTAATTCGACATGGATTTATTTATATAAATATATATATATATATATATATATATATATATATATATATATATATATATATTTATTTTTATTTTTTTTTTTTTGCAATGTAATGTGATGATCATATGCAAGGAAATAAGTGCTCATTTTATTAAAAGAAAATAAAGAATATACAAAATTAATCTAAGGAAAGGAAAAGGTGCCTATGCTAGACTGATTGGAGAAAGGAAAAAAAATGAAAAAGAAATAGAAAAAAAGGCCATGAAATCTTGTCGTTGCAGCTCGCCTCTTGTCTTGTGGCATTCGCTTCATCATCACCCAGTCTTTTCGCTAATTAGAGGCAATGGGACCTTGTTTGCTTCTATGAGATCTTGAATGAGATTTTGAAACCTGTAGCATTCATCAGTGGTATGACCGTTTCCTCGATGGTACTTGCAATAGGAATTTGGATTCCATCTCGAAGATCGATTTTCTGGTGTTGGATCCTCGGTAGGGCCAATAGGTTTGATTAATCCTCGATCATAGAGACGATCGAAAGCAGCATCGTAGGTCATTCCAATGGGTGTGAACTCTCGCCTGGGTTTCCTTTTAGATCCTTGATTGTCCATGGCTAAGACACCATTATGGTCAAAGGTACTAACATTATTACTAGAGTGGGCGTTTTCGGAAGAAGAAGGATTGTCGCTCTTCTTTCCTTTCCAGCCACCGTGGTTACTATTGTTAGTAGCTTTTTGCTTTGCGAGGTCGTCTTCGATTTCAATTCCGATGTCATAAACGGCCTTGAAAGTATTCAAATTGTGTTGATATTTTAAATGCTTCGAATACTTTTCTTGGAGATTCTTGATAAACATCCTCACAGACTCCTTTTCGGTGGGGACCTCAATCATCTTGGTGGAAGTTTCTCTCCATTTATTAAAGAAAGAAGTAAAACCTTCATTCTCCTTTTGTCTTAGCATCTCAAGTTGTCTATGGTCGGTTTCAACTTGGATATTGCATTTGTACCTATCAATGAAAGCGTTTACTATCGATTCCCAGGTAGAGGTTTTCTCTTTGTCGAGGGAGAAGTACCATTTTTGGCAAACGGTTTCAAGAGATAGTGAGAACAGAGAAGGGAAAACCTTCTTATCAATACCCTTAATACTCATTATGGTTTCAAAAGCTCTTAGATGAAAGTAAGGATTATCCAATGCCTTGAATTTTGGGATGTCGTTGGCGTTGAACTTATGTGGAAGAAGATCTTTGTCCACCGAGACCCCTTGTGATGTAAGCTCTTGAAACTTGTAGTCTCTAGACAACTTGCTTAGGCTCTCTTGCATGAGGTCAATCTGTTGTTGCTTCACGGGATCGTCGACTTTGAGTGCGAGAAGCTTCAGTGTCTCAGTTACGGTAGCCAATTGGTTCTTAAGATCATTGACTTCTTCTTGAGTTGCCATTATCTTCCTAGCCTTCCTCTTTTGACGAATCAGTTTATCAAAAAGCGAGACTTGAATAAAGAAGTTGTCCTTGATTAATCGCCCTTCTCTCCTTGACCAAGTACTGTGGAAAAGGAATTTGGGTATACTTATTGTTAATTATTTGACTCAAACTTTATTCAACATGCAATGGATGGAGGAAGTGAAGAGAGATTGGAATAGAATGTGAAGAAGAATGATGGAGGGATATGAAGAATCTAGGAATAGAATGTACCCCCAACTCAAATGACGGAAAGACCGACTCATGCATGGACCTAAGACATGGTCATGGTGATGTACTCAAAGTGTGTGCTAAGACTAGTGAGTGTAGATGGTGCGTTAAGACTCGTGTCATGACCATGTGGCTAGACTATGTGACTAAGACTCGATTAATGACTCGACAAGGTGTTATCGACAGCGAAAATTAACCGAATTAATTAGCAAACTGGTTAATTAGACACTAGGTGATGACTCGACCAATAATCCGAACTGTCGGCCAAGCGACAGGACTGGCGTCACACTGTGGAGCTTGGCGCCAGACAACATTGCTGTCATCAGGCGCTACACTCCATAGTGTGGCGCTACAGCTCAGACCTTGGCGCCAATATTGGAGCTTTGGTCTGGGACTGTTTTCGGTGTTATTAGTCAACTAGGGTAATGCCTAAAGTCGTACTAGGTCAATTCCGATTAAAATATTAGACTTTATTGACTCAAATTAATTAATTAGGCAAAGTTCTTTAAGTCATTGATTTATTTAGTCTCAACACAAGTCGACAAACGGTTAAGAGAAACATAGAATATATATGCACAACAAATAATGCACAATTAGTCAAGTAGGCACAATATGATGCAATGCGTTTGCAACCTAACCATGGCTCTAGTTCTCTAAAGTTTGGGATATGGTTTAGTCAAAAAGGGTCCATGGTTAATTGTCCGGATGCACCGCGCGGAAGCCTAACCGTGAAGGGTTGGCGCGAGTGGATGGGACACCGCGAGCTTTAGAAAAAACTCGCTTCCATGGTTTGGTGAATTCAACATCTCGGATGTACCCTTTGTTGCACGGAGCTTTCAATCGGGTAGATGGAGCATGAATTCCCAAAGGGTTATGTCCATATGTAGAACACATATGGGTTTCAGAAAAGTGAGAAAAATTCAATCAGGAAGTAGGATCGAGCAAACAATACAAAAAACCGGTCGAAATTAGAACGCATATTTCCACTATGATCATACACTAAAGTACGGTGGCGTCCAAAAGGGAAGAAGATAGAGCAAAAGAGTCGCCAACAAGTTTTTTAGGAACTTGTAAACCGTTCACGAGGTGAAGGTTACACCCCTTAACGATCCAATAGATCGTCAACTCCATAAGGTCATGAACCAAATAAGGGTTCGGGGATGAAGGTACAAATCCAACCTAAAAGAGATTGAACCTGCCCTAATAATAGGCCTCTACTTTATTCTGATCGTATTCATGTGCGCTTTCTGATTAACATGCAATCAATAGGATTAACCCTAAACCTGTTTAATCTATGTTGGTTGAATTTAATGCACAAATAAATCTATTATTGGCGATCACTTGAAATTATAATCACATTAACCCTAACAAGATTATTAATATCTTATTAAGCGTGATTACAAGTACCAATTCCCTTTAAACATGCAATAAAGGTGATCAAGCAATAAAGAATAATGTATCAAGCAACATAATAATAAAATAAATAATCATGAATAATAAAATTATAAAAATAACAATCATAAAAATAATAATCATAATCACAATAATCATGACAATCATAAATCATAAATGATAATCATCACAATAACAATAATAATATTCATAATCATGTTAAAGCATAATAATAATAGCAAGATCCAAGGCATGATACTAACAAGATTAATAACAAACCCTAGCATGTCACTAAGCAATAAAGATCAAATCTTTAACCCTAACATGATACTAGCAACCATAAATATTAGGAAGAACATAGGAAGCATCGCAGGAATCATAATAAACATATTTGATATTATAACCTTTTCCCTAAACATGATACTAGGAATCATAACAACAATATAAACATGATTTCTACATCATAATATCAATTTATCAATTAAAGTACTTACTTTGATGCCTCGTACCTTTTTCTAATAACAAAATACACACGTTAGTAACTTCAAGGAAAATAATAATCAAAACAATTAAATTAAATAATTGAAAGAGAGATTTGGGACCAAACCCTCAGAAATTAAAACCTTTCACGTCTAGGGCGAAGGCAACTTCTAATATGGCTAGGTGTTTCTAGATCTTGTGAATGCGGAATTTTGTGTTTAAAAGCAAAGTAAGAAAGAATTGAATGTTTAAAGAGAGATGAATGATTTAGAGAATGCTAAAGAATTAATGATTATAGATGAATGATGGATGTAGATGATTAATTGTCCATGAAAACGGAGTTTTAAATACGATATTTATAGAGAAAATCAGCCAAAAAAAGATAATTTCACAAAACAGAGTCTGACGCTCAGAAAACAGGGCTGGCGCCAACCCTGGCTAGCTGGCGCCAGGCACCAACACTAGCGCCAGGCGCCAGGCCTGGTTCCGGGCGCCAAGGCCTGGGGTTAGGCGCCAAGCCTGATTCCAACGCGTTTTCGAAAATCCGATAAGTTTACCGTACTGGAGGATAAAATAATATATATTCTTCGAAAATGCTATTTGATTTTGATTAAAACTCTGAAAAGTCAACAAAGTCAACTTATCAATGCTAATTGAATTAGGAATGAAAAGAACCTTCTAGAGGAATCTAGAAGACTAAAACCATTCCTAATTGCATTAGGAATGATAAATCATATTAGGCCCTCTCCTAGATCATTGGGCCGTACATAAAGCTCAAACCGGGCCCAGTTTAGTAAATTGGCCATAACTTCCTCAATATTCATCGGAATTGGGCTTATAATATATCGTTGGAAAGGTCTTTGCAAGCCCCATACAACTACACCACTATTGGACCCATATCATGGACCAAACAAACTGGATTGGCTGTTTTCTTAAAATAAAGTTTTCAAAAACAGAGAGAAGAGAAAAGAAATAAAAACTTTCCGCAACACTAGACCTTTCCACACTTTCGTTTCATTCGATTATGATTCGACGTGAAAGGTACTCATCACTGGGTTTGGTTTTGGGGAGATACAAATGGGTGTCTACAGGCTTGAAACTCATGAAAACCAAGAACAAAAAAAAATGAAAAAGATTGAAGTAATGTGGTGGGTTTGTTTCAAAAGTTTGTAAGTTTGAAGAATAGGTTCAATTCTTAGGATGTTCTTGAGAGATGGCCACTCTTACGCTTCACTTAGGAATTGCCACCAAAATTTTCAAATTGTTTCTCAACCATAACCCCTAGCCATGACATTACAACCCTACTTAAGACCCTTGGATTCTAGAAGGGTGTGGTCAAAGGACATTGGAGGGAGATAGATTTCAACCCTATGGAGAGAGTATGCATAGTTGAGATGTCGGGATGACCTTATGACTCCACATAAAATTTTCTTTTTCCGGTTCCCTCGAGGAATCATGAGGAGCTAGCTAGGGGATGAATTGAAGCTAGTGAATAGAACGCGGACCGTCTTGGTTGGGGCTAGGGCGGAGAATGAAATCATTAGTTCTCTACGCTTAGCTTAAGTTTGTCTTTTTCAACCTTGAGCATCTTGGAACGTGTTTTCCCTCCTTGAATTGAGAAAGATAAGTATTCTTTGGTGCATTTATTTGCAAATGAGTCCAAATTGAGCATTCCATTACCTTGAGGTTTGATTGGGTTTGCGAAAACCTTGTCATGTTATGTTTGTTGTGTTTGTCTTTTCGTTCCGGTTTTCCTTGCTTGAGGACAAGCAAGAGGCAAGTGTGGGAGATTTTGATGAGTGGCATTTATGCAACTCTTTTATCCTTTTTATCTAAGGATTCTCCCCTCATTTGCGCTTGTTTGGCCCTTTTTCTAAGCATTTTTACTTAGTTTTGCTTCCTCTTTCCTTTTCTCCCTTATCTTCCCTTCTCTTAGTCTTCTCGCTTTGTTTTTATTTTGATTTCAATGGTTTGGTTTTGTAGGCAATATGTGCGAAAGAAAGAGGATATCAAGAAGCCTAGCTATCTGTTGTGCGCGGGGTACTGTGCGGCTTCTGTGCGGGCGCACATGTGAGGCTGTGCGGCGCGCAGCCCTGTCAGAACCCGCACAGCCAGAAAGAAGAAACAGAGCCAAACCAGAGAGTTTGCGCGACCTTATGCGTGACTTGTGTGCGGGCACACACACCTGATGCGCGGGCGCGCAGGACTAATGTGCGGGCGCGCTCATTTTCCCCGTACCCTCAAAGTTGCGGGCGCGCACGGCTGGGTTTCCGATTTATTTGCGCCTTGTTATCCAAGTCTCTTTCTTTTGGGTGGAGCCACATATATATAGACGGGACTCTTTGTAATAGAAAGACACTTAGTACTAATTCCATAGAACATTAGCCTAATCTAGAGAGAGAAAATAGATTGTTATTCAAGCTTCCTTTATTGTATTCAACTTTTCTCAAGCTTTAATCTTCCATCAATCAAGCAAGTATCAAAGTTTTCATCTTTCTTCAATCCTTTCTTTAGTAATCTCTTCTCCTTTCCTTTAATATTATTTATTTGCTTTATTGTTACTTATTTTTGTCTATCTTATTAGTTTATCTAGTTATTATTGATTTCATATATTTCAATCATGTTTTGTTTTGAGTTTCTTGTGTTTATTTCTAGTTTTGATATTATGTGTAATCTCCCTTCTCTAGGCTAAACTCTTAGCTAGGGGAAGGGGGTGGAAGATATGCATTGAATGGTGGATGAATGATGATAGTTGGATTGATTACATGCCTTAAATTGATGAAAGACATGATTTTTAATGGCTTGAGATTATTGTTGCACTTTATTTGATTGCCTTCTAGTTTAAATGCATGAAAATGATTTGAACTAGATAAGATCACCTCTATTTTAATGATTGCATGAGAATGAGTTGTTAAAATGGAGTTTCATGTATTGTGCTTCTTTATTCTCTTGATTTGCTTGTGTATAATAGGATGCATGAGAATGATCCTAATTAGCATAGACTTCTTTCATCGATTTGCCTAGACTATTGCATGAGAATGAATTGTTTAGGTAGAATCTTGTGTTCTTTAGCATGTTCATCATGATAACTATCATTGTTCCCCTCTTTCTAATCATGTTTGAAACCCCCGAACCCCTAGCGTCATTTTCTATTGATTTTAATCATCATTTTCTTGCTTACTTGTAGTTTTAGTGTTCTACTCAACAAAACCAACAAAACAATCCCTTTTTCACTCTTGCATTAGTGATATTTGATGTTAAATTAGCGTGCTTCCCTAGTGGTTCGACCCTTTACTTGCCACTAACTAGTTTAGTGTAAGTTTAGGTATTATAAATGATTAATTTAGTTAGGGTTAGTAGTCCCAACGACCTATCCTATCCCGATCATCTATGTGTCACATTTCTTACCTTCTTCATAAATGAGCATCTCTTTCTTACATTTGATCACGTAATTATCAAAAAAAAAAAAAATTGCCGAACTAAACACAAGGTACACCAATGACTTGAGGCACCTTTGGAACCCCGTCATTCCCTATTAACCATTTAATCACATATCCATTTCTTCGTCAACCACTTTGAGCCTCGTCTAACGACTGACCTTATTTATTCAACCCACATTCACTTAACCCTGGGATGGGAAGGTGTGCAATTTGTGTAACAATCAGAAAGAAAGTTCAAATTAAAAAAAAAAAAAAAAAAAAAAAAGTAAAAAAAAAAAAAAAAAAAAAAAAAAAAAAAAAAAAAGTCTAAAGGCAAGTGTTCCAATGTCTCCGATATGAACATGTCTCAAATTGCGTCTCTCATCGAGTGCTTGGTACCGTGCCTGAGAAACATGAATGCTAAGTGAGTGATGGACCGCATGATCTGAGATTTCCCACATTGATTCAAAAAAAAAAGAAAAAAAAAGTCAAAACAAAAAGAAATATTGAAAATAAAACTTACAAAGTCTAATACACAATTGCATATCTCGGGGGCTTCTCTCGGGTCTTGAGCTTTTTACCCCTTTCTTCTCTAAACCTTCAACTTAACCACATTACAACCCTGAAAATACCTCTTTGAGGTGTACCCACACTTGTGCAAAGTTCGATTAGAGCTACGTTCGTCCTGATTCCTAACGGATACGTAGGCAACCTCACATTGAGGTGCGACCACATTCATATTCATTTCTATGCATGATCGAGTCAAAGAATATCCAATGCTTATATCTATATCCCTACCCATTTAGAGCTAGACTTGGGGCTTGAACCCACATCACATTAGCTTACCCCAGCCTAAAGAGTCATCATCTTTGACTCTTCACACATATATTTCCATCACCATAACCTTTGCAGCCAGCCTTAGTATCACATTCACACACTTTACTCACACATACATAGCCATATCATCTTTCCCTTAGGAACCATTTATCATGAAATCTTGTTTCCCTACTGTGCATGCTTCATCATCTTTCAAGACAACATTCATAAAAAGAAACATTGTATACTTGCTTAGCTTCCTGACCTGAGCAATGTTCATTTTTCATGCATCGCATAATGTGCTGAGCAACATTTATATATCAATGATTTGTAATCATACAAAGCATATCGTTCTTAGCTCCTTGACCTAAGCAACTTTCATTATGCAAAAATCACTTCATCTATATACGTGCTTAGCTTCAAGACCTAAGTGACGTTCAAGATCGTTTCTTTACACCATATATGATGCTTAGCTCCATGACCTAAGTTTATTCATCTATCGTGTCACATGATGTAATTGTCCTTAGCCTCCTAGCCTAAGAACATGCATCATGCATACATTATACTCAAGACGAGCAGTTCAATATGACAAGAAGAAAATCCATGTGATTCATTTCGTCTTGCTCAACAAGGAAGTTCAAAACTTCTTCCCTTTTTTATCATGACTTTTATTTTGGGGAAGTTTAAAAACAAAACCTCATTTTTCACGTCTTTCTTTTTCGGGAGAAAGTCGGTACCCTCCACTCATGACAAAAATGACGGAAAATTTTTTCTTTTGCATTTTTAATTGCTTGTGTCAGTGCACACACTCACTCAAGACACACACAATCACAAGTCATACACATGTCATGTCATGTCAAGTCAAAGCTTGATCAAGTCAGTTGGTCAAGTCAATCATAGTCTATACGAGTCCCTTGGCAAATTTTATTTTGCAGGTCTCAATTACAGCCCACGTCCGGGGACAAGCGGACCATTTACAGCCCATGTCCGGGGACAAGCGGACCATCTACAGCCTACGTCAGGGGACAAGCGGACCATCTACAGCCTACGTCCGGGGACAAGCGGACCATTTACAGCCCACGTCCGGGGACAAGCGGACCATTTACAACCAGCCTACGTCCGGGGACAAGCGGATCATCTACAGCCCACGTCCGGGGACAAGCGAACCATCTAGAGCCCACGTCCGGGGACAAGCGGACCATCTACAGCCCACGTCCGGGGAAAAGCAGACCACTTACAGCCCACGTTCGGGGACAAGCGAACCAACTACAGCCCACGTTCGGGGACAAGCGAACCAACTACAGCCCACGTTCGGGAACAATCAAACCACCATCATTTTATGACGCAAGGTTCTCGATACAATGAGACTTGCAATCTCATCATTTGTCGACTTTCCTCAAGCATGGAAAGTGTCATCCGGTAGGTTTCTTCAGGCTTAGAAAGCTACCAAACTCATCTGTCGGCTTTCCTCAAGCATGGAAAGCATTTCAACAAACGTCATCCGGTGGATTCCTTCAAGCATAGGAAAATACCAAACTCATTTGTCACCGATACACTGGTGTCAGATAAGCGTTCAATCCCTTTACTCTTTTATCTGTAGAACTAACATTTTTCTGCAGGTATCGGCGTATACAGAGTGATTTAGGATCGCAGAACGTCTTAAATCATTTTCCGTCCCTATCGACTACTTTGACTATCGTTTTCGAAACTGACGTTTCTACAAACTCAGTCAAAGTGGGGGCTTCTGTAGACACCTAAAAATGTCTCCCCAAAACCAAACTCGATGATGAACAACCTTTCACCGCCATTATTGGTCGGGTTTAGTATTTAATCTTTAGAGTGCTTAAATCCATATTCAAATCCATATTTCCATTTCATAAACCAACCCAATTCCTATCCCATTTCCCCAAAATATAACTTATTTTCCTCTTTTCGTGCCTTTAAACCCAAAATAATTCATTTCGTGTCCTTTAAAATCATTCATTTCGTGTCTTTTTTATAAAAACGTTTAATCCAGTTTATTTTGGTCCATAATCTGGGTCCAATGATTAAATAGTTGGATGAGGATTTAAAATATCTTTCCAACGATATATTATAAGCCCAAATCGGAGTTATAACGAATAAGTTATGGCCAAAATATTAAACTGAGCCCAAACCGAACCTAAGCCCACCTTACCTACGACCCAATGATCATGTGGAGGGTCCAAATGATTTAATCCAATTCCTAAACCAATTAGGATTAATTGGAAGCTTCTATAAGTTTCTAAAAGATCCTAATTATCCGGTTTAAAAAGATAAGATTAAATAGTTTGGAATTGAATAAAACTCCTTTTTTTGAAAGTCCTATTTCTATCCGAATTAAAAGATGTTCAAAGATAGACAGATATTATTTTCGTGCCTCATAGTTTTTATCCAATTTTATATGGTTGGATATCCCTTGAAATTATCTTTCCAATGATATATTATAATATCAATTCCGAGCTATAACGGAAAAGATATGAATAAAATGTCAAACTCTATCCAAAACTGACACCGTCTCACTATTTCGGCCATATCTTTTATTCTGTATAATATTTTAATCTGATTTTAATTGCGTTAGAATGTAGACTTCAAGAGCTTTCCAACTATATCTTATTCATCTTATTCCAATTTCTGGATCAAAAGATATGATAAAAACAAAAACCGCAAAAACTGTTGTCTATCAAGTTTTATTCCGATTTAATTTGGATCTTATCTTGTTTTTTCGACCTCTCTTTTTTCTCTATAAATAGAGGTCATATCACCCCTTGTCCAATCATCAACAAGCTTGATCATAAAATCATTCTCTTCTCCCTCTTTAGCCTAAACACTAGCCTCCCTATTCTTTCATTCCTTCCTTAAGCACTCCAAGGAGTTCATACAATACCCAAAGTTCTATACTTTAACCAAGGCGTGAAAGATATATATAAATAACTGAGGGTTTGGACCAAATTAACTCTACTTTTAATTTAATTTAATTTCTATTTGATTTATATTTTTTATTGAAGTTACTAACAGTTTATTCATGATGTAGCAATTTAAAGGAACGCGAAGAATGTGAGTAATTAATTAATTACTCTTATTTTATTTTCTTATTGCTAGTATCATGATTAGGTTATTTTATATTTGATTTGACTCACGTTATTATTGTTAAATTTCTTCCAATATTAATGTTTATTCTATTATTTTTTATTGATCACCATATTGCATGTTTAAAGGGAATATGTAATTGAAAATCACGACTAATAAGATAATTTGGACAACCGGTTTAGGTTCCTTTTTAATCTTGTTAATTAATTCAAGTGATCACAAATATTTTAGAATTATGTGTTGCATTAATATTCAACAAATTTAGCATAATAATATTTTGGAGCAAATTGAATTTTTGTTTTTATGCCTTTGAGATCGCAGGAATCATTTTTCACTATAAGAATTGAGTAGAGGCCAATACGGGGGAATGTGACTCCATGACTCACTTCGTACCATCATCCCCGATCCTCCTTTCGTGGTTCCGAACCATATGGAGTTAGTAATCTCATGGATTATGAATGGGGTGTAACCTTCACGGGTCAATCGTTGTTGCCTATTGTTGTCCCTTAATCGTGGTTGTCTTTTATGATCCGTGAACGGTTTACAAGTTCCTTAAAAACTTGTTGGCGGCTCCCTACTTTCCTTGTCTCTAATTGTGTCCCTAATCGTATGTCAATTCCCACTTCCTATGAGTGCCAAGCATATTCACCACATGCTTTTAACGTAGGCGCACTTCGAGCGACGCCTACACTTTGGAACCTTTTATCATGAAATCTTGTTTCAACACTGTGCATGTTTCATCATATTTAAAGACAACATTCATTAGAAGATACATTGTATACTTGCTTAGCTTCCTGATCTGAGCAATATTCATTGTTTCATGCATCGCATAATGTGCTGAGAAACATTTATATTTCAATGATTTTTAATCATACAAAGCATATCGTGCTTAGCTCCTTGACCTAAGCAACGTTCATTGTGCAATAATCACTTCATCTATATACGTGCTTAGCTTCCAGACCTAAGTGACGTTCAAGATCGTTTCTTTACACCATAAATGATGCTTAGCTCCATGACCTAAGTTCATTCATCGTGTCACATGATGTAATTGTCCTTAGCCTTCTGGCCTAAGGACATGCATCATGCATACATTACTTTCAAGAAAAGCAATTCAATCCATGCGATTCATTTTGTCTTGCTCAACGAGGAAGTTCAAATCTTCTTTCCTTTTTTCGCGTCTTTTCTTTTGGGGAAGTTTAAAAACCTTTTTCAAAATTTTCTCATCGAGGGAAGTTCGAAAATAAAAGTTCAGTTTTCACATCTTTCTTTTTCGAGAGAAAGTCAGTACCCTCCACTCATGACAAAAATTGACGAAAAAATTTTAAAAGTCAGTACCCTCCACTCATGACAAAAATTGACGAAAATTTTTTGCTTTTGCATCTTCGTTTGCTTGTGTCTGCACACACACATATACACACACACACACTCACAAGTCATACACATGTCATGTCACATCAAGTCAAACTTGGTCAACTCAGTGGTCAAGTCAATCACAGTATATACGAGTCCCTTGGCAAATTTATTTTTGCAGGTCTCATCTACAGCCCACGTTCAGGGACAAGCGAACCAACTACAACCCACGTCCGGGGACAAGCGGACTGTTGGGGTTTGGTGAGTCCGACTCACCGCGGAAACAACCCCACCCGAGGAACCACTCGCAATAATTATAATCATAAAGCATAAATAAATAATCACAAAGAAAAGATAACGAATCTTACCCTCGAAGCGAGCTTCGCCCAAAAACCGGGGCTCTTACTTGAAAGCTACGAGCACGTCAAGCGCCGCGCCTCCGACAGTATCCACCCACAAAAAGGCGAACACAACTTTAAGGTCCGCTACCTTGGGGTTAGCAAGGTCCGACCAAAACCCGAGTGTTATATGAGTTTAAGAGTTTTCCCAAAATTATGGAATGCTCTTTTTAACTCCCACTCAAGCTTCATTTCCAATGCCCCAAGTTGGGTATTTATAGGGAATGATGAGAGTATGAAAATCTCTCCCATCAATGTGGGACAATGAGATTTTCACATTTTATTTTAAAGCTAAAATAAAATTATTAAGCAAACTAGTAATAAATCAACAAGTGTCAAGCATACATGAGGGAGTAGGTGAGGACCACTTGGAGATGGGGACCAAACTTGCTCCCCACTCTCTCCCTCACCTTGCGCCACATGGCAACCCCCACTTGGGCACCAAGGCACCCAAGTGGGCTTCTCATTTTGCCGCTGCCCCTAGCCTCGGCCTAGCTATCCACGCACCACAAAGTGCGGGCTGCTTGCTAGCACCTTCGGCCAGCAGGCCCCTGCACTTGCGTGCGTGCTGCTGCTGCTGAGGGCTGCTGCTAGCTTGCCTCGCACCTAGTGCGGGTTGCTAGCTGTAGCATGCTAGCACGCCACGCACTAGGTGCGGGCTGCTAGCCGCAGCTTGCTAGCAAGCCCCGTACTTGGTGCGGGCTGCTAGCTCGGCTATACCCCCTAACACTCGATGTTCCGATGCTAGGGGTATTTTGGTCATTGTTGATTTATTACTGTTTTCTCGTCTTGTCTTCTTATTATCTTCGACTCGACTTCCGACGATCGGTTTCGACGCTCTAAGCTCGAATTACCGACGTCTAAATATTTAACACTCGGGCGACGAATTAATTTCTTGCGAATTAATTTGTCGAGTTGGTTCGTATATTTTGCTTGGGTGTGACCCGAAGGGTTAAGTCAAGATTAAGCTGTAATATTAATTATATTAATATTACTGATCGGAAGCGGCCTCCACCCAAGCATTCCGATCACTTGACCTTACTGAATATATTAGCTTTCTAATAATTTTGAACCCGCTATCAGAATAATACACTTGTTCGAAGGACACCATTCCTTTCACGGACCATCTACAGCCCACGTCCGGGGACAAGCGGACCATCTACAGCCCACGTCCGGGACAAGCGGACCATCTACAGCCCACGTCCGGGGAACAGCGGACCATCTACAGCCCACGTCCGGGGACAAGCGGACCATTTACCGCCCACGTCTGGGTAAAAGCGGACCATTTACAGCCCACGTCCGGGGACAAGCGGACCATTTACAACCAGCCCACGTCCGGGGACAAGCGGACCATCTACAGCCCACGTCCGGGGACAAGCGGACCATCTACAGCCCACGTCCGGGGACAAGCGGACCATTTACAACCCACGTTCGGGGACAAGCGAACCAACTACAGCCCACGTTCGGGGACAATCGAACCACCTTCATTTCACGGCGCAAGGTTCTCGATAAACAGAGACTTGCAATCTCATCATCTGTCGACTTTCCTCAAGCATGGAAAGTATTATCCGGTGGATTTCTTCAAGCATAGAAAACCGCCAAATTCATATGTCGGCTTTCCTCAAACACGGAAAGTATCATCTGGTAGATTTCTTCAGGCTTAGAAAGTTACCAAATTCATAAGTCGGCTTTCCTCATGCGTGGAAAGCGTTTCAACAAACGTCATCCGGTGGATTCCTTCAAGCATAGGAAGCTGCCAAACTCATTTGTCACCGATACACTGGTGCCAGATACGTATTCTATCCTTTTACTCTTATATCTTTGGAATTAACATTTTTCTGCAGGTATCGACGTATACAGAGTGGTTTAGGATCGCAGAACGTCTTAAATCATTCTCCGTCCCTATCGGCTACTTTGACTATCGTTTTCGAAACTGACGTTTCTACAAACTCAGTCAAAGTGGGGGCTTCTGTAGACACCTTAAAATGTCTTCCCAAAACCAAACCCGATGATGAACAACCTTTCACCGCCACTATTGGTCGGGTTCAGTATTTAATCCCGAGAGTGCTTAGAAAAAAATCATATTTAATTCAATTTTTGAATAGTCCATGGGTCAGTCTTGATGTTTGGTCAAAGCATAATTTTAATTTCAGCCCAAACTTATTTTACTTTTTTATTATTATTATTATTTATTTTGGCCCAAACTTTTTAATTATTTTTATTTACATAATTCTTATATTGGCCCAAATAGTAATAAATCAGAAAAAGGCCCAAAATTATCAATCGGCATTTAAAATGCTGAACGAAATTTGGGTTAAAAATGAATTTAGACGGATAAGCGGACTGAAAACTCCCGCGTCACGGCAACAGTCCACCGTGTCACAGGAAACTTTCCCGTCTGACAGTGGGGTTCCCCGTGACACGGGACACCTGCCGTGACACGGGGGTTTCCGTGTCCTTTCCGCGTAAACCCTTAACGCGTTTTCTTTCCCGTTCAACATATATTTCCCGCGTCACACAAAAGTCCACCGTGTCACGGGAATGTTTCCCGTCTGACGGTGGGATTTGCCGTGTCACGGTATACTTTTTTAGGGTTTTTATCATTTTAGAGTTCCGTGTGTTCCCTCAGCACATTTTTTTCTATAAATACCCCCTCATTTCTGATGTACGGGGCATCAATTAATTCTCTATTTTTCTCTCTTCTATGCTCTAGCCTAAACACTAGCCTACCCTTCTTCTTTCAAAAGTCCTTCTTCAAGTACTCCAAGGAGTCCATACTTTACTCGTGGTTCTGTCCTTAAGCCAAGGCGTGAAAGGTAGAACTGTTTGAGGGTTTGGCCCCAAATCAGATCAATTCTATTTAATTTAATTTAATTATTGTTTTATTATTATTTCCTTGAAGTTACTAACATTTTATTCATGATGTAGAAATTTAAAGGAACGTGCGGAATGTGAGTAATTAATTAATTTAATTACTCTTATTTTATTTTTATATTGCTAGTATCATGATTAGGTTATTTTATATTTGATTTCACTCACATTATTATTGGTAAATTGCTTCCAATATTAATGTTTATTCTACTTTTTTTTATTGATCACCATATTGCATGTTTAAAGGGAATATGTAATTGAAAATCACGCCTAATAAGATAATTTGGACGACCGGTTAGGTTCCTTTTTTATCTTATTGTTTAATCAAGTGATCACAATATTTTAGAATAATATGTTGCAGTAATATTCAACCAATTTAGCTTAATAATAGATTGGAGCAAATTGAATCTTTGTTTGTATGCCTTTGAGATCGCAGGAATCAATTTTCACTATAAGAATCGAGTATAGGCCAATACGGGCGAATGTGACTCCATGACTCACTTCGTACCATCATCCCCGATCCTCCTTTCGTGGTTCCGAACCATATGGAGTTAGTAATCTCATGGATTATGAATTGGGTGTAACCTTCACGGGTCAATCGTTGTTGCCTATTGTTGTCCCTTTATCGTGGTTGCCTTTTATGATCCGTGAACGGTTTACAAGTTCCTTAAAAAGTTGTTGGCGGCTCCCTACTTTCCTTGTCCCTAATCGTATATGTCAATTCCCACTTCCTATGAGTGTCAAGCATATTCATACATGCTTTTTACGTAGGCACACTTCGAACGACGCCTACAGTTAGCACTAGCTAAAACTGATGATCGTCCATTCCAGCCTAAATTAGGGTATAATCCTAAACTTAAATTTCCTAAGTTAAATGGTAGTATTCCCAGGTTGTGGATCAAAAACTGCTCTAGATACTTAGTCTTTGTAAAATTCCTGATGAGCAAAAGGTAGACTTAGCATCACTGAATATGACAGACAAAGCTAAAAATTAGGAGACTAGCTATTTATCTACTCGGACTGCAGTGGATTGGAATGATTTTATGATTGATGTTAATGGTCGTTTTAAGGATGAAATAGGGGTCAATGTTGTGGAAGAATTTCATAAGCTGACTCAAGTTGATTCCATTGAAACTTATGTTGATGAATTTGAAAATCTGAGAGCTTTGATGTTGCAAAATAGTTATGTTCTGCCTGAGAAGTATTTACTTGAGAGTTTCATTGGTTGGTTGAAACCTGGAATACGACCCTTTGTTAGAGCTTTTAAACCTCAAACTATAACTGTAGCTATGGAGTATGCAAGGTTGTAGGCTGAATCTATCCTTGCTAATTCTCAGCCAAACCCCAAACATTTTCCCCTTACAAAAAATCCTATACCACCACAACTTAAATCAATAGCTCTAAACCTCCAGTCCTTCCAACCCCTTCTATGAAACCTCTTCCCTTGCTTAAATCCAACAAACCCAAAAAATATATTCCTGCAGAAATCAGAATTGAGAACATATCTAAAGGCCTTTGTTATTAATGTGATGCACCCTATAACAGGAATCACAAATGCCAGTTTAAGGAGCCACGGTTGTTTACTATAGAAATTCAAGGGGTAGATGAGGTAGATTCCTCTATAGTTGAGTTGGAAGAGCATGATCATGTGCAGGAGTTAGACCCATAAATTTTTGTATGTGCTTTAACTGTAATCAAAACTTTCATACCATGAGAGTTCAAGTGATGGTGAAT
The DNA here is from genome assembly GCF_948465745.1 of Chenopodium album. NCBI lineage: Eukaryota > Viridiplantae > Streptophyta > Magnoliopsida > Caryophyllales > Amaranthaceae > Chenopodium > Chenopodium album. The sequence goes on along the minus strand of NC_137842.1, from coordinate 44,173,382 downwards.
GGAACTCCTCTACATACCTTAATTGACTCATGACGCACTCATAATTTTCTAGATTCACATTTGGCTGAAACACTTAGCTGTAAAAGTGAGATATTAAAAGGATAGTCAGTCATGGTGGTTGATGGAAATAATTTTGTGTGTCAAGTTATGTGTAGAGGGTTTACCTGGTTCCTTGGTAGACAGGAGCATACTGCAAATGTTATGCTGATACCTTTGGGAGGCTGTGATATGGTCTTAGGAATTCAATGGCTCAACACTTTTGGGTCGATTTCTTGAAATTTCAGACAACTTACCATGAAATTCAGTAGAAACAATGATAAGGTGATTCTAAAGGGTATGCCTAGTCATAAACTGAAAGTGTTACAAGACACCCTTTCTTCAAGGTTAATATCTTGTGCTGCTAAAATCTGTTTCTTGCAAGTTTCTGATATGACAGATGAAAGTCAGCCTGCTTGTTTCCTCTAGGTGTCTGGTGAGGATAAGGAACATGAAGCATTGGCAGCTTTAAAGACTTAATTTGCTAAGGTGTTTGAAGAGCCTGAGGAGCTACCACCTAGTAGAGGGGTTTATGATCGCATAATTGAGCTAGAACTTGGGAAGGGAGCAGTGAATATAAGACCCTATAGGTATCCACTCAAGTAAAAGGAAATTATTGAACAGTTAGTTCAACAAATGCTGGAGAGAGGATTGATTAGAATTAGCTCCAGCCCTTTTGCCTCCCCAGTTGTCTTGGTGGGTAAGAAAGATGGGACTTGGAGGTTATGTGTGGATTATAGGGAGCTCAATAAAAGGACAATAAAAAACAAATTTCCAATGCCTGTATTAGATGAGTTAATTGATGAGTTGTCAGGTTCTGTGGTGTTCAATAAGTTAGATCTCAGAGCAGGATACCACCAACTAAGGATTCACCCAATTAATGTTTTCAAAACTGCATTCAAGACTCATAAAGGGCACTATGAGCTCTTGGTTATACCCTTTGATCTCACCAATGCTCCTTCTTCTTTTAAAAGCTGCATAAATGGTGTTTTTAGGCCTTTGCCGAGGAAGTGTCATCTGGTCTTTTTTTTATATGATATTCTGGTTCACAACAAAAGCATTACATAGCACTAGCAACATTTTCCCCTGGTATTCATATTTATGTCATAATACTCATTATATGCTAAGTTAAAGCAAATGCTCTTTTGCTTCCAATATAGTTGAGTATTTGGGGCATTTCATTTCAGCTAAGGGAATGGAAATTGATCCTAATAAGGTAAGTGTTGTTAATTCTTGGCCAAGCCCTAAGTCTGTCAATAAACTTAGAAGTTTCTTGGGCCTTGCAGGTTATTACAGAAAGTTCATAAGAAATTATACAAGCATTTGCAAACCTCTTACTGAAATTTTGAAGAAGGGGGCATTTGAATGGTTTGATTTAGTTTAGACTACCTTTGACACATTGAAATCTGCTTTGGTAAGTGATCTTGTTTTGGATTTGCCAGACTTTTCCAAGCAGTTTGTGATGGAGACAGATGCTTCTAAGATAGGTATTGGAGCTGTGTTGATGCAAGACAGTCATCCAATAACTTTTATTAGCAAGTTCTTGGGACCAAAGTGGCAAAGGCTCTCGGTATATGAGAAGGAATTGATTGCTATGGTCTTTGCTGTCCAAAAATGGGAACAATATTTTCTAGGGGCTTCCTTTATGGTCAGAACTGATCAAAAGAGCTTGAAATGGTTACTTCAGCAAAAGATTTCAACCCCTTTTCAACAGTTTTGGCTTTCAAGCTGATGGGGTTTCCCTATGAAATCCATTACAAGGAAGGTTCTGAAAACACTGTTGCAGATGCTTTATCTAAGTAGCTTGGACCAGAGATTTTGTTTATGGCTATCTTAGTGATTGATTCTGATCTTAGCCAGGATATTAAGTCCAACTATGCCTTGGATGATAACACTAGATCTATGGTGGAAAAGTTGAGTCAAGGTGAAGTGCTAGGCGCTTTCAGTTTACAGTAGGGCTGTTGAGAAGATATGACAGGATTGTCATTGGCCCTGACCTAACTCTGAAGGGAAAGTTAATGACATGGCATTATGCTTTCATGGAAGCTGGACATTCTGGTAGGGACCAGACTTACAAAAGATAACACAAGGTATTCTACTGGAAGGGTATGGCTAGGGATGCGTAATTCAATTTGTTAGGAAGTGTGTGGTCTATCAAGCTTCCAAATATGACACTTTTGCTAAGCCTGGTGCATTACAACCTTTTCCTATACCTGAGCAAATTTGGACTGACATTTCTATGGATTTTATGACAGGGTTGCCTATATATAATAGGGTTGCCTATGTCTATGAGCAAAATGTTATTTTGTGGTGGTTAATAGACTTAGCAAATATACCCCTTTCATGTCCCTTAAGCATCCTTTTACAGTTGTTGAGGTAGCTCGGGTATACTTAGATTATGTGTTTGAGCTCCATGGGTGGCCTAGGAGTATAGTGAGTGACAGAGATCCCATTTTCTTTAGTTATTTTTTGAAGGGGCTATTTTCTTTGCAGGGTACAGAATTCCTTTTATCATCTTCTTATAATCTAAAAATAGATGGGCAGACTGAGGTGGTAAATAGGTGTTTAGAGACATACCTAAGGTACATGACTAGGGATCAGCCTAAAGAATGGTGTAAGTATCTCCCTATGGAAAATTGGTGGTATAATACTCATTTCCATTCTTCTGCTGGCATGACTCCATATGAAGTTTTATATTGTCAGGCTCCCCCAATTCATTTGCCCTATCTCCCTGGTGAATCGGCTAATGAGTTGGTTGATAGAAGCATGCAGAAGAGAGAAATGATATTAAAGGTTCTTAAGGAAAATTTGACTAAGGCACAACATAAAGAAGTTTGAGGTGAATGATTGGATTTGGCTCAAGTTGCAGCCCTATAGGCAACATTCTGTTGGTAGCAAGAGCAATCAAAAGCTGGCTGCTAAGTACTTTGGCCCTTTCAAGGTTTCTACTATAATTGGAAAGGTGGCATATAAGGTGCAGTTGCTTAGTTCAACAAGAATTCGCAATGTTTTTCATGCATCTCAGCTAAAGCCTTTACGTGGAACTCTGCGAGCAACAGCTGTCCAGCCAACTAAATTGAATCAGGAGGCTCCTATTCCATCTTCTCCTACTTGTATCTTGGAATCAAGGTCAATTCCTGTCTCTGGAATTGATCAGGTGCAATATTTGGTGTAATGGATTAATTAGCCACAGCATGAAGCTTCTTGGGTGGTAAAGGATGATTTTGAAGCCATGTTTCCTGGTTTGTTGTTGTTCAGGCTTGAGGACAAGCCTCTTAAAGGGGGAGGATATGTTACAGTATGAAGAGTATTAAGCTGAAACATTTGGCGGGAAAGTTTGTTAGAATTGAAGTTTATTTGTGAATTACTTTTTGTTTTTGTCGTTTCTGCCTTAGTTTGGTTCTTAGAAAGGGAATCTTTCTGTTTTGCATTTATGCTTATTAAAGCTTAGGTGAGTTGTATTTGGCTAATTAAGAAATATAATACAACTTCTCTCTCTACATTCTCTCTTCATTTCTCTCTCTATTCTGTTTCTCATCTCTTCTTCTTCTCTAATTTCTCTTTCTTCTTCATACTCCATCTTTTCTAGGTATTGAGCTTAGTTTCTGAAATCAGAAACTCGATAAGGAATTTGATCCTTATCACAGGCTATTTATGGGTAGTTTCTGACAAAATTTCCTCAACATTAACCCTTTCAAAATAATTTTGATCAAAATTATAAATTTTATGATTTGGGCATAGACGAGTTTATGTTATTAAATACTCATAATTGTCGTAAGAATGACTCAAGTCATATAGAAAGATAGGCAATGACTCAAAGAGTGATGTAATAACACATCAGCAATTACTTATTGACGTAATGTAGCACGTAATACACAATAAAATATATGCTAACTGTCGTTGACACAAATCTTTTCTTCACATTCCATCCATAAATATGGTATAGGCTCCCTCCAATTTACAAGGCCAACAAAAATAATATCAAACTCTTTTTTAAAAAATATATCTTCAAAAAGGTAACAATGTACCAAGCACTTCCTTACAAGGCATGGCACACAACAAATTTATTTCCTACACCATCATCCTTGAATGATCATGCAAGTTCATCGTTGTCGAAATGGATGGCGGTGAAGGGGGAGAGTATAGACATTAAGAGTCTAGTTGATGAAAATGCAGTGACAGTTTTTGGACGACGTGGGTGTTGCATGAGCCATGTGGTACGACGTTTGCTACTTGGCCTTGGAGTTAGTCCTGCTGTTTATGAAATTGATGAGCAAGATGAGCAACTCGTCGTAGATGAGCTTAAGAAAGTGGGGTCCAACTGTGGTGGTAGTGAAAAACTGGTGAGTTTTCCGACGGTGTTTATTGGTGGGCGGTGGTTTGGTGACTTGGATAAGGTTATGGCGGCTCATATTACTGGCGAGTTGACTCCAATTCTTAAAGATGCAGGGGCCTTATGGCTTTGAAGTATGAGCAATTGAATAAGAAGAAATTGCCTTTTTTTTTTTTTTGGGGGGGGGGGGGGGGGGGTTGTTTTTGTATTTATTGTAACTGATTTCACCTAAACCCCATAAATATAATCATATCTAGAATTTAATAATGATTTAGTAGTAATAAAACATTTCTTCTCTAGTCTGAGATATGTTGCCTTAAGATGAAAAGATAAAACTATGGTGTTAAATTAAGACAGTTTTTGAAGTTTTACTTGATTAAAGTTCCTACAATTTCCCACTTAAAGTTAAGTGTAGGATAAGCTACATAACATGAGGTGTGTCACAGCCTAGAAATCGCGACAACTAGATTTGTTTCAAATCGTGGCTTAAAACAGTCTGCCTAATGTACAGGCTCAAACCAAGAACTTAGCTTCCCACCCACAATGGTGGGGTCAGCCATAATACACCCACCAGCCCCGCTCCAATAACCAAGTGATGACTATACTACCTAATGCATGAATGCAACTATTGCTGTCAAAGGCAGTTGCTATACTGTTTATTAATCACCTCTTACAGAGGAAAATTCAGATAAAAACAGCTATTATTGACAAGAAATCCCTCGATAAGTTTCAGAATTGTCAATGTTTCCACCTGTCCAAAGCAGAAACACATGATGTAGCAACTATGTAAGCCAAGGGCAGTGATTGTAGAAGAGTGCTAATACAACTAGTTCAGTCAACTACAAAATCTATCCAGTAGAATAACAAAGGAAGAAAGTATAGACTTTGACAAACATGTACAATACACATCTAGAATACAAACAGGAATTCAGAAATTACAATTATATAGTATCCAGCCAAGAATCAAAATCTTCCATAGCCTTGGAGTTGGAACCGGATTGGGGTGTAGACAATGAGGGAACCTGGGTGGATCGGAAAAGACTATCCGTATTGCTTGGGTTGGATGTTTCTGCGAGGAGGTCATCAAGCTCAGTATCGAGACTACTGATGATGGGAAATGCAGGTGCAGATTGGCCCAATGAATGTTGTAATGGAGCTAAATGATTAGCTTTATGTCCCGTGATAAATGATGCAGAGGTTCCTGTTTGATTTAAGGGAGTATCAAAAAGCTTTGTCTCGTTAAATGATCCAAGAAGCATGTCAAGCTCTGCTTCTGCAGAAGCAACTTCATATCTTGATAACGGCCTTATTTCTTGCTCACTTACATGACTAAACTCAGGCTTTTCTCTCTCATCCAGAAATTCCAAGTCGTCTGATTTGCTATTTGCAACTTGCTTAGTTACATGACTAACCTGCCCTACATCATCTAATTTGCTCTCTGCATGTTTCTTGCTACCATGATCAAGTTGTACTTTTTCTCTATCATCAAGAAATTCCATGTCATCCAATCGGCTCAATTTTATATCACCTTTAGAATCTGATTTTGATTCTGGATCTAGATCATGGCGGCTGGTATTATTTGATGAAGGCATCTTACCATCCTTCTCTACATCATGACTCTTAGCCATTCGTTCCTCTTCCAAATAAAGAGCTAGTAACTCACCAAAACTGTCAATTTTTTCAATCTTTTGTCTCTCAGATGTATGTAAAGGCGCCTGATTATCAGCTTCTCTCGCATCTTGGTGATGCTGCAAACACGAAGGAAGCATGAAGAAAAGACCATGTTAGTGTACAAAGTATATCAAGGAATCGGTTGTTCATCACAATACTAGGGGATATTTGGCATATATCTTACATAAGCTCATTTAAGCACTAAAAACTTATGTTCCAGAACTAAATTCAACATGGCTACTAAACTCAAATTACCTAAAATTGTACCCAAATGGTAACGTGCTTTTGACCTAGACCTAAATCAAGTCAATCCAAACCAAAGTAATATGAGAGGCCATATGACTAATATTGATTGAGATTTCATTGAAAATTCATTTCTAAACTGCAATTATCTAAATCCAAATGAGTTTTTTATTTGTACACAGCACCGATGGTACATGACTCAGCCTAATAATGTTGAGCTGAAGCATATCTAAAAGACCCATTTGCAGGCCAAGGAATTCTTATCTGCTATGGACTGCTGATTCCAACACTAGATTGATAGGTAAATAAGGGAAATAAGAGAGTAAAGCTGGAGTCTTTGATTGATTTAAAGCTGAAACTACAATGGTGAAAGGTTCTACCTTGGAGGCTACTCTACTACTAAATAACGGCTACAAGATAACTTCATTCAACATGCCCTACTCTCTTACATTCCTCTGCTTATATACTCAGCATTCTCTCCTAAATCAGTGACCTAATCATTACAAGTTTTGTCTTCTTCTTCTCCAGGTAATTGCTGCCCTGTTGCCTCAACATTCCGTGGAAAATCTTCTTGTTTGTCCTCTTGTGACAGCTCATAGAATACCTGCCCTCTACCTGATTTGCGCCTTCTCTCATAAACTTTGATTTGCTTAGGAGACCTCCCTTGAGTCATAGCAATACTCCCCCCCAAAACCTTCACCTTGTCCTCAAGGTGGAAGGAAGGAAATCTGAGGTTGATCATCCCAAAGTCTTCCCAAGTGGCCCCAAAGGCAGGCAGTCCGTGCCACTTGAGCAACACCTCCAAGTCATTGCTGCTCCCTCCTGACTTCTGCCTGACCTCCAGCACCTCTTCAGGTTCCACTATTAACTCAAGGTCTGCTGAGAGGTTGGATGGAATTGTAGGGTTCACCGGAGCATCCCCTACTGCCCTCTTAAGTTGGGAGATATGAAACACGGGGTGCACCTTGCAATTGTCTGGCAGCTTAAGACGATATACCACATTCCCAACCCGCTGCTCTACTTCAAAGGGGCCATAAAAGCGAGCAGCCAACTTCTCATAAGGCCTCTTGGCAATTGTACGCTGCCTATACGGTTGGAGCTTCAAAAACACCCAGTCCCCTACCTCGAATTCCAACTCTCTCCTCTTGCTGTCCTCAACATCCTTCATTAATTGCTTAGCGCAATTGATATTCATGCGAAGCTCATCTAAAATCAGTTCCCTCTCCAGCAGTCCCTCCTCTAAACTCTTCACAACTGTTGACCCCTCCCTTGGTTTCCAGATTTTTGGAGGATCCCTCCAATAAACCACCTTAAAAGGGGTCATCTTGGTGGTGGTATGAGGGGATGTGTTATAGGCATATTCAGCCCACGGAAGCCACTGTGCCCAACTCTTGGGTTGACTGACAACAAAACAACGAAGGTAGGTTTCAAGGCATTTGTTTACCACCTCCGTTTGGCCGTCCGTTTGGGGATGGTATGATGTGCTGCGATTAAGATGGGTCCCCTGTAATCTGAACATCTCCTTCCAAAAGATACTTAAGAACACCTTATCCCGATCCGACACAATGGAAGATGGAAAACCATGTAAACGAACTATCTCCCTGATGAAGATTTCTGCCACCTTCAGAGCAGTAAAAGGGTGCTTCAGCCCCACAAAGTGACTATACTTCGACAACCTATCCACAACCACCATGATGACATTCACACCTTTCGAAAGAGGAAGCACTTCGATGAAATCCATCGAAATTTCATCCCAAATCACCTCAGGCACAGGAAACGGTTGTAGCAACCCGGCTGCTAATTGTTGGGACACTTTACTTCTGTGGCAGACATCACAAGTACCAACATACTCTCCCACCTTCTTGCGCATGCCCGGCCAGAACCAGTCGGCTGCCAAGCGCAAGTACGTCTTGACTTCCCCTTCATGCCCACTGACCGGTGTATCATGATATTCTCTGAGTAAGACTGGAATTAGCTTTGATTTCTTGGGCACCACCAATCTGCCCTTGTACCGTACCCTGCCACCCACTACTAAAAAACCCTTGCAAGCTTCTGGGTTCACTGATAACTTCTATTTCAATTCTGTCAGCCATGGGTCTTGGGCTGCCTCCGCATCCAAGTCAGCCCAGTCCACCTTTTGGGTTGAAATCAAAGCCCCAAACTGGACAGCTGCTTCTCCTTTTCTCGAAAGAGCATCGGCCACCCGATTAGATGGGCCAGGCTTGTATTGTATTTCGAAGTCCATTCCCATCAATTTCCGCATCCATTTCTGGTATTCACTACCCACCTCCCTTTGCTGAGTCAAGAAGCGCAAACTGTGTTGATCGGTGCGAATAATGAAGTGCCTCCCAAGGAGGTAATGCCTCCATTTCATGACTGCTAGGCTAATAGCCATCAACTCCTTTTCATAGATGGATTTAGCCTAGTTCCGGACACCAAGTAACTTGCTGAAGTAAGCTATAGGCCTGCCAAGTTGCATCATGACAGCCCCTAATCCGAACCCTGATGCATCAGTCTCGATCACAAAATTTTCTTGAAAATTCGACATAGCTAAAACAGGGGCTGTTATCATGGCCTCCTTAAGGGTTTTAAAGGCCTGAGTTGCTTCCTTCCCCCAACAAAAACCATCCTTCTTCAACTGACTGGTCAGAGGGGCTGCAATTTGGGCGTAGTGAGCCACGAATTTCCGGTAATACCCGGTGAGGCCGAGAAACCCCCTCAATTCCCTCAAATTCCTCGGTTCTTCCCAATCTACAATGGCCTTCACCTTATCCATATCCATTGCCACTCCACCTTCCGAAATCACATGGCCCAAATAAGCCACTTCCCGCTTTCCAAACTCACACTTTTTCCAGTTGGCATATAACTCATTTGCTGCCAATTTCTCTAGCACCAACCGAACATGTCTCTTGTGTTCTTCCTCCCCTCTACTATACACCAATATGTCATCAAAAAACACCAACACGAATTTCCTCAAAAAGGGTTTAAATACTTCGTTCATCAAGGATTGAAATGTGGCGGGAGCGTTGGTTAACCCAAACGGCATCACTAAAAACTCATAGTGACCCTCGTGGGTTCGGAATGCGGTTTTAAGGATGTGCTCGGCCTTCATTCTAATTTGATGGTACCCCGATTTCAAGTCTAACTTCGAAAACCACCTTGCTCCATTCAATTCATCTAGCAATTCGTCGATTACCGGAATAGGAAATTTATCGGGCACTGTTTCCCTATTCAAAGCACGATAACCGACGCAGAAACGCCACGAGCCATCCTCCTTCTTGACAAGAATTACCGGACTCGAGAACGGGCTCGTGGAGGGTTGTATTATGCCGGCTTGTAGCATCTCTTGAATCAACCTTTCAATCTCATCTTTCTGTATTTGGGGATAACGATACGGCCTAACACTGATTGGGTTGCTACCCCCCTTTAAAACAATCGAATGCTCGTGTCCTCGGTGCGGTGGCAGACCGCCTGGCATCTTGAATACTCCCTGGAATTCCTGGAGTATCTAAGTCAAAAATGCAGGTGGGGTGGACTCACTGCCTTCACCAATTTCCCCACTTCCCAAGCTGCATAACTCAATTAATAAGCCTCCCCCTTCCTTGCTCACATTTCTAACCATTGCCTCGAGGGAAATGCGGGCCTTCTCAAGTGACGGATCTCCGGTCAGCGTCACTGGCAGTCCCCCCAATCGTAACTTCATCACCTGCGTCTTCCAGTTGGTGGTGACAACCCCCAACTTCTCCAACCACTGAACGCCGAGAATCACATCTACGCTCCCCAACTCCAGAGGAAGAAAATCATCCTGAACTGACACTCCTCCGTCCAACACCACCTCTACCTCTCGGCAAATTCCCCTCCCTTTGATCGTCTTGCCGTTGCTCAGGGCCACCGAAAATTCTCCACCCCGGGATACCGGAACCGCAGCGTCGGCCACCAGCTGCAAAGCTATAAAATTGTGGGTGGACCCCGGATCCACCATTACTACCGCCGCTTTTCCTCCCACTGATCCCGGCAATTTCATGGTCTTGGGGTTCGAAATTCCGACCACGGAGCACAAGGACACCTCAATGTCCTCCTCGTTCTCCACCTCACCTTCTTCCTCGCGCTCCTCTTCTCCAGCCACTAACAAGACACTCATTTCCTTCCTTTTGCACCGATGCCCCGCACTCCACTTTTCGTCACACCGAAAACAAAGATTTTTTGCACTCCGTTCTTGCAGCTCTGCCTCCGTCAAACGTCGCGTAAAGGTGGTTCGATTTTGGAAATCTCTAGTCGATTTGTTTATGTTGACTGAGGTAGAAGCCTGAGACTCAGTGTTGGGTATATTACCCCACGACTTGTTGGATCCAGAATGGTTGGGTACCCCATATGTCTGGACCAACCCTAACCCACCAGATTTGTTGGGCTGCAAGGACGTATTGAAGGGGTGGGCCGGCCCACTTCTCGCCCAGCTTTGACTTAGCCTTTTGGGTTGACAGACCCAATTCTTTTCCTCGATCCGACCCGCCAACTCCATAGCTCCCTCCAGATTAAACGGGTTAAGGAGTCGGACCTCCGATTTAATATCACCTCTCAACCCGTTTATGAATTGACCCATCATCAGGGATTCGGGTATGCCTTCTAAAGGGGCATCCATCTCTATATACTTCCTCCTATACTCCTCCACCGTCCCTTCTTGACTCACAGCCAGCCACTGTTCGTAGAGCGAACCCGAGTGCGACGGCCAGAACTCATAGAGGATACGTTGCTTTAGATCGGTCCACCCTACCAACGGCCTCCGCTTCTTCTCCCATTGAAACTACTTCAGAGCATCGCCGTCCATGGCCACCACCGACGCTTCTAACTTCTCCCTCTCAGTCAATAGATAAAACTCAAAGAACATTTCTGCCCTCACAATCCAATTATCGAGATCCTTCCCTTCAAATATCGGCATTTCCAGCTTCCGGTGTTTCTAATGGCTGCCACCGCGCCACCGTTAGCACCACCCCCTCCCGGCCAGTTTCTCATCTCAAACTCCTCTTCGCCATGCCCTTCTCCTTTCCATCCTCTTCGAGGGTTGGTCCGGGATTCATTTACTCCCGTTCCTCCATTCTGGCTTCCCTCACCCTCCAAGTTGACGATGGTTTGGAAACCGAGTGGTGGTCTGTGCCCTCCTCCGGCTGCGGCCCTCTTCAACTCCTCTCTGAATTTCTGATTATTCTCCCTTTCAATCGTCGCCAGCCGCTCCTGGTCGATACGAAATCGATCAAGCCGCTCCTCCCGTGGTGGTTCTGGACAGCACGTCCTCGGCTCTTTATCTCTCCGATACCAGAACTCCGGCCACCGCTGCCTGTACTGCACGTTCGATGGTCGACTCTTGTGTTCCCATCTTCTCCACCAGAGTCTTGAGGTGAGCTTCTTGGAGGTCGAACTTCTGCTCAATGTTATGCAACCTCGATTCTACTTCTCCTATTTTCTCATCGGCTGCATTAGCCCGTTGCGAGAGCGCGGGTGTCACCATGATGAACCGCTCCAATTGCTATGGACTGCTGATTCCAACACTAGATTGATAGGTAAATAAGGGAAATAAGAGAGTAAAGTTGGAGTCTTTGATTGATTAAAAGCTTAAACTACAATGGTGAAAGGTTCTACCTTGGAGGCTACTCTACTACTAAATAACGGCTACAAGATTACTTCATTCAACATGCCCTACTCTCTTACATTCCTATGCTTATATACTCAGCATTCTCTCCTAAATCAGTGACCTAATCATTACAAGTTTTGTCTTCTTCTTCTCCAGGTAATTGTTGCCCTGTTGCCTCAACATTCCGTGGAAAATCCTCTTGTTTGTCCTCTTGTGACAGCTCATAGAATACCTGCCCTCTACCTGATTTGCGTCTTCTCTCATAAAATTTGATTTGCTTAGGAGACCTCCCTTGAGTCATAGCATTATCTTCCCGGAAGATAAGGAAAATAGAACAAGAAAAAGAAAAGAATGTGATTCAAACTAAATTTTTTATTTGCACTAACAAGAGATTTGGTTGATGCATTCATTTACTCTTGAAAATTTCTATCATCTTTTATTAGTTACTTCATAAGCAAAAGATTTACTGTTAAATAAACTAACAAGGGGGAAATAACAATTTTAGTTTGATATAGAAAAACCTACAAAAGAAAATAATGGAAGGTAACTGAATATCATACAAATTATGAAAGGTGATTATTTCATTAAAGAAAAGTAGGTAAAATCAATTTTTCCTAAATTGATGACACATTCTATGATATAATAATCTAAGCAGCATTTTGATGCTTCTGCAATGAAAATAAATAAATAAATAAAACCTCTGTACTTAAAAGAAATTCTGAACTAGAAAGGCCACAAACATTGAACCCAATTCCCTGCTGGAACAATAAGAACGGAGAGAGAAAATCACAGATCAGAATGACCAGTAAGTAGAAATCATACATCAAAAGGAAGAATCGCCACAAAAAGATTCATCTTCGCCAGCAAATCTATGAACAAGAGCTACTGACTCAGACCCCATTGAGTTTTCAAGGATACAGAAAGGCTAATCAAGGGGTAAAATTATATAGCAAATATAAGTTCTGACTAATACTCTAGGCATGAAAGAAGCTGGTTTCTATGGGATCATAATACCAGAAGCCGCCTTAGCACAGTTCATGAATTAATATATAGAGCCAAAAAATATTCTCAAAGGAACATTTAAGAATAACAATTAGTAAAGAATCACATCTTAAGTAACTCTTAGTCATTAAACCATAATGTTCGCCCTGGAAGTCTTAACATAGAACCAAAGCATATTTTACTCCTTTGCTATAACCAGCAGCTTTTCAATTGCTCGATTGTACAACCAAGAGCATGATGTGCACAGTGGACATAATGACACTCAAAGAGTAGGAACCTAGGGTAATTTTTGTTGTTCTAGTGCATCTTTTTAGCCATTTTGATTCAATAATTGACTAGTTAGCATATTGAGATGTAAATCAAAAGAATAACATATTTACTTGGGGTCTTACTTTAATTTGATGATAATCCCTCTTAGTCTCATACTCACTTTTGGCTTTTACATGTAGGTTTCTGGAGTGTCTCGAAGCTTGTTTGAGGAAAGGGTGCTCAAAATAAGTGATATAAGGGAGCTTTGGAAGAACAAGAAACAAGTAGAGTATAGCAGAGAGGCAGTCAGTCAGAGAGCGGCACAGGCCCTGTAGTGCGCCCGCACCTAAGTTCGAAGATATGCTAATTAGTTACTGCTGCGGACAGAAGCCTTATGCGGGCGCACTATCCCTCGACCATACGCAGCACATAGCAGCAGCCGCATCCCAGCAGTGCAGGCATTAGCGCGGGCAGTCCACCCAAACTGCAAGCGCAGCTCAGCAACGGTGTGGGCGAGTAGTGTGGGAACTGCCCAAACAACCCACTTGGCGCACCCGCACCAGCCTGCACATGACTTCTTAATTCTTTTTCATTAACCTTTTCATAAATATACTCCTTTTCTCATGTAATGAAGGAATTAGACTTTAATCATTTTACTGTTCATGTTTTTAGCTTTACCAGAGAATGTGTAGAAACAATCAAGTTCTTCATTTTGTTTGATTTTATTCCTTGCACTTTAGTTTCAGTTTAGTTTTAGTTTCTTTTGATCATATATAGTTGTTAATCTGTTAATTAGTACTAGTTTTGTTTGGTTGCTTGATTAAGTACAAAATCCTTTATTTAGTTCTCCATTTTGTTTGATTAGTTTCTTGCTAATTATTTCATATTTATAATCTTAGTATCCCTTAAATTTCTTCAATTTCCATAATTATTAGAGTGGTGAAGCTTGATCATGAGCTATTGAGTAAATTGAGATGAATTTGATGACTATTATGTGACTAAATTTGATCAATGATGGGTGGCATGTTGTTAGCTTAAAGTGGATTGATCATCCAAGGTAGTGAGTGTAATTGCATATTGATCTAACTTTGACGTGGAAATGGTAATTGAGATTGATATATTTGATTGCATCTTGGTTTAATAATCTTGTAAATTTGACCATAGAGGGATCTAGGTTGATTTTTAGAGAAGTTGTACTTTGGATCTCATGATATACGTCATAAAATGTTACTTACGATATGACAAATGCCAACATACCCTATAGCCATCCAATATTATTTGAGAAACATAGCCGTCAAATAAGACTATTCTGCCAATGATGAACCTCAGGACTCGTAAAACACCAAATTTACATGTAATGAAATAAGTCATTTTTCAATGACTTAAATCATTATATAGTGGATACTATTCTCATTATTTGCAGCATCAATAACACACACAACTTTCTTAATGCTAAGTTGCCACCACTCAGTCACTCTGCTCTATCAAGACCACCGTTGAACTAGTTGAAAAGGCACAAGCGCAGAACCACCTATGTCTTTATTTGAACTTTTACAAGGTCTCTTGTTATAAGCCTTTTAAATGGCATTAGTAAGGAGCAGTATCAGTTTTAACAACTAAAAGCTTCTATGTAATTTCTTTTAGCTTTAGTAGATTGGGGTTACTTTAAACATGTCTTAATCCTAAGATTTCTTCTATAGAAATCTTCAAGAGTGGAGCCAGATTTTTTTCAATAAAGCTGAGGTTTTAAATTCTTATAAAAGAGTCCATAGTAAAAACCAATACTTTTAGTTATTTTCATGAGAATAGATACACTTACAAATTGGATTTAATTTGGACTTCTTTTTCCCATTTTCAAAATGATGAGTTTTCATTACAGGATCTATGCTCTAGAAATTGAAGTGCATAGTCCAGTACTCCCAGTCTATAATCCTTTTTTTTAGGAAGTAGGATATGTGCTTAATTTTAAAGTAAATAGCTTGTCCCCAATACACTAAATGTAAGATACCATAACTCAACTAGCAGCTCATAGCTACTTTCTCATTCAGCTCTCAACAATTTGAAAAAATGACCGTATGAGAAAAAAAAATTTAAGTAAAAGCCCTGACCGCTCCTTCCCTGTATAACTTTATACTAATAACATGTACAACTGTATCAAATCTTGGCCATAAACCATGGTATTAAAGTAGATAAATGCAAATTCGTTTACATTGCCCTTAAATGAGAAACTAGGAACATCATCATGATCCTATCTACATCTAAGGCTTTGTTTGGCAAATGGTTGTTGGCGGTTGGCTGGTTCACTTGGCTTGTTTGACCAGCTGGAATGTTTGGCTGTTTATAATGGCTTTTGAAATTGGTTGTTTAAGCTGGTTGTTTATAAAAGTGTTTGGTAAATTAATTGTTGGTTGTTGGCTGTTTATTAGATAATTTGTGGGCCAATAAGCCAAAAGCCAACAAAAAAGTTACTCAAAGCAGCTTTTTCATTTTGACTTAAAAGCCAGCTTTTTCGCTGACTAAAAAACCAATTACTAAACACATTTTTTGGCTGTTTGATCACCTAAAAAAGCCAAAAGCCAAAAGCTAACCAAAAAGCCATTAAAAAGCCAATTACCAAACATGGCCTAAGATATAAAAATCCTAGTGCATACCATTGATGAATGTTCTAATTAACTATATTTATTATTTTTAACTTTAGCATAGATATAGAAAGAGAGAGAAATTTGCCAAGGATAAAATTGGCCTTGGATTAAATGTGATAATGTGGATAGGATTAGATGTTTGAATCATATTGCAGTTTCTTCTCTATCAAGTTGATTCACATTTGTATTTCAAAATATAGTAATCTAGTAAAGTACATTATTTCAAGTACAATGCATATTTGGAGCAAGCCCAAAGTACTTAATTAATTATCAAACTTTTACTTCTACTTTATCTTCCAATGTGAATTAATAGCTGCTATGCTGTAATTAATTAAAATAAAAAATTAAAAAATTAAAAAATTAAAAAAAATTAAAAAAATTAAAAAAAAAAATTAAAAAAAAATAAAAAAACAGACAAATGCAGGAAATGGGGTGTTGGCTACAACTACAGAAATAGAGTGCATAAACTCAAGCAAGCATCTAACCATGGTAGCGATGCCATGATGAATAAAAACTTCTAATTATGAGCATGCAGGAAGGAAATCATTGATTAACATCATAAGAAGACTGGAGATAAACGGTACATACCAACTCTGGAGGAAAAAGATCTGATTCAACGAAGAGTCTTTTGGCTAAGTCTACTTTTGATAGCCGCTCTGCAAGATCTTTTAGATCTAAGGTCAAAGATGGTATCTGCAATAGATTACAAGAACAAATAAGAAAGCTTTACAAGGCATCCTGGCATAATAATAGATGTAATCTGCTATCAATATACAGAATGAGAGAAAGTATATTAATCAGAACACAACTGCATTAAAGATTTTTTCTATTTGTAGCCCTAAGGGTGTACAAGCATAATAGATATTCCCAAAAAGAGTACCAGCATAATAAATATTTCCAAAAAGAGTACTAATTCAGACTTTATGAGTCATGCACCAATCCAAGTGCTATCAATGGAAAAATTAATGCTTAATCAATACTATAGTATAGTCATGTAAAACCAAGTATGTATATTTCATAGCTTTCACAGTTGTCCAATTTCAGCAGTTTTACCTTCTTCAACATCCGTTTCAGAAACTTCTTAACATTTACTATTGAAACACAAATTAAGGCTAAAGACCTAAAGGAAGATAGAGTGTAAAAAAGGGGTGTGTGTGAGAAAGAGTGGAAACATAAGAAAGAATGAGAGGAAAGATGGAAGTTTGAGGGATATGAGGGGTAAAATAGTACAAGAGGTTCGCCAAAAAAATGAAATAAAGTAAAAGTGTTAAGATTTAAAAACATCATGGAATGCAAGAAAATAAAAGGTGTATTAAACTTTCTGTAACAGGGTAAGTATCCACCAGTGAACACTTTCTATCAATTTAATAAGTCATCATCTATATTCATCTCTAATGAAGAATAAAACAGACAAATATCATTTTCTTGTGCAAGTACAACGATATGATTTTCAGCATTTACTACTTTTGGGAAACAGGAAAAGATAGCCCCAGTAAAAAAAAAAAAAAAAAAAAAAAAAAGAAATTTTGCAAAAAACCACCTTTTAAATTTTATTTTTGCATATAACCACCTTTTTAAAAAAATGTTGCAAAAGACCACCAATTTTAAAACTTTTGTTGCAAATTACCATCATTTCATTTTAAAACAATTGATAAATTTGGCCTAAAAAGTAGTATTTTGCAACAAAAATTTTAAAATTGGTGGTCTTTTGCAACATTTTTTTTAAATAGGTGGTTATATGCAAAAAAAACAAGATTTAAAAGGTGGCTTTTTTGCAAAATTTCCAAAAAAAAATCCCAAGAAATTAAAAATAGTAATGAATTAATAATAAAAGTGACACGATTTTTTTAACAGCTCTAGACTGCATGCAGCCATCACTGACATTTGATCTATAGGATTTTGCTTGTCAACAAAATGTACAAGCAGCCAACCAATAAAAGAAATATTACATATGAATGCAATAATAAGCAGCCAAAGACAAGTAAACGACCCATAAAAAAATAACTGAATAGGAAAAGAGGATTCTTTAAAGATTGTTAAAAAAAACTCAACTGTTAGCATCATAAATGAGTCAATAAAGCAGTTTTCTACTATCTGAAAAAGAAATACGCCTAATTATTCAAAACCAACTACATTACAAATTTTCAAGGTTAAATGGTTGGTGGAGGCATAGTCTGTCAAACTGCAGTTGAATGAAACACTGATGTACACTTTGTTGACAAAATGCAAAGGGAACATGAAATTTCAGCAATTAATCCCAAAATTATATGTACTATCAACTTAAGAATTCTGTGTTGGCCTCTTATAAATCTTAACCCATATATAATTGAAGAATGACAACTTTCATTAAAATAGTTTAGCAGCATAATTCCATCAGATAAAGTAAAGACCTAGCTGGAGTAGTGAACAATTATAAATACTAGAAGAACTAGGAGTGCACGATAATCACTGCAAATATATCAATTCAGCAGAGGTTCTTGCTAATAACAGCAAAGACTTTTTAAAGCAGGGGTGTTTGCAAGATGCACCAAACAGTTCTAGACGTTGGCTAAGATAGCTAAGTATATTCAACTATGACTATTTAGGGGCATTGTGATAATGAGTTCTTAAAACAGATATCTATTCCTAGCAGAAGAACACCTTTAAACTCTTGAAAACAGCATCCTGAAGTATCAAAGGAACATCAGCAACTGCAAAGCTTTTACCAACAACGATATCGATGATTATAGTTTACTTATCCTTAAGTATCAAAGGAACATCAGCAACTGCAAAGCTTTTACCAACAAGGGTATCGATAATTATAGTTTACTTCACAATCTTAAGGCTAGTTTGGCATTATTTTGTTTTAGTGTTTTGAGTTTTTGAAAAAACAAAAAATTAGCTTTTGTTTTGATTTAAGATTTTTTTTTTTTTTTCAAAACACAAGGAAAAAAAACACAAATTTAATCAAAATAAAATTTAAAAAATTGGGATACCCATTTAGCCTCTGATAATACACAAGGATGGCCACCATCGATGTTTTCCTATACAATCATCATCATTCAACATTGTTACTGTTAGCCCTATTTATCCCTTCCTTTTGGGTTTAAATTTGACATAAAAACTTAAATTAATATAAATTATTTACAGGAAAGGGGAGGATTGTGAAAACACAAAGAAAGAGTAGATTAGTCGGCAAAGTCAATGGCAATAGAAGGCGGTGGAAAAATAAGAACGTAAAACATGTGCCATGTCATTGCTGCGTTGGTAATTGCAGAATTTCGCTTGCCGACATCTTCACGGTTCTGACAAGAATAATAAATATTTCCAATCATCGACTTCTCAGCCCCATTGTCGATAGTACGCTCTCTAGAATGATAATGTTAAAGAGATGAAAAAGTTTGCGCCTTTGATTAAGCCTAGTATGTGTATGAATGAAAGAAGATTAGACACAGGAAAGATGTGGGGGATGAGGGTTTTCCAAAACCAAAACTATATAACAGCTTTTGGTGGTTTCCTCTTTTCCGTTGCAGTTTTATAAAAAACTATTCAAATTTTGTTTTTTTAGGCGGTGTAGCCAAACGTTAATTAGTTTAATTTTTGTTTAAATAAATGGAAAAACAATAAAATAAAATAAAATAAAAAAATCGCAATAATCCCAGACACCCCCTTAACAGTTAAGTAGTTTCCTGTTTGCAACAAGGTAGCCACTCAACTTGGACACGTAGTCACACCATCACACAAAAATCCTAGTCAATCCAATGTGCCAGCACCAAAATGAGCATATATACAAATGAAATGATCCCTGAAATTCAGCCTTTAAGATTTTAAAACACCTTAATTACACTTCAGAGCTCTGGATGAGGTTGGCGCTTATTTTTGTACCCCAGGGGGTCTTTCTACTGTTCTATACAAAAGGATCCAAATCTTAAATTGGAAAGTAACAAGCAGAATTGTGGGAGCAACTTAAACATAAGCTTATTGATATAGGTAGTACAAAGTAAACTGTCAGAAAAGGAGAAATCCATGCATCAACCATGCACATAAATCAAGACATGCTTGTTTAGATCAGATATCATACACTTGAAGCAAATGCAAGCAAAAGAAAGATAAAACTAAAATACCAATTGCATAGATGTTCAGTTGATACCTCTTGGATGCCAATTGCTTCATCCTGCATGAGAAAATCATCATCCCTATTCTGTAAAATGATCTTTTTCCCCCTAACAGCAAGCATTGGTGCCACTCCCTGACAAAACTCTAGAAATAATACATGTTAATATAATAAAGAGCTTACAGAAAGTCATTTAACTTTGAGTATTGGACAAACCAATTCATCAACATGAACATCAAACAAAATCAGAATGCCCATTGTCCAATTACAACACTTTAACCAAATCAAACTCCACTTTAAGCACCCAGCATGAAAATGTATCAAAACTCTAAGATTCACACAACATTCAACAAATCTTGCACTTTTCAACCCAAAAATCAAAGTACCCTTTTACAATTATAACACTTTAATTAAAACTGTGAAATGTTACTCGGCAAACATCAAACAAAATCAACACTTTTAATCATCAATTCAACCAAGGTGCCCCAATTCATTTTGACCAACAAAAATAACATAAACAATATAAAAATTGCACTCAATTAGTAAATTACAATTAAAATATGAGAATTCACCAGGCATTCTATCATCAAAAGAATTGGAAAAATGAGAGGGAGACTCCTTAGCTTGGGCAATCAATTCACTGAAATTGGCCCCTTTACTCTTGGGTTTAACCACATCATCCGAATCCAATTCAACACTGTTTTCTTCAATTTCATCATCGTATCGATCCCAATTGGAAGGGAGTGAAGGCGGTGATGGTTGAGTAGTCCTCTTCTTATCTTTACCATCTTTTGAAGTTGAAGAAGAAGATGAAGTATTCTTGGAAGAATGATGATGGGGTTTTCTGGGTTGATGATGTTGAGTGTGAGATCTCTTCGATTTTGCTAGAGATTTTACGTCCATTATTCTTGTTGGTTTTTTCTGCTGTTTCACCTCGTTTCTTGCTCAATACGGCTGACGAGGGAGACTTCGAAACGAGTCTCTGAGTCTTTACCCCTAGTTCTGTAGCAGTGTTGAGTGCTCCTTTACCATTAATGATATATGCAAAATCAGAAAATCCTGCGCGAATATTAATGTGAACCTAAGGTTTATACATACGTAATTGACATTATATTCAACATTGTGACCCCTAATTTTAATATAGTAACTTAATTTTTAATATAGTAACCTTTTTTAAAATTTGAGTAACCTTTAATGTTACTATGAAGTTAAAATAGGACACTATATTGAATAGTGATCTAATTTTAACATTGTGATCTTTATTATTCATATTGACCATTATACTAAAAATTTCATTAAAAAAATTAACCTCTTATAGCTTTTGTAATGTCATACTAACTTTTATTTCAACATAATAACCTTTGTTTTAGGGTCTGTTCACATTTACTTAATTTCAGTTCAGTTCAGCTCTAATCAGTTCAGTTCAGCTCAGTTCAGTAAATGTGAACAGGCCCTTAATATAGTGACCTTTATTTTTTTTTTTATTAATCAAACAATCATATTGTCTCTAATATTGGTGGTCCACAATAAATTAGTGGAAACCAGGTTCAATATAATTAAGAATTTGTAATGCAAAATAATACAACCTCAACTATTTGTTGTCAACAGTACAACCTTTTGTACTATATGTCCACAATATTATTATTATTATTATTATTATTATTATTATTATTATTATTATTTTATCTCAAAAACAAAAGTCATACAACCTACAGGAAATTTGTGGGAAGCCGAGATACAATCTGGACCCCCGCTCCTCTAGCTATAGACTAGCCTACCTTAGTGAAGATATGAGCTGCAGCACAAACCCCATTGTCTTGCGTCGTCGAGAACCTCTGAATCCGCTTCAGCAACGCAATAGTCTCCTTCTCTAATTCCCCGAGCGAAGAAAAAGAGAAGGAAATGAAATAATAATAATAATAATAATAATAATAATAATAATAATAATAATAATAATAATAATAATAATAATAATAATAATAATATTGTATATATGCTAAAAAGTATGAAATTTGGCTTTGTTATCATTAGCAATATCATTAGACATAAAAATAAATTGAACTAAACTGAACTGAATTGAACTGATGGAGCTAAACTGAAATGAAATGAACTGAACTTAAGCTGAATAGAACATGCCCTTACTTACCGGCTCTTTACAAAAAATTATCATGATTAAAATGACTTTTCACCGATTTTCAAAAAAATAAAACGATATCTTGATTATTTCGGAATAAAACGACCTTTGACATGCATCTTTTATAAATAAAATAAAAAAAAAATTAAAAAAAAAAAAAAAAAAAATTGGTGACCTACTACATAAGTTACTTTAGACACATGTCACATTGTGATTTGTTAGGATGGATTTTTTATTTCAATTTTTACAATCTTCTGTGAAATAAAATGAATTTTATTTTATTATTTAAAAAAAAAAAAAAAAAACTACCCTTACCCATTTCAACGATCAGAGACTCCCTTCCTTTCCTCTCCTTGTAGCGACACCAACACCAGCCACCTCCAACTCGCAAGCCACCTAACCCCCTCCTCTTTCCGCTTCCCGAGACACCTCTAGCCCTCCACCTCTTCTCCCTGCAGTGCCCCAAGTCCTCCCCCTCCCCTTCTCGCAACGCCAATTGTGCGCCACGACTTGTTATCGTGGTGGGTGTTTTACAATGGCGGGGGTAAGGATTGGTGATGGAAGGGTTTCGAGTGCGAAATTCCGAGCTCGTAACGGGTTGGGAAGGGGGTTTCGGCCAACAGGTTTGGGCTAGTGTGGGATTTGTCGGGGATGACGGGATGTGGAGAGTGGGGGTGAAGGCTGGCCATGGATTTCGGGGCTGGTGGACGATGAAGGTGGGGGCTGGAGTTACGGTCCGGGGATTGGGTGCTATATGGGGTTTGTCGGGGCTGGAGATGGTGAATAAGGGTGATGGGTGGTGGTGGTTGGGTGGTGGCAGTGGGGCGGTGATGGGATTAATTAGTTTTTTTCAATAAAATAAGGGGGTGTTAAATACCGCCAACATTTTTTATCAAAATCGTCAACATTTAAGGTGAATGGACACTTATGCCCTTACTATATCCCCCACTCATCTTCTTCTTTCTCTTTTATTTTTTTCTCTCTCATAACCCAATTCAACCGCCATCAACCACAACAATGGCTTTACGTCGGAGGTGAAGGGAAGCGGCAGCCGTACATCGGAGTTGATAGGTAGCGATGGCGACGAACGGAGTAATGAACTGGCATCACAGTGGTCGTCAAATTAGTTCGTCCCCGATCTATTTTTTTTAATAATCTCCGGCAAGCAAAACCGATTAAACACCATGGTAACCGGTTTTGGACGCCGGTTACCGTAGTCAACCAGCGTGAAAAACCGATCACCAGGGACGATAACCGGTTTTGGACGCCAGTTGCCGTGGTCAACCGTCCTTTGAAACCAATTACCATCCCGGGTCAACGATTTTGCGTGCCGATTGTGATGGTCGTCGGCAATATAAAAAATCCACCACCCTCCTACAAACGAAGGAAGCTGGTGGGTCGTTTTTTAGATGATTAATGAAGGTTGCTGGTGGTTTAATTTTGACAACACAAACAAAATGATTAATGAAGGTTGCTGGTGGTTTAATTTCGACAACACAAACAAAAATATGGTAGCTCTAGTCTTGGTAGTTGTGGACTTGTGGAGTTGTGGGCAGTGATGGTGGGTAGGTGGTCGTGGTCCTAGTAGCGTGGATGGTGGTGGTCGTGCTCAAGGTGGCGTGGGTGGTGGTGGCAATGGTGGCAGCCTTTGTAGTGCGTGGTTGACGGTTGAGTTTTGGCTTGATGGACTTTGGAGAAAGAAAGCAAAGTGGGGATGATTAAGGGTAATTTTGTCCCTTCAACACTTTTTGTTGGCAGTTTGATTAAAAACGTTGGCGGTATTTAGCAATCCACTAAAATAAATATTTTAATATGAAAATTGTTATAAAATAAAAACTTACCTATCACATTATGACACGTGTCCTAATTAACCTATTCAGATGCATATCAAAGGTCGTTTAATTCCAAAATAATTCAAAGGGTTGTTTTATTATTAGAAGACTCGTTAAAGGTCGTTTTATTCTTGACAATTTTTCCTTTATTTTATTTACTAGAGCATATTTGTGCTTAAGTACATAATATGTGAATCATCAATTATTGTTACGTAGTAGGTTTTTTTTTTTTTTTTGAAAAAGAAAATTAAAAATAGGACAGTAATAGGATTTATGGATAAAGAGGTTGGAGGTTTGTCATTAAAAGTTGCAAAATTGACTGTGCAACTATATAAAAGATTTTATTTTCCAGGGTTTATTTGGTTGACATGGGAATTAATTGTATTTCATGGAAATTTTTTATTTCCCAAATAAAATTCCAAGGAATTTCTTGCATTTTTGGAAATCATAATTTCATTTAGGGAATTAGGGATGAAAGTTTGGTTTACGATTTAGATTATAGCCAAAACCAAATCCAATCAGATTTGGTTATGAAATTCTTAAACCAAATTTAAACAAAATTAAGATTCAATCCAATCCAAACTACATTGAATTAATTTGGTTTTTCTTATTAGAATATATATGCGTCGTTCGAAACGCGCCTACTAAAGCATGTGGTGAATATGTTTGGCAATCATAGGAAGTGAGAATTGACATTATACAATTAGAGACAAGAAAAGTATTGAGCCACCAATAAGTTTTTATGGAACTTGTAAAACCGTTCATGGATCATTATAAGGTAACCACAATTAAGGGACAACGATAGGAAACAATGATTAACCTGTGAAGGTTACACCCCATTCATAATTTGTTCTTTTGCTCACTCATAAATAATTTTGCTAGCTTAATTTTCTTTACCCGTCGGCCGCCGCGCTTTAATGGTGTTTAATTTCGTCTTCTTTGCCGATAAAATTGAGGTACATCCTTTCCTTTAGGGTTCAATTTTTCTTCGAATTGAGTCATATAGATTGTTTTTTTACAATAATTTCACGAAATTATGGTCTGAAATGGGTTTGATTCATGAACAATCTTAAAAACTTGTTGGTGTCTCCCTACTTTCCTTGTCCCTAATCATATAATGTCAATTCCCACTTCGTATGAGTGCCAAGCATATTCACAACTTGCTTAACATAAGCGCGCTTTGAATGACGCCTACATGTACGAAGTGAGTCATGGAGTCACATTCGCCCGTTGGCCTCTACCCGATTCTTATAGTAAAAAGTATTTCCTGCGATCTCAAAGGCACACAAACAAAGATTCAGTTGCTCCGAACTATTATTAAGCTAAATTGGTTAAATGATATTGCAGCATATAACTCTTAAATATTGTGACCACTTCAATTAACAATAAGATTAAAAATTAAAGGATCTTAAACCAGTTGTCCAAATTATCTTATTAAGTGATATATTTAATTACACATTCCTTTTAACATGCAATACGGTGATTAATAATTATAATTGAATATCCATCAACATTGGAAGCAATTTAACGATAATAGCGTTAGTCAAATCAAATCTTAATAATAACCCTAATGATGATACTAGCAATAAGGATAAAAATAAGAGTAATTAAGTAAATAAATTACTCACGTTCCGCGCTTCTTTAAATTGCTACATCATGAATAAATTGTTAGTAACTTCAATAAATATATAAATCAAATTGAAATTAAATTACATAAAAGTATAGTAGATTTGGTCCAAACCCTCAATCATTTCTACCTCAATCGTTTTTAAGTATGGAATTTCGGGTGTTGTATGGACTCCAGAGAGTGCTTAAAAGAATGGTGTAATTAGGAATATAGGTTTAAGGCTTAGAATATGAGCGAGAAAGATTAGAATGTGTGTTGGTAGCCCAAAACTGAGAAATTAGCCTCGTATTTATAGAGAAAATGTGAAGGTTGAGGTACAGAATCCTAAAAACGAGGTGCTGCATAGATACAAACCCTAGAAATTGTGTGTCATGGCAAAATTGATGTGGCTTGACAAAATTTGCCATGGTGCGGCAAAAATCGCTATGGCACGGTAGTTTCCAGTTTTTACGTGTTTTTAGAACTATGATAACTTTAGATCCATAAATCATAATAAGACATATAATATATATTGTTGGGAAGATCTTCAAGGCTACTTTCAAACCCAATTAGAATCATGTCATAATCTTTTGTAGATTTTAAGATATGGTCGTTCTAGTTCAAGGATGTCGGTTTTGGGCCGAGTTTTAGTGTTTTACTCATATCTTCTTCGTTTTAAATCGGAATTGGGCTGATGATATACCGTTGGAAATCTTATTGCCAGGTCTATCCAACCAAAAAATATCAAGATAAAAATTATAAGGCCACAAAATTATTTTAGCTCGATTTTTTTATGTTGACACAAAAAGAGGAAAATAAGTTATGACTTGGGGAAATGGGCTAAAGCACTCCAAAGATTAAATATTCAACTCGACCATAACCATGGTGAAAGGTTGTTCATCATTAGGTTTGGTTTTGGGGAGACATTTTTAGGTGTCTACAGAATCCAATCCAACCGAAATTTGTTCTCTACGTTCGCAACATTCAAACTCAAAATTCAAAATTCACTCATAAAATTCCTACAATCATTTAACCTCTTCTTGTTAAATGCATTCTTTGTGAGAGAGTTGTAGGGTTTTAGGTAATATATTGCAGAATTTAACAAATCATATTCGTTTGCATGTAAATATGTTCTACAAGCATAACACAAAAGGAAACATATAATTATACCTTTGATGCGTGATTTCCACGTGCAACCGACACAAACTCTAGGAGAAAAGAACTAAGCGCAATTCATGTTCTTGGTCCATATGTTAGGATTAGGCACAAACACCTTTGAATCACGTTCTATAGAGAGGCCGTAGGAGAAAACCGGCCATGAACCACAATAACCACCATAAAACATCACCTTGGGGAAGCCGTGCGGCTGTACGAACGAGGGTGTAAAGGAGAGAGGAAAGAGGTTTCGTGAGGCTTGGGGTTTGGTTGCTTACTTGTTAATTCACAATAAATACTTAAGTGTTGTCTATTTCAAAGTCAAACCCTAAGCAAGGCTTGTATTTATAAATCACATGAATAATTAGAATCCTAACCAAGCCCAAAAAACTCCTTCTCTTGTCCCATATGGCCAGCCACCTCTTAATGAAGCCCAATGATGGGCCTATTTCTTAGGGCCTGTTCTGATTGACTGAACTCAGCTGGACTGAACTGAACTGAACTGAACTGAACTGAACTGAGATGAACTGAACTGAACTGAACTAAACTTATTAATTAGTGATTTTTAACTACGGATTAGTGATCTTTGATTATTTATTGATTATTTATTACTATACATATGTGTATATACAAATGTACATATTAAAATATTTACGAAAAATATACTATATAATTATAAAATTTATGGAAAATATATTAAAAGCTTGAAACCTCTAAACATTTAAAACAAATATATAATTTTTAATTTAAAAATAAAATAGTATTATGACAAAAGAACACAAAACACTTACATGTATCTGTAGGGAATATTTCAAGCATTAATCCCCTAGCTTGAACCCCACTGTGATCATACACTAAAGTACGGTGGCGTCCAAAGGGAAAGAAGATAGAGCAAAAGAGTCGCCAACAAGTTTTTTTAGGAACTTGTAAACCGTTCACAGGGTGAAGGTTACGCCCCTTAACGATCCAAGAGATCGTCAACTCCATAAGGTCTTGAACCAAATAGGGTTCGGGGATGAAGGTACAAATCCAACCTAAAAGAGATTGAACCTGCCCTAATAATAGGCCTCTACTTTATTCTAATCGTATTCATGTGCGCTTTCTGACTAACATGCAATCAATAGGATTACCCCTAAACCTGTTTATCTATGTTGGTTGAATATTAATGCACAAATAAAACTATTATTGGCGATCACTTGAATTATAATCAAATTTAACCCTCAATAAGATTATTAATTGTCTTATATAAGCGTGATTACAAGTACAAATTCCCTTTAAACATGCATAAAGGCGTGATCAAGCAATAACAATAAATATAATCAAGCAACATAATAATAATCATAGTAACAATTATAAAAATAATCATAATCATAATAATAATTATAATCATAATATTCATGTTACCACTTACTTTAAATAAAAATAGAGGAGAACCATTGGCATGTTACCGCCACGTGTTAAAACGTTAAGGATTTATCAAAGTATTGCAGCGGAAATCCAACTTAAATATTAAAATAATATAATTCAGAAAACCAATAAGTCAAAGCTTACAAATTGGAACCATAAAGGCCCTTATTTAAAACCAAACCAATAATCAAAGTCCCAAAACATAATTAAAGTAGTAAAACATAAATAAGTTCAACACAAAGAACGAATACTCTCAATCACACTAATTCCTTGACAATGCGTATGTCAAATCCCCGAACTTCACATCATCAAGCTAACCTGTGCAATACTGCTCCCTAATAATACAAGTGTAATAATTGGATCATCACAGGGTCATTGAAAGGCGAAGGCCATGACCAAAAGAAAACACACAAAAGCACGCAATCAGCAAAGCTGAGTACATACAAGCTACAACGCACAAAATCTAGCATGCTCAACTAGTTAAAGTAAATAAATATACAACTCGAATTCATTAATCAAGACTCCACACTTAAACCATTCAATCGACTCAACATACTTGCTAATCAATTCCAAACACTTGACTCTTTATATTTAATTTAATTAATTTAATTTGGAGTAAGCAATAGACGAGGTTGTCCAATCCACCAAATCATTTTGGTCCAAAATGACCATTTAAAATAAAAGTTTAGCGCGATTCAAGAATGGGCGCGACTCCATTCTCACAAAGTTAGTCTAGGATCCCATATAACTTTCATTATAAAATAAAAATGTAAATACCAAAAGAAAAGAGGACATGTTGATCAAACAAGCCTCGAAAAGCCACGGGCTACCACCGTGTACCCCAACCCATAATTGTCAATACTCTAGAAGTGCACGCTTTCTAGAGTTTTATTGCTCATCCATGTTTCACTTTACGTGATTACAATTTTAATTAATAGCCGACTCAATCAAATGGACCATACATAAAAATCATACATCAATTTACTTTTAATCTTATTTAGGACAATGGTGATCACATCACAAATTGACCTTTAATTTCATTTAACTTCCAAATTATCCAAATTGTTGAACATAGTCAACCCACCTAGCCATTTCGGCTTAATCCACTTTTACTCAACATACTAACAAGTTATGCTTGATTAATAAATAAAATAAATAACAACCTTGTGGAATAATTAATAAATTCATTCCACTTAAACCATTCAATTCCAATCCTTTAATAATCCAAATGTGGTTAACAAACCAATCCAATAAAATTATGCTTGTATCAACATTCTATACAAACAATTAATCCAATGTAATTCAACATGTTTGCATCCATAATTCCATACAAACATAATCAATTCACCAAAACATGTCTCATAAACATAAGCACATGAATTAATTAAATGTATAACCTAACAATTTTCATCCAAGTGTTCTCTAATCATGAAACTAAGTTCTTTTCTTTGGTACCTAAACATGATACTATTTACAACGAAGTAGACATGTACGTACCTCGTATAAACAATCCTTTGTGCTACTTTTAATCAATTAAAAGTCTCCTAGGGAATAATCACTTCCTAGAAAACAACCAATAATCACAAATTAACACTTAAACAAATTTCCAGTAATATAAATTTGATTAAAAGTTCTTAAAACTTCCTTAAAAACATGTTTTTATGCTTAATTAATCAATAGAAATACAATAGGAATAAAAGCCCCAAATTAATTGATCATAAGAACCCTAAAATCCCAATTTCAATAAATTAAAATCCTTGGTTTATAATTCATAAAATCTGAAAATTTATAACATAATTAAAATCTGAAATTATTAGTTTAAAACATCAAAAACATGATTTTGATACTAAAAATATAATCTTTATACTACAAAATCAAAACCCAAAACAATTTAATAATAAACAAGATAGTAGAGCAAAAATAAAAGGAGGAGGAAAGGGGCAGCCATGGTGGGCTACGGCTGGGCCGCTGGTGGGTCGCCGACGGTGGGCGGCGGTGTGGCGGCAGCCAGCAGGTGGCAGTTGGTGGTGAGTCAAAACTCACGTAAAGAGGAGGAAAAAATAAAGAAAGAAAAAGAAAAGAAAAAGGGGAAAAGAAAAGAAAAATAAGTGGAAAACAAAAAATAAAAAAAATAAAGAAAAGAGAGTTTACTAACCTTTTTGTGTGGGGAAATATTTGGGGATGTATAGGGTATTTATAGGAGAGAGAGTGGTGTAGGGCAAGTTGTAAGATTGGGCCTCATAAAATTAATGGGCCAATTAAGCAAGTAAAGTGAGATTGGCTTTGATTGTTTGGACATGAATCATAGAATGATGGTCCATAAAAATCATATTGTAATAAAAATAATTTTCCACCCAAAATAATTTGAAACTTTTGAAATTAAATTCCGGAAAAATACAAATAAATATTATAAATAAAATATAATTTCATTTATAATATATTTAAAAATACGGGGGATTACAAAAGCATAATAATAGCAAGATCCTAGGCATGATACTAACAAGATTAATAACAAACCCTAGTATGTCACTAAGCATATAAAAATCAAAGCTTTAACCCTAAAATGATACTAACAATCATAAATATTAGGAAGAACATAAAAGGCATCATACTTTTAATCATACTTAATATTAAAATTACCCTAGACATGATACTAGGAATCAAAATAACAATCTAAGCATGATTTCTACATCATAATAACAATGTAAACAATTAAAACCATTAAAGCACTTACTTGGATGCCTCGTACCTCTTTCTAATAACAAAATACACACGTTAGTAACTTCAAGGAAAATAATAAACAAAACAATTAAATTAAATAATTGAAAGAGAGATTTGGGACCAAACCCTCAGAAATTAAAACCTTTCACATCTAGGGCGAAGGCAACTTCGAATATGGCTAGGTGTATCTAGATCTAATGTATGCGGAATTTTTATATTTGAGAGAAGCTAGTTTAGGAAAGAGAGAGAGAGAGAGTAATCAAGAGAAACTTGATGAGAGTTGGTGATTGTAGGTGATTGTTGATGAATGAAAACGGAGTTTTTACGACGTTATTTATAAAGAAAATCAGCCAAAAGATAAAAATATCAAAACAGAGTTCTGGCGCAGATAAAATCTGATTAGCGCCAATGCTGGCTATTGGCGCCAGACGCCAACATTAGCGCCAGGCGCCAAGCGTAGCGCCAGGCGCTACAGCTGGCGTTTGGCGCTGATTCAAAAATTCACGCGTTTTCTTAAAATCAGATAAAATTGCCGTACAGGAGGATAAAATCGTATTTTCCTCAAAAAATGTTCTTTGATTTTAATTAAAACTCTGAAAAGTCAACAAAAGTCAATTTATCAATGCTAATTGAATTAGGAATGAAAAGAACCTTCTAGAAGAATCTAGAAGACTAAAACCATTCCTAATTGCATTAGGAATGATAAATCTATATTAGGCCCTCCCCTAGATCATTGGGCCGCATATAAGGCTCAAACCGGGCCCAGTTCAGTAAATTGGCCATAACTTCCTCAATATTCATCGGAATTGGGCTTATAATATATCGTTGGAAATCTCTTGTCAAGCCTCATCCAATTAAACTACTATTGGACCCATATCATGGACCAACCAAACTGGATTGGCTGTTTTCTTAAAATAAGTTTTCAAAAACAGAGAGAAGAGAAAAGAAATTAAAACTATCCGCAACACTAAAATTTCCACACTTTCGCTTCATTCGATTATGATTCGACGTGAAAGGTACTCATCACCGGGTTTGGTTTTGGGGAGACACAAATGGGTGTCTACAGAAGCCCCCACTTTAACTGAGTTTGGAGAAACGCAAGTTTCGAAAACAAAAGTCAAAGTAGCGATAGGGACGGAGAATGATTCAGAACGTTCTGCGATCCTAAATCACTCTTATAACGCCGATACCTACAAACTAGCGTTAGTTAAACAGATAAGAGAGTTAAGAAACGCGTATCTTGCACCGTCGAGCACATGTCTCTGAAAGTAACCGATTTGTTGCCGCTTTACCGTTGTTTTGATGACCTCCTGCTAAGAGAATGCCATCCCGCTTGAAAACTGCTACGCTTGTAACTGCTTCCAATATTGAAGACTTCTTCTCTTGAAACGATCCTCCTCCGCTTTGATAATATTCCACGTCCAAGGGAATACCATCGAAGATTGCTTCACTTGAAACAATCCTCTTCCGCTATGATAATACTCCACGTCCAAGGGAATACTATCGAAGATTGCTTCGCTTGGAACAATCCTCTTCCGCTATGATAATACTCCACGTCCAAGGGAATACTATCGAAGATAACTTCGCTTGAAATCATCCCCTTCCGCTTTATAACCATCTTCCACGTCTAAGGGAACACGATCAAAGACAACTTCGCCTGAAATCACCTTCAGTTGATTTTTGACAACTTTCCACAATCTATGGAACGCCAACTTGCTGTTTCGATGTTCACTTGTCTCTGAACAAAGAGCTTCTTTTTTTAGGATATGTTCACGCGCCTCTGAACAAAGAGCTTTTATTGATATACCTATGTGTCTCTGAGCAAAAGATCTTGATGATATGTCCACGCGTCTCTGAACAAAGAGCTTTTTTATTTTTTGGATATGAACTTCTGAATGATGTGTCCACGCGTCTTTGAACAAAGAGCTTGATAATAGGATGCCCACGCGTCTCCGAGCAAAAGAGCTTTTTGATATGTCCACGCGTCTCTGAACAAAAGAGCTTTGATGATATGTCCACGCGTCTCTGAACAAAAGAGCTTGAAAGAAATGTCCACGCGTCTCTGAACAAAAGAGCTTTGAATAATATGTCCACGCGTCTCTGAACAATAGAGCTTGAATAATATGTCCACGCGTCTCTGAACAATAGATCTTGAATAATATGTCCACGTGTCTCTGAACAATAGAGCTTGAATAATATGTCCACGCGTCTCTGAACAAAAGAGCTTCGATACTTGAACGTTTATTGCGATAATATTCTGAAGAAAAATTTCCGAAGACCAACGCTTGTCGATCTCTAAAGCTCGCTTGAACTTTGATTCCGCTAAAACCAGTATGTCGGTGTCTCCGTGATAAGCCAATTCTTAGGCGCTTTAGGCTAAGTGAGACGATCTTTCATCAGGTTGATCACTTATTGTGACTGTAATCAAACCGACTACTTGATCATGTCAAATTGCTTATAGGGGCTAACTGGCGTACCAAGGAACCCGAAATTGCTGTATGAGGTTGAAATCACCTTTCTGAGAGGCCTCGAGCTCTGTCGCTTCTGAAATATCTCTAGCGCCAAGAATTGACTCTGTCGCCAGACACTGGGATCTAGCGCCAGGCGCTAAAAACTGTTACCAGACGCTAGATGTTTTCATCTGGCGCTGGAGTAGGGACTTCCCTATTCTGCTGCACCTGTATTTATTTTTTACTATAGAAATTTTCCAATTTCTTTAATTATCTTAGGGTTGACCTAAGGCTTAATGTCTCTTGACTCGTTGACTTGACACGACTCAAGGTATAAACTCGACTCGCTGTGATTGACTGACTCGAGGTTGACTCGACTCGAAGAGTTTGACATAATGTGTTAGACTCAATCAAAGTGATATGACACGACATGACTCAATGTGTACATGACTCGTGTGTGCATTGTATTGTGATCGTGCGACTCGAAAAATGCAAAAAGGCAAATCTTTTCCATCATTTTTGTGGAGGGTACCGACTTTCTCCCGAAAAAGAAAGACACGAAAAAGAATCGAAGTGAAGTTTGTGAAGGTGCATGCTGAATGAGCTTAGTCAAATGTTGTTTGATACTATCTCTCAAGGTGCAAGGATTAACCAATCCTAGGCTATCTCAACGGTTGACTCAATGATGAAAGTATTTGGGTAACTTAGGCACGGAGGCTAAGTACTTCATACTTCGTGATGCAATGATAGTTATGATTGATGAGATAAGACATGCTTCAGCGTTGTATTAAGATTTCATGACAAAGGGTTCCTAAGGGAAAGTATATTTGGTCATTGTAGGGAATAATTTCAAGCTTTAATCCCACTAACTTGAACCCCACTGTGATCATACACTAAAGTACGGTGGCGTCCAAAAGGGAAGAAGATAGAGCAAAAGAGTCACCAACAAGTTTTTTTAGGAACTTGTAAACCGTTCACGAGGTGAAGGTTACACCCCTTAACGATCCAAGAGATCGTCAACTCCATAAGGTCTAGAATAAATAAGGGTTCGGGGATGAAGGTACAAATCCAATCTAAAAGAGATTGAACCTGCCCTAATAATAGGCCTCTACTTTATTCTGATCGTATTCATGTGCGCTTTCTGACTAACATGCAATCAATAAGTTTAACCCTAAACCTGTTTATCTATGTTGGTTGAATTTAAATGCACAAATAAATCTATTATTGGCGATCACTTGAATTATAATCAAATTAACCCTAAACAAGATTATTAATTATCTCATTAAGCGTGATTAAAAGTACAAATTCCCTTTAAACATGCATAAAAGGCGTGATCAAGCAATAAATAAATTTCATCAAGCAACATAATAATAATAATAATAATAATAATAATAATAATAATAATAATAATAATAATAATAAAATCATTATCATAATAATAATCATGTTAAAGCATAATAAAAATAGCAAGATCCTAGGCATGATACTAACAAGATTACTAACAAACCCTAGCATGTCACTAAGCATAAAAATCAAATCTTTAGCCCTAACATGATACTAACAATCATAAATATTAGGAAGAATATAAAAGGCATCATACTTTTAATCATACTTGATATTAAAGTTACCCTAGACATGATACTAGGAATTTATTGTTGTCACCCTAAACACCAAATTAAGGAAAACATTCTAACATGATACTAGGAATCAAAATAACAATCTAAGCATGATTTCTATACCATAACATCTATAAAATCAATTAAAACACTTACTTTGATGCTTCGTACCTCTTTCTAATAACAAAATACACACGTTAGTAACTTCAAGGAAAATAATAAACAACAATTAAATTAAATAATTGAAATAGAGATTTGGGACCAAACCCTCAGAAATTAAACCTTTCACGTCTAGGGCGAAGGCAACTTCGAATATGGCTAGGTGTTTCTAGATCTTGTGAATGCGGAATTTTGTATGTAAAAGCAAGTTTAGAATTAAGAGAGAAAATCAGAAAATTGAAAGATTAAAGAATGCTAATTAAAACTGATTGTAGATGAATGTAGATGATTATTGATGAGAATTGGTGAATGAAAACGGAGTTTTTAATACGATATTTATAGAGAAATCAGCCAAAAAGATAAAATAAACAAAATAGAGTCTGACGCACAAAAAACAGAGTTGGCGCACACCCTGGCTAACTGGCGCCAGGCACCAACACTAGCGCCAGGCGCCAGAGCTGGTTCTAGGCGCCAAAGCCTGGGGTCAGGCGCCAAGCCTATTTTCAACGCGTTTTCGAAAATCAGATAAGTTTGCCGTACTGGAGGATAAAATCATATAATTTCCTCGAAAATGCTATTTGATTTTGATTAAAACTCTGAAAAAGTCAACAAAAAGTCAATTTATCAATGCTAATTGAATTAGGAATGAAAAGAACCATTTAGAAGAATCTAGAAGACTAAAACCATTCCTAATTGCATTAGGAATGATAAATCATATTAGGCCCTCCCCAAGATCATTGGGCCGTATATAAAGCTCAAACCGGGCCCAGTTTGGTAAATTGGCCATAACTTCCTCAATATTCATCGGAATTGGGCTTATAATATATCGTTGGAAAGGTCTTTGCAAGCCCCATCCAACTACACTACTATTGGACCCATATCATGGACCAACCAAACTGGATTGGCTTTTTTCTTAAAATAAGTTTTCAAAAACACAGAGAAGAGAAAAGAAATTAAAACTATCCGCAACACTAGACTTTCCACACTTTCACTTCATTCGATTATGATTCGATATGAAAGGTTGTAGACACCTAAAAATGTCTCCCCAAAACCAAACCCGATGATGAACAACCTTTCACCGCCACTGTTGGCCGGGTTTAGTATTTAATCCCGAGAGTGCTTAAAAAATCGTATTTAATTAAATTCATATTTATGAACGGTCCATGGATTGGTCTTGATGTTTGGTAAAAGCATAGTTTTTATTTCAGCCCAAACTTATTATTTAGTTTTAGCCCAAACCCTTTTTTATTTTTGGCCCAAACCTTTTGTTTATTTTTATTTAATTATTTTCTTATTTTAGCCCAAATAATAATAAGTCAGAAAAGGCCCGAAATTATCAATCGGCACTTAAAATGCCGAATGAAATTAGGGTTAAAAATGTATTTAGACGGAAAAGTGGGCTGGAAATTCCCGAGCCACAGTAGACAGCCACCGTGTCACGGGAATCCTTCCCGTCTGACGGTGGGATTTCCCGTGACACGGGAAGTCTGCCGTGACACGGGACATTCCGTGTCTTTTCCGCGTAAACCCTTAATGCGTTTTCTTTCCCGTTTTCTGAAAATTTCCCGTGTCACGTTAAAAATGTACCGTGTCACGGGAAAGATTATCGTCTGACGGTGGGACTTCTCGTGTCACGGTACAGTTTGCCGTGTCACGGGATACTTTTTTAGGGTTTTTATCATTTTAGGGTTCCGTGTGCTCCCTCAGCACATTTTCCCTATAAATACCCCCTCATTTCTGATGAACGGGGCATCAATGAATTCTCTCGAATTTATTTTTCTCTCTTCTATGCTTTAGCCTAAACACTAGCCTACCCTTTTCACTTCAAAATTCCTTCTTCAAGTGCTCAAAGGAGTCCATACTTTACTCGTGGTTCTGTCCTTAAGCCAAGGTGTGAAAGGTAGAACCGTTTGAGGGTTTGGCCCCAAATCAACTCTACTTAATTTAATTTAATTTAATTATTGTTTTATTATTTCCTTGAAGTTACTAACTCGTTTATTATTTTGTAGTTGCAAACAAACATAATCAAAGTAAGAATCATGTTCCTTTTATTTCTATTATTTTTCTAACGATTTTATGTTGTTGGAATTGTGATTAAATTGCTTCCAATATTAATGTTTATTCTATTATTGTTATGATCACCATATTACATGTTTAAAGGAAATATGTAATTGAAAATCACGCCTAATAAGATAATTTGGACAACCGGTTTAGGATCCTTTTTAATATTGTTATTAATTGAAGTGATCACAAATATTTTAGAATAATGTGTGCATTAATGTTCAACTAACCAATTTAGCTAAATAATAGTTTGGAGCGAATTGAATATTTTGTTTGTATGCCTTTGAGATCGCAGGATTCACTTTTCACTATAAGAATCGAGTAGAGGCCAATACGGGCGAATGTGACTCCATGACTCACTTCGTACCATCATCCCCGATCCTCCTTTCGTGGTTCCGAACCATATGGAGTTAGTAATCTCATGGATTATGAATGGGGTGTAACCTTCACGGGTCAATCGTTGTTGCCTTCGTTGTCCCTTTATTCGTGGTTGCCTTTTATGATCCGTGAACGGTTTACAAGTTCCTTAAAAACTTGTTGGCGGCTCCCTACTTTCCTTGTTCCTAATCGTATTATGTCAATTCCCACTTTCTATGATTGCCAAGCATATTCACAACATGCTTTAACGTAGGCGCACTTCGAGCGACGCCTACAATTTGACGACTCCACTGGGGAGGATTCTTGATTATTTATCGATTTGAGTGATCGGTATTTAATTAAGATGAGTGGATGAGACTTGAAAGATTCTTGAAAAAATATTCCTGTGATTAATTTGGCATTTTTGCATCTGCATAGACGTTTTAACGTCGCATTCAGGTCTGTCCCGTCGGAAAAATTGGATAACTTGGTTGCGCGCGAAGGAAAACAGGGCACCAGTCAGATCTTCTGACTGCCGTGCCACGGCAAAATCTGCCGTGTCACGGTACAGTGCACCGTCTGAAAAAATGTATGTGTTCTGCATGCGTCTTAGCCCCGGGGGATTTAAGCTCTATCGACCCAAAAACGCTCATGGCAATAAGGGTTCATCCGAGTTATTAAATCCACCCAAACCATGAAGTCGAGTTCGATTTCATCACGAACTCATGGAGCCGCCCGTTGGCATACACCCTCAAGGGAGGCTGCCTTGCTAACGCGTCCAAACTCTTAACCATGGTACCCTTTTGACACCCAAAGCTTGACCAATAGTTGAACATAGATCTTGACTCTAGGTTGCGAACTTTTTTTTACATTATCGTGCCTAAATGCAATGTGGTTGTTTGGTGCTAACCTTCATGTGTTTACTCTTTTGTTTAACCCATGACTGAGGGTTTTTATTCTCACATAGTAATTAGTACGGACCTAAAATCGGTTAAAATCTGGAAAAATCACAAAACTGACCTGGAACTGCGCACTGTGTCACGGCATGTTCTGCCGCGCCACGGTGAACAGTGCCGTGACACGGGGCTCTCTACTGTCTGACGTTAGACTGCACCGTGTCACGACAGTTTGCACCGTGACACGGTGCCCAGGAAAGGTGTCCTGTCAGTCCTTTTTTGTTTTTTGTGCGTACGTATGTGGTTGTTGTGTCCAGTTTGGTGTCATGTCTAGCTGTACGGTCAAAACACGCGTCCATAACTTCACCTAATCACTCACATATCGTGTTCACACACTTTTTTTCTTTGAGTCGTACACTACTTTTTGACCGTATTTTTAGGGTAGTCTTGTTTTTGTGTCGTTTTTTTTTTCGGAGTAAGTCGGATGGTATCCTCCCTTTTTTTTTTTTTTTAAAAAAAAAAAAAACAAGTAGAATTTCAAAATTATAGATTTTTAATAAAAAATAAAAATTTTCTTTTTTATTCTTTTTAATCTGGATGGGTTAAGGTTAAGTTTGGTCATTAAAGGTGTGTTTGTTTCGGTGTCACAGCACTTGGTCAAGAAGCAGGGGTACATTGTTAAGGTTTGAGTCCATACCTCAACAACCTCTTATACCAAAGAGGCGTACAAGGAAACCACCTCAATCATCTCCACAAGACCCATCTCTAGTTTACTTTCAACCAATGGCTACTAAGGAAGACATCGAGAACCTCAACAGGACAATTGAAAGGTTGTCTAACATGATGCAGACACTCACCACTAGAGTCAGCACGGTAGAACAAGACAGTCAAAACAATGTCACTACTACTGCAATGGACAAGATTAAGGAACAGATGAGCAAGATTTCTGAAGAGTTCACTTATGTGGAACAACCTGTCACCTCTTCGTCCATAAGAGACAAGCTTCCTGAGAAGTTTTCCACTGCTGACATTCCCAAATTTAAGCCTACTGATAATCCGCTTTTCCATTTGAAGGCTTTTTCTGCAACCATGGCTCTTAAAGGAGTAGATGTGACACTCTTCCCTACGGTGTTCCCTCTTTCCTTGGAGCATGCCTGTCAACAGTGGTTCTATTCTTTGGAATCCAAACATGTCGCGACCTGGGAGGATGTTGCAGAAAGTTTTATGAATCGTTACAAATGTAACATTCAGGCCAAGACTTCTGAATGTGAACTCTCCATTCTCAAACAGAAAGAGAATGAAGGCTTCACCACTTACTTAAGCAGGTGGAGGGAAACAGCTGCGCTCCTAGTGGATCCCCCCAAGGAGAAAGAAATGGTTCGCTTTTTCATTGCCAATCTGACTCATAAGTACAAGCAACACTTGAAGTTTCTGCCTCTGAGTACCTTTGAAGCTGTATACGATATTGGAATCAATATCGAGGATGAACTAATGAAGTCTGTTGGTAGCAACAATAATAACAGCACTTGGAAAAACAAGAAGAACGACACTCCTTCTTCTTCGTCTTCTAAGCCCAATAATGCTACCAACAATATCAATATCAATGATGTGCTGGCCCTTAATGCTCCTCCTCAAAGATTCCAAAGGCAAAGGAGGGTTTACACGCCTTTGGGAATGACTTATGATGCTGCTTATGACCGTTTGCATGGTCAAGGACTGATTATGCCAATCGGACCATTTCCAGAACCTCGACCTGAGAATAGGACCGCTAGCTATGACCCCAATGCTTATTGAAAGTTTCATCAAGGCAAGGGTCACAATACTGAGAAGTGTTGGAGGTTGAAGGATGCAATCCAAGACCTAATTGATGTTAATCAACTTCCTGTCCCTCCAGGGGGCAAGAAGCCTAACATTCAAACAGGTCCTCTTTCTGATGCTTTGGCTATCACGGGAGATGAAGTCTCCTTTGATCCGTCAATACTCATTCAACCTGTGAATGAACCTCTACCAGAAGTTGTATTTGTCTCGAGTTCTGAAGAAGTGAATGGAATTTGGGATAGCGACGATGAAGACGTCTATCTCAAGGATATAGCCTGCTCATATCTTGGCACAAGTGAAGATGTTTGGGGGGACTTTGAGGTCAAGGTTCTCACCAGAAGTGGACGGTTTTAACAACCTAATCCACCTCCACCACAATCACATCCGATAGTTGATCCCATCGACCCTGTGAACAGCGATGTGGTCAAACAGTTGCAAAAGACCAAGGTGAAGATGAATGTATGGAAGCTTTTGGCCACTTCCCACGAGCATCGAAAGGCTGTGATGAATGCTCTGGTGAAAATAGGAGTTGATGATGACATGACTCCTCAAGGACTGGTCAACTTTCTCACTACTGAGTTGCCAAGTACTAGCAATCTGATTTTGTTTTCTGACAAGGATCTGCCCCCGGAAGGAGATCAACATAATAAGGCCTTACACCTGACTGTGGTGTGTAGGCAGATGAATGTTCCTATGAGCCTGGTTGATAATGGCTCTGCAATCAATGTGTGCCCACTCTGTACTACAAAGAAGCTGGGCATAAAGAATGAAGAACTGACTCCCTCCACTCAAGGGATTCGCGCTTATGATAATACTCGCCGTCAAGCCGTGGGTACTATCATACTGAATATAACTACTGGGGCCATTGAACGTCGCACCAAATTTCAGGTGGTGGACATTAAGGCCTCTTTCAATCTGTTGTTAGGACGCCCTTGGCTTCATGAGCTAAAGGCAATTCCATCATCGCTGCACCAGAAAGTGAAAGCCATAGTTGGAGGGGTTCCAATTACTATTGATGCTTCTCCTATGCGCATTCAAGTTATCGACACTCCTATCGTCCATGTTGAACATGGCGAAGAAGATGAAGATCTTTGGGGGTTTTCACTAGATGATGTTCACGTGATTGAAGAGGAGGAAAAGTGCCATCTCGACTTCGATCCCTATTCAAACACCAATATTAATGCCATTCTGAAGAAGCTAGGTCATTTCCCTGGAATGACCCTTGGACTCAAGAAGAAAATGGCTGAATCTTGGGGCCATCCTAGCGCACTAAAGAAGGATACTTTTGGCTTGGGATTCAAGCCAACAAAAGAAGATGTGAAACAAGCTTTATTGAAGATGAAGGCTCGCAATAATGCTCAAATCACGAAGACGGAAATGGCCATGGATCCATATCCGTTCACCCTCAATGGCCAGTACATCAAAGAAGTGGAAGACTTCCCATGCTATGAATTCCCTGAACCATTCGTCCATGATGGGATCCGTGAACCAGGATTCGAGATGTTCCTCGATTGTGACTTTGTTGATGAAGACGAAGAGCTCTTCACAACCGAGAAGCCAGTTAGCCCGAATTCTGATGATTTAGGAATCAATCTGCTTTTTGGAATGGAGAAGAATGAGTCTAAGCCGGTCCGCAATGATAACTCCAAACTCGTTCAAGCTGTCATAGCAAACAAGGATTTCGACCCCTCCGAGTTAATCGTCCAAGCTGACAACATTTCAAGGGGATGGCGCAAGACATTGAGGATCACTACGCCGAGTGGAGAGAAGTTGGAAATAACCGCTGGCAAGGGTCCTATGTTTGATGAGTCTGAGTCGTCTGGGTCCTAGTCTGAGTCTAAGTCTGTAGACGAGTCCTTAGAGTCTGAGGCCGACCCTCTTTCTGCTATAGAGTTCAACCCCGAGTCTCTTGTTGAGTCCTCTCTTTCTAGTCCTAATAATTCCGGTGAGGTCGCAGCCGACCTTGCCCCTCTTGATGTATTAGCCAATGAATTCAATAAAATGAGTACCTTTGCTTACGATGCGTGTCATTCCCCTAGCCCTGATCAATATTGCTTTGCTAATGATAAAAATGACAAAGAAATAATAAAAGCAATGGAAGAACACGAAAATAAAACAGCAGTTATCGAAGATACAGAAACAGTTAACATTTCCAATGATACAACTGTTAAAGAAGTAAAAATTGGATTAACACTAAGTCAAGATGAACGCAAAGAGCTAATTAACTTGCTTAGTGAATTTGTTGATGTATTTGCTTGGTCATACCAAGATATGCTAGGAATTGACAGGGATGTAGCTTAGCATACGATACCACTCATTCCAGGTATGAAGCCTGTCAAACAAAAGCTGCGCCGTATGAAACCCGATGTAGCTCTCAAGATCAAGGAAGAAATCAGGAAGCAGTTGGCCGTAGGTTTCATCAGAGTATCCAA
This sequence comes from Chenopodium album, assembly GCF_948465745.1. Classification (NCBI taxonomy): domain Eukaryota; kingdom Viridiplantae; phylum Streptophyta; class Magnoliopsida; order Caryophyllales; family Amaranthaceae; genus Chenopodium; species Chenopodium album. The sequence goes on along the minus strand of NC_137842.1, from coordinate 44,130,843 downwards.
ATATCCAGAATGGATAGCAAATGTGGTTCCAGTTCCAAAGAAGGATGGAAGGGTCAGAATGTGTGTTGATTACAGGGATCTCAATAAAGCAAGCCCAAAAGATGGGTTCCCTCTACCTCACATTGACATTCTGGTCGATAATACAACAAACCATGCACTCCTATCATTCATGGATGGTTACGCCGGATATAATCAGGTATTGATGGCCGAAGAAGACATGGAGAAAACCACATTCATCACGCAATGGGGTACATATTGCTATACGGTAATGCCATTCGGGTTGAAAAACGCGGGTGCCACCTACCAAAGAGAAACTACAGCATTGTTACATGACATGATGCACAAAGAGGTGGAGGTCTATGTCGATGATATGATCGTTAAGTCTAAAGATCGCCCAGACCATATTATTGCACTTCGCAAGTTCTTTGAAAGACTCCGCAAGTACAACATGAGATTAAATCCAGCAAAATGTGCATTCAGAGTCACGTCAGGCAAATTACTTGGATACGTGATCAGTTCTCGAGGGATTGAAATAGATCCTACAAAAGTAAAGGCGATCATGGCCATGCCACCACCCAAAAATGAGAAGGAGATTCGAGGTTTCATTGGAAGGTTGCAGTATATAAGTAGGTTCATATCAAAGCTCACAGCGATATGTGAACCTATATTCAAGAAGCTCAAGAAAAATGTCCCAGTCACATGGGATGACGATTGCCAAAAAGCTTTCGACAAAATCAAAGAGTACTTGGCAAACCCACCCGTGCTAGCGCCAGCAATACCTGACTTTCCTCTTCGACTCTACCTTACGGTCACAAGAGAAACGATGGGGGCAATGCTAGCACAAGAGATCGAAAGCAAGGAGAATGCAATCTATTACTTAAGTAAGAAACTTCAAGAATATGAGACGCGATACACGCCACTTGAGAAGTTGTGTCTCGCACTTGTATGGGCCGCACAGAAACTAAGACATTACATGCTCACTCATACAGTGCATGTCGTGTCCAAGATGGATCCTCTCAAATACTTGTTCGAAAAAGAAACACTCAATGACAGATTATCAAGGTGGATAGTCAATCTTGCTCAGTTTGACTTGAGATTTGTGCCACAAAAAGCCATCAAAGGTTCTGCGGTTTCTGACTTCTTAGCAGACTTTCCGCTAGAAGAAGCTGAAAAAGAAGAAGATGAGTACGATTTCCCTGACGAAGATTTACTCATGACTGAAGATGATAGCTGGACACTCTATTTCGATGGAGCTTCAAACCAAAAAGGATGTGGTGTAGGAGTCTTGCTTGTATCACCCAATGAAGAGCACATCCCAATTTCCATGGAGCTCGACTTTGATGTCACCAACAATGCCGCAGAATATGAAGCATGCATTTTGGGGTTAGAAATAGTTGTCGCCTTGGGAATTAAGAAACTCAGAATCTATGGTGATTCTTCACTAATCATTAACCAAATCTCCAAGAGATGGAAAGTGAGAAGTGAAAGTCTCGCTACGTATCAAGCTCATTTAGAAACTCTCACGGAGCAACTATATGAAGTGGAATATACGTATTTGCCAAGAGAAGAAAATCAATTTGCCGATAGAAACTCTCACGCACTTGACGATGAACAAGAACCACAAGAAGAAGATGAAGAGCCATGGTATACAAATATCCTTAATTATGTGACAAGAGGAGAATACCCTTCTAATACTGATAAAAGGGCACGCCGTGCTTTGAGGCTCCTGGCCTCACAGTACGTGCTCATCAGGGGAGAACTCCACAAGAGAACTGCAATGGGAAGAAATCTCTTATGCATAGCCAAGAAAGAAGCACATAAAACCATGGAAAACTTGCATGCCGGTATATGTGGAACACACATGAATGCAAAGATGTTAGTCCAAAAGATTCAACGACAAGGTTACTATTGGACTACCATGGAGAGAGATTGTCACGAATACGTCAAGAAATGTATGAAGTGTCAAGTCTACGCAAATTTACAGCATGTTCCACCTTCGCTTCTCTACACATATACTTCTCCATGGCCTTTCTCCACTTGGGGCATCGACATCATTGGAAAAATAACACCACCAGGACAAGGGGGGCATGAATTCATTCTCGTAGCAATCGACTATTTCACCAAATGGGTCGAAGCTGCCTCATATGCTAAGCTAACGGCGAAACATGTAGCTCAATTCATTGAGAAAAATATCATATGCCGCTATGGGGTACCACATGAGATGATCAGTGATAATGGAACACATTTCCAAGCCGAATGCGCGAAATTATTACAGAAATATCATATCAAGCATCACAGATCATCACCTTACAGACCACAAACAAATGGTGCAGTCGAATCGGCCAACAAAAATGTGAAAACTATCATCGAAAAGATGACATAAATTACAAGGATTGGCCAAGTAAGCTACATTTCGCCCTTTGGGGTTATCGAACCTCTGTTCGTACATCAACGGGGACTACCCCTTTCTCTTTGGTCTATGGAGTTGAAGCTGTACAACCAATCGAACTCGAAATCCCTTCTCTTCGAATCGCATTGGAAAGCCAACTAGATGAAGTCGACTGGATTAGAGCAAGATACGATGAACTGGTCTTACTTGATGAAAAACGCTTGGCAGCTTTGCATCATGTCCAAACCTACCAACAGCGTATGGCGCGACATTTTAATAAAAAAGTCAAGACCAGGAACATCAAAGAGGGTGACCTAGTGCTTAAGGCACTTCGTAAAAATGTGTTAGATCCAAGAGGAAAATTCAGACCGAATTGGTCAGGCCCGTACATTGTTAAAGCCATCTTGTCGGGCGGAGCGGCACAATTGGTAGACATGGACGGTAATGGTTTCCACAATTTAACCAACTTGGATCAACTCAAGAAATTCTATGCCTAGTCGCGTGGGTTCATGACCCAATAGAGCTACGTTTGGCCTGATTCCTTTTTAGGATACGTAGGCAACCCCTCAAGGGGGCCCGGCCACTTAAAAAAATAAAAATCCTCCCTCTGTTGATCAAATATGCGCGTCAGTTCAGCATTGCGTCACGACAAAAAAAAGGGGGGGGGGGGGTTTGCCGCGACACGCGACATTCCACCGTGTCACGGTACAGTTCACCGTGGCGCAGTGGACCTGAGTGCAAAAAAAAAAAAAATTTGTCGTGACGCGGGAATTTGTAACGTGTCACGGGATTTTTCACCGTGACACGGTGGAATTTCAGGTTTTCCGTTTTGTTTTTTTTAGTGACGCATTCGTTGCGAATTCATTGTTTATTCGAGGTTATTTTATTTTCGTTCTTCCATTGCGTCCGACTCCTTGACCCAGATAAATAAATAATAAATAAAAGTCATTGTAATTTTTTATTTTTAAGGCTGAAATAAATATGCTATTATTATTGAAATAAATGCGACTACAATTATTGGCATCATATGCCTTATTTTAAATAAAAATTATAAATCATAAAAAGCAAAGCACTATTGATCTAATCTCTCTTCACTTTAGGAACATCCTTCTCTTGGTCAATTAGGTCGGCCTTCACCATTAATGTGTCTTTCGTAGCCCGAACCGTCACACCCCTAGTCAAACTTTCACCCCTTTCACCTTTCTTGAAATTTTTCGGTTGTTTCTCCCTATAGACCATCTTTTCTTTACCCTTCCCTTTCACATAATTCTTCTTTCTCGGCTTTATAGGAGTCTTAAACTCAATCCCTTGTGTTCTCGGACCTAGACGATCTTTAGGAGGGGCTTTCTTATTTCCAAGACGACTCTTCACATCAGACTTGCATGATCCGAATCGTTCCCTCCTACTTCTAGGGTTCAACCATGCCTTGTATGCACTAGATAAAGGAGGAGGTGCTTGGTCACTTGCAGAAACGGTCCACAAAGGTCTTCCAAGCCAATAAGTCTCGTACTTGTGAACGTTACTTTCATGCAATGATACTTTACGAGGACTATCGTTATAGCGTGGAACTACTTGTTCAAGTCCATACTGCCACATCAGTCGAGAAGGACAATAAAAGGTCAGTTTTGAGATACTAGGAACACGGCAATATGGAGTATCATTCGTGCCAACCATCCTAGTAAGCCTCCACCAAGGCACCACCCAACGAATGGAAAATTCCCTCTTTGCAAAGAAATTTTTCCAATCTTCATACGACATGTTCGCAGAGTAATTCTTTTTCCTGCGGACTAGGTCGTTAGGGCCATATTTTTCAACATCGTCGGGGGCTTCAAATAGTTCTAATCGCTCCATCAACCAAATCTGCAAATCTGCAAAAAAAAAAAAAAAAAAAAAAAAAAGAGTTAGTCGTTGATAAAAAAAAAGGGGTACAGATTCCCGTGACACGGCAGATCTCACCGTGTCACGACAGACACCCACCGTGACACGGTGCCTGTTTTGTGTCACGGGGGCTACTCGGAGCGTATTTTTACCTGCAGCAGTACCAGAGAGCCCTTCCTGATGGCTTTCTGGTCAGCTTTTGCTTCGTCAAGGCCACGAAATGTTTCTCCAAGGCACGTCGGCATAGGAGATCTTCCAGATTCGACATGTTCAAGCACAGACGCTAGACAAGCATGTCCTACCCTACCGTTTGCAAATAAAAGCTTGCTAAACATGCAAAAAATATATGCCCTTCTACGATATACATGATAAGACTCAGAGATAAGGCGATTAAAATATAAATTTGCAAGTTTTTCTAAGTCTACCTCATTACCACACACAATTCTATTTAAATCTGGATCTGTTAGATTCAGATGGCGTTCAAAATCTTGGTAATAATATTCACGTAGGGTAGGCATGGCAATAAGATTTCTAGCAGGAAATCCAAAGATTGCACCGAATTCCTCCGGCAGGGGACATATTTCATCATAATCAAATTTAAAACAGTGTGTTTCTGGACTCCAATAATCTAATGCTGCCCTAAGAAAATCATGTTCAATAGCTACATGTTGCAGGGCTAGCAAACCCCTGACATGAAATAATTCTAACTCTCTTTTTTCAGCATTGGTCAAAGAATAAGACTAGTCGCGCAATGTATTGTCAAAATTCGTAGACATGATTATTGAAATATGAAATTCTAAATTATTTTGTGTTTCGTAATTATGCATATCATGAATATACTGGTCTTATTTTATAGCAAAAGCGCTCGAAACTGCCCAGAAATTATCTTTTCATACGCGTAAAACACACCGCTGAGAAATACGCGTACCGTGACACGGGAATTCCCACCGTGTCACGGGAACTTTTGCCGCGACACGGCAATTTTTGCCGTGACACGGTGTACAGTGCCGTGTCACGGCACCTCACGCGCTTTCTTTTTTCATCTTTTCCCGCATCTATCCAGATTTTTTTAGTATTTTATCTTCACCGTTTATTTTTTCAATTTTCTGAGAGTTTTATTTTTAATAGAATTCTCAACTTTTTTTAATTTTTTATTATTATCTTTATTTTATTTATTTATTTATTTATTCATCACTTTAATATTTTATTTTTTTTTTATTTTTCTCTTTATCATTTTATTTACTTATTCTATTTATTTTTACTTGTCTTTTTATTTCTTTTCTTTTGGGGAAGGTCGGTACCCTCCATTACTCCACTTACGTTTTTGTCGCGTCATTAATAAATACACGATCACACACAATGAGTCTCAAGCACACACTAACACACAATAATAAATACATAAACTGTGAATAATGTACAAAAGAGTCGTAATAAATAAACATGTCAAGTGTCATCATAGCATGTACAAATAAAAACCCTCGGTCAAAAGTCTCTAGAGCCAAAATCAGTATCATCTCCACCTTGTGAATATGGGAACGGTGAGCCAAAGAGTCCCTTTATCATCCGAGTACGGGGAGTAGTGTACCTACTAGTCCCTGTGACCCCAGCAGTAGTCAAACTCAAGGCAGGACCCGTCCAACCGGCAAACGGTGTAGACTGACTCAAAGACGCGGGAATCGTCGGTGAAGGCATCGTCCCATACATTGGAACTGAGAACAAGTCCGACACCGGAGGAGGAATCCCGGACAATGGAGCTGAAAATGAACCAGGATCCAAGGGAGTCAAAACAGACCCAAGCTCAAGCTGTGGAGGCTGAGAAAACGACTGCCGCTGCCCCTGACTCTGGCCCGGAAAGCGCTGGGAAGACTGAGGTTGCTGCCACTGAGCCTCCTAAAACGGCTGAGTAGTCTGAGGCTCTCGCTGAGAATGAGAACGCCGGTGAATCTCAGGAGATCGTCTACCACGACCAAGCTCCTCCTCGTCCGAGCCTCTATGCCTCGAGCGCGAGCGGGACCTCCATTGCTCCTGAAAGATACAAAATCAAAAGGTGTCAACAATGCAAAATAAAACAAATGGTAGAAGTAAAAAAAAATGAATGATACCTCAAGAATGTCGCTAGAGCTCCGACAACTCGCACCACGCCGAAGCTTGATGATGCAATACTTCAGGGCGTCAACCAGCTTCATGAGTCCCATCATCTCCGGGCGGTTAGGCTGAGGATAAAACAAAGAAAGGTCAGTAACAAGCAGTGTTAAAAGGATGAATAATGCATCAAAAAACTTACTGGCTCAAAGACCTCGGGCAGAGACTCCTGCGCCTGTCTGTAACCCTCTGGCGCGTCAGCAATATGGTCCTCGATGATACCAATCGGCCCTGGATAGCGGACAGACTGAGGCGGAATCGCGATCCTCCCCACAAGGCGAATAGTCGTCTGAAAATATGATCGAATAATCAAGTTATTCGACTATTTAAAACAGAGACTAGTAACAAAGATCCTCAAAAGAAATCATACCTCAGGAAGACGGGGTGGAGGAGCTAGAGAGGGAAGCAAGTCCTGCGCATAATCACCCTCCATGTGCACAAGCTCCTGCCATGGAAAATTATAGCACTCTCCCCTGTTTATCAACTCCCTAATCAAGCGTGAGTCCAGCATCGACTCTGGTGGAGATGAGGGCACCACAAAGCGATCGTCACTATGCTGACGAAGGACATGCTCCCCCAAATACCAGACAAAGTGTCCGGTACCAACCAAAATGGTGCGGTGCGCTGAAAGACGCAAGGCCTCAGGAAGATCAATCATCCCGGCCCAAGGACGATACTGGACATCAATGGGAACCTGAAAACCATAAAAGTTGGCATGAAACAACGGAAACAACGTCAGAGGGAAAATAACAGGCAACAAAACTAATTCTTACGCCAACAGAAGAAGTGCCTCGGCGTAGCAGCCCACGCAGCGCAGGGACAGACTCCACCTGCGACTCTCCTCGATCACGCCAGCTGGCCCCGACAGGGAAATCATGGACCGCTCCACGACGCCGGCGAGGAGCCAAGCCTAGGAAATACTCGTAGAACCATAGCTGCAATGAAAAGTAATCTTTAGCACATGAGTCGAACAAGTTAAAGTGAAACAAATGAGGAAAAGATCATCACCTCTACGACTCTCCACAGACCATAGACAGTGATGGGAGACTCGTCGTTCAGCTGCCGACACCCATGACGCAGCGATAAGAGAAGGTCGGCGTATCCGAGGCTGACCCAGATATAGGATCCTATCTCATGGATCCTGACCAAAGAGGGGAGGTAACAAAGGAGTACGCGTGAACTCCTATCAAGAGAAAGGGTCATGGAGATCAGAATCAGGATGAAAATCCGCACTCGCTACTCAGCCGATGTATCCTCCATGTCGAAGCCACGAGCTAAAACTGAAGCCAGCTCCGATCGCCCGCTCCTAGGACCACCTCGAGACACTGGTCAGGTCCTAATATGCTGAATGATCGGACCTAACAAATCAACTGCCTCAGCCGATCCCCAAGACAGATCAGACATCTGAGCTACAACTCGGTCGGTATTGCGCAGCCCGCTAATCATACTGAAGTCCAGAGGGGTCACTGTCATCTCCCCCCAAGCAAAATGAAAAGTGTTGTTAGTATCCCAGAAATACTCCAACAATGCGCGAACGACCGTCGCACCGCAACCCCGGGGGCTGCGAAACCCTACAACCGCCGTATAGAAATCTACTAAACCAGCCGATTCCCATAGGGCGTTCGTAGAAGGATCCCTCGTAATGATCTGGTGAAGTCGAGGAATCAAATCGCCGGCTCCAGAACCATGGTGGCGAAGCGTGCCGTCGCCTATGCCGGAGAGTGGGCGATGAGAAACATGGTTTTCACGGCAGAAAACCAACTTGTCTGGAGTCCACAGAGGTGGAACCCACCTACCTCTACTCGTAGAAGCCCGAGGCTCGGACTCTAAGGCATCGTCGTCCATACCCTCAGGAATAGTGGGAGTGTCCTCCCGAAAAGCCTAACGCCGGCCCTGGGTAGAAGGATCGCGATCCCGTCGCCTAGACATGCTATTATAAAGATCTAAATGCTTAGCATCATTTCCTAAGACATTTAATTCAAGTTGCATTTTTATAAAAATAAAGATCTAAATACTTAGCATCATTTCCTAAGTTATTTAGTTATTTATCGAATTATACGCTAAATTTTTACCTCCAGGCTAAAAATTGGCAAAATTATGGTATTTAGTTTCTCCATGACAAACTAATACTACAGTTCTCCTAGCCGCATGATACTATGTTCTCTATGAAAATATAGTACATACGCAAAATATGTTTCGAAGTTGCACAAAAACAATGAATCAACACATCATGAAATATTTCACAAGGTCTACCACCATTTTTTCACCGTTTCAAGTGCAAAGAAGTAACGTGAACATCATTTCACAAAAGTAGTACCCAAAAATGGTGATTTGCTCAATTCTCCATCAAATCATGCAATTTTTGTCTCAAATTTCTCACAAACACACATACATACATATACAAGTAAAATCATGGCAAGAATTTCAACATAAAACCTCAAAATCAAAAATCCCCAAATTGATTTTTAAGGGTTTTTCATGAAATTACTCATTTGAAGCAAATTTGAGACAAAAATTAAGAGGAACTTACATAGATCCTTGTAGAGGTTCGAATATGAGGAGTATGGCAAAATTTGGAGTGAATTTGGTGAAAAATCGAACAACAAAAGCTCGAAAAAGCTCCGGCAACCCAGCAGACCGCCGCGACACGGTCGGCTAATGCCATGACACGGTGAGTGTTTCCCGTGTCACGGTGAGCCTCAGAACCGACGGAGCTCCGGCGACACCGACGGCAACTTAAGGCGACAACAACTGCAGTAAGCAGCAACGAACGACAACAACAACAAGTTTTAGCAAAAACCAAAACAAAAAAAAAGAAGGAGAGAGAGGAAGCAGGACCACCGTGACATGGTGATGGACGCCGACCGACGGGAAAAACACCGAGCGCCGGTGAGAAGCAGCCGAGACACGGCAAACCGAGCAAACAAAAATTTTTTTTCGAGCTTTTGGGTGAAAATCGGACGAGAAAAATGAGCAAAATGAGGAAAATGTGTGATATTTAAAACCAAAAAATCCTGTGCAACGGACCCCGTTCCCACGTAACGGCCAGATTTTGTGTGGTGCACAAGCTTTGACTGGTCAAAGATGCCATTTGACCGTTTTTTTTCAGCAACTAGATTCCTGCGCCACGGGACCCCCTTGCCGCGTCACGGGAAGCAGCTCCGCGTGACGGGGATCCGTACCGTGTCACGGGAATATTTTTTGTGACACGGTGGCTTTGTACAGTTATTTGCGAATATTCCTGACATTTTGACTAAGGTTGCACGATTTTTTTCATAAATTGGACAGTTATTTTTTGCTGGAATTACGCGGAAAATTGTAATTGATACTTAAAGGGGACTAAAATTACCATTTTACCCCTAGCAAGCATCAAAGTCTATTTTTCGGCATTTTAAGCACCTAATATGGTCGGATAATCGACTTAAAGGTGTGAATCATCTGTGGCCCACGTTCGGGGATAATCAAACCATCATGCACTTGCAAATTTCAGCAATCGTCGGCTTTCCTTAGGCTTGGAAAGCGTTATCGAGCGTTATCGGTGGATTTTTCTTCAAGTATAGAAAACCGCCAAGCCGGCTTTCCTCAGGCTTGGAAAGCGTTATCGGTGGATTTTTCTTCAAGTATAGAAAACCGCCAAGTCGGCTTTCCTCAAGCATGGAAAGCGTTATCGGTGGATTTTTCTTCAAGTATAGAAAACCGCCAAATTCCTTTGTCGGCTTTCCTCAAGCATGGAAGGCATTATCGGTGGAATTCTTCAAGCATAGAATGACACCAAATTCATACGTCGACTTTCCTCAAGCATGGAAAGTGTCATCCGGTAGGTTTCTTCAGGCTTAGAAAACTACCAAACTCTTCAGTCGGCTTTCCTCAAGCATGGAAAGCATTTCAACAAACGTCATCTGGTGGATTCCTTCAAGCATAGGAAGCTACCAAACTCATTTGTCACCGATACACTGGTGTCAGATACGCATTCTATCCCTTTACTCTTTTATCTGTAGAACTAACATTTTTCTGCAGGTATCGGCGTATACAGAATGATTTAGGATCGCAGAACGTTTTAAATCATTCTCCGTCCCTATCAACTACTTTGACTATCTTTTTCGAAACTGACGTTTCTACAAACTCAGTCAAAGTGGGGGCTTCTGTAGACACCTAAAAATGTCTCCCCAAAACCAAACCCGATGATGAACAACCTTTCACCGCCACAGTTGGTCGGATTTAGTATTTAATCCCGAGAGTGCTTAAAAATCGTATTTAATTAAATTCATATTTTTGAACGGTCCATGGATTGGTCTCGATGTTTGGTAAAAGCATAGTTTTTATTTCAGCCCAAACTTATTATTTAATTTTAGCCCAAACCCTTTTTTATTTTTGGCCCAAACCTTTTGTTTATTTTTATTTAATTATTTTCTTATTTTAGCCCAAATAATAATAAGTCAGAAAAGGCCCGAAATGATCAATCGACACTTAAAATGCCGAATGAAATTAGGGTTAAAAATGTATTTAGACGGAAAAGTGGGCTGGAAATTCCCGTGCCACGGTAGACAGCCACCGTGTCACGGGAATCCTTCCCGTCTGACGGTGGGATTTCCCGTGACACGGGAAGTCTGCCGTGACACGGGACATTCCGTATCTTTTCTGCGTAAACCCTTAACGCGTTTTCTTTCCCGTTTTCTGAAAATTTCTCGTGTCACGCTAAAAATGTACCGTGTCACGGGAAAGATTGCCGTCTGAAGGTGGGACTTCCCGTGTCACGGTACAGTTTGCCGTGTCACAGGATACTTTTTTAGGGTTTTTATCATTTTAGGGTTCCGTGTGCTCCCTCAGCACATTTTCCCTATAAATACCCCCTCATTTCTGATGAACGAGGCATCAATGAATTCTCTCGAATTTATTTTTCTTTCTTCTATGCTTTAGCCTAAACACTAGCCTACCCTTTTCACTTCAAAATTCCTTCTTCAAGTGCTCAAAGGAGTCCATACTTTACTCGTGGTTCTGTCCTTAAGCCAAGGCGTGAAAGGTAGAACTGTTTGATGGTTTGGCCCCAAATCAACTCTACTTTATTTAATTTAATTTAATTATTGTTTTATTATTTCCTTGAAGTTACTAACTCGTTTATTATTTTGTAGTTGCAAACAAACAGAATCAAAGTAAGAATCATGTTCCTTTTATTTCTATTATTTTTCTAACGATTTTATGTTGTTGGAATTGTGATTAAATTGCTTCCAATATTATTGTTCATTCTATTATTGTTATGGTCACCATATTGCATGTTTAAAGGAAATATGTAATTGAAAATCACGCCTAATAAGATAATTTGGACAACCGGTTTAAGATCCTTTTTAATCTTGTTATTAATTGAAGTGATCACCAATATTTTAGAATAATGTGTGCATTAATGTTCAACCAATTTAGCTAAATAATAGTTTGGAGCGAATTGAATATTTTGTTTGTATGCCTTTGAGATCGCAGGAATCACTTTTCACTATGAGAATCGAGTAGAGGCCAATACGGGCGAATGTGACTCCATGACTCACTTCGTACCATCATCCCCGATCCTCCTTTCGTGGTTCCGAACCATATGGAGTTAGTAATCTCATGGATTATGAATGGGGTGTAACCTTCATGGGTCAATCGTTGTTGCCTTCGTTGTCCCTTTATTCGTGGTTGCCTTTTATGATCCGTGAACGGTTTACAAGTTCCTTAAAAACTTGTTGGTGGCTCCCTACTTTCCTTGTCCCTAATCGTATTATGTCAATTCCCACTTCCTATGATTGCTAAGCATATTCACAACATACTTTAACGTAGGTGCACTTCGAGCGACGCCTATAAAGGTACTCATCACTGGGTTTGGTTTTGGGGAGACACAAATGGGTGTCTACAGAAGCCCCCACTTTGACTGAGTTTGGAGAAACGCAAGTTTCGAAAAACGAAAGCCAAAGTAGCGATAGGGACGGAGAATGATTCAGAACGTTCTGCGATCCTAAATCACTCTTGTAACGCCAATACCTGCAAAACTAGCATTAGTTAAATAGATAAAAGAGTTAAGAAACGCGTATCTTGCACTGTCGAGCACACGTCTCTGAAAGTAACCGATTGTTGCTGTGTCCTTGTTGTTTTGATGACCTTCTGCAATCTAGAGAATGCCATCCCACTTGAAAACCGCTACGCCCGTAACTGCTTCCAATTGGAAGATTGCTTCGCCTGAAACGATCCTCCTCCGCTATGATAATACTCCACGTCCAAGGGAATACTATCGAAGATTGCTTCTCTTGAAACAAATCTCCATCCGCATTGATAATATTCCACGTCCAAGGGAATACTATCGAAGTTATTTCTCTCGAAATTATCTCCATCCGCATTGATAATATTCCACGTCCAAGGGAATACTATCGAAGATTATTTCTCTCGAAACAATCTCCATCCGCATTATGACCATCTTCCATGCCTAAGGGAATATGATCGAAGACAACTTCGCCCGAAATTACCTTCAGTTATTTGTGACAACTCTCCGCAATCTAGGGAATGTCGTCGAAGATATCCTCACTTGAAGTCATCCTCATTTGATGCGATAATTTTCCAAAGGAAATTACCGAAGATCCACTCCTGTTGATATTTAAAAGTTCGCCTGAACTTTGCTTCCGCTATGCCTGTACGTCGACATTTCTGCTGCTTTGAACCTGTACGTCGGTGCCCTTTTGCGAATGAACCAGTATGTCGGTGCCTCTTTGCGAATGAACCAGTATGTCGGTGCCTTTTGTTAATGAGCCAATGCTTAGGCGCTTTAAGCTAAGTGAGACGATCTATCATCAGGTCGACTACTTTATGTAATCAAGCCGATTACTAAATCATGTCAAATTGCTCAGAGGGGATAACTGGCGTACCAAGGAACCCAAAAATATGTTGCAGAAAGGTAGAACAACCTCGTCAGGTGGCTGGGTGATCTGGCGCCACTGAAAATCCATCAGCGCCAGTTAACTAGTCTTAGTGCCAGGCGCTGAGATTGGCGCCAGGCGCCAAGACAAATTCGTGACGCCAATGCATAGGGCTTGGCGCCAGGACGGGGATTTCCTTAAATACCCCTTTCCTCTTCATTTTGCTGGCTGCTCGTCGCGAATTTGCTCGAAAAAATACGAAAACTTCAATTGCTCGGTTCTTGCTCGTTTCTCAACCGAATTTGCTCAAATTTGTTGCAAATCAAATCTCTTTTCATCTATTTTCCCGATATATGTAAGTTTTCTTCAAACTCACATCATTTTTCATGAATTTTTGGCATGTTTATTCACGAATTTCATGAAAATTCGAAATTTATAATGCTCAATTTGCTTTGTTTGTCAAGTTTTATGCCATGAAATTGCTTGATTATGTTTATATATTGCCTTGGGAGTAATTTGAGACTTGTTTGACTCAATTTGGTGAAGAAATGAGCATTTTGCCATAGTTAGACCTCTTAAGGTCGTGAAGAACAATGTGACCCGTTCTTGATGTTTTTGCTAGCAATTCTTGTCCAATTTGTCACAATAATTACTATAGTGTTGCAAGAAATTGTGTGATTGCTTGAAAAATGCCGTTATGCTCAATTTGAATTTGTGCTTTGTTTTAGTACTACGTACTCTGTTTTTTGCGAACATAGTATCATGCGGCTAGGCGAACCTTAGACACTATAGAACCTCAATTTATGATGTTTTTGCACAATGTAGCATGGCTAGACAGCGAGGTTTGGGTTCACGGTTCTGAAACACCAGACGGGAGCATGAGCCCGTAGAGGATGACGTCACGCCTTCCACTTCGCTTGGTCGACTTCCGGAGTGGGATGAGCGAACCCTGTTCTTCGCCCCCGTCCACCACATTTCTAAGAGGGTGAGACGGGGCATCACGCCCGGGAGGACGCGTCATCATGGCTCCGGCTGTGATGGTTTGGGCGATTTGTACAGGATGTACATCGCCAGGGATCTTGAGACGAGACTCCTATGGGAGTCTTGCGGGCTAGCTACTCTGTTCGAGTCCTCTGAGGCTATGGTTGCCTCCAGCGGGGGTCATCATGTAGTGCGCGCTTTGGTGGAGTTCTTCTGGGACACCACCAACACCTTCCATTTCCCTTGGGGCGAGATGATGGTCACCCCTACGGACTTCAGTCTCATCACAGGACTGGAGTTCACCTCTATGCCACTGCCGTTTGACAGTGGAATCGACGTCTTTTCTTTGGAGGTCGAGGAGCTGTTGGGGCCGATCGCTATTCGGGCCCGAGCTGAGGTCGAGACGACTCAGTTTAGCGCTAGGGGAATTCGCCGCTCGACGCTGGCAGCGGCCCTTGATGACGAAGCGACCACCCGAGAGCAGCGGGTGCGCATCTTTGCGTTGATGTTGTTGTCAGGGACATTCTCCCCTGACAAAGGTAGTAGGGCGTTGCTTTATTATCTTCCTGCTGTCCGTGATCTTCACCGGATCAGGACTTATGACTGGGCTAGCTTGGCCTATGCTGACTTTGTTCGTGCGCTGAGGGACTCGTGTCGACACCAGTCCTTTGGGACGAACGTTGCTTTGTCTGCCGTTTGGAAGGTCGTAGAGGTAAACATTATTCCCTATAAAGTTTAGCTCTACATTTTAGCTAGCATTTACTTACAATTTTAACTCTTTGTAGATCTGGTTCTACGAGCACTTCCCTTCTGCTGCGCCGGCGAGACCATCGCCGCGCGAATTTTCAGTGAGCGCCTCTTGGGGCGGCCACCATGTGGATATGTCTACTATACGTGTCCGGAACTGGATCATCGCGGTACGACTTTTATTGTTTACTTGCTTTTTCGCGATGCTTTAGGTATACTCTCGCCTGATTGATGTTCGTTATAGGGTCCTGAGGTGGTGTACCGGCCATGGAGCGGTTGGACAGTCCCTGGATTAGCCGCACAGTATTCTGCTGAGCGTCGCTATTTCCTGGGGACTTATGGAGCGATCGTGTACTTAGGGGAGAGGGTTGCTAGACAGCATTCCTCTGATGTCTTCGTCGTTCCTGCTGCTCCACCACGTCATATGTTCGACGAGGCGCGATTGTCGAGCATGTCCGAGGGAGCTGGTATCCCTTGGCGATCCTATGTGATCCCTGGGCAGTGCTATGCTGAGGAGCTACTACCGTTGTTAGCTCCAGCCCCCGTACCGGCCGAGGATGTGAGGGTAAGATTTTTCAGCTTTTACTTTCCATGAAGTAGCCCCCAAGTAATATTTTACTGACCTTTTGTTGTGTATCAGGACGGTGCTGCTGAGTTCGTGCCACCTCGTATGTCCATCCACTACCAAGGGATGTACGGGCCGATTGAGGAGATGATTTCTCCTGCTCCCGAGGGCGAGCGCTTCGTAGAGCGGTCGATTCCTCGCCACCAGACTCGAGTAAGCCTAGTTATCCACAATTTTGTTTTTGTCCATATATCATGCATGTTTACTGACTTATTTTTTGCATTACTGCTTCAATTTTGCCTTGTTTCTGATTTAATTCTTTTTGCAGGGCCAGCCTATTGCTTCTCATATCCGCACGAGACCTGAGGGACGGAGGGATCCGGCGAGGTCCAGCTCGAGACGTCGTCGTACTTCGTCAGGGGGTAGAGGTGGTCGCTCTGAGGCTGCTCGTGCTGACGTTGCAGAGGGCTCGGGATCTTCTTCTAAGGGTGCTCATGCTGCACCGGTAGGAGAGGCTACCTCGGCTTTCAGAGATGGTGGGATGTACGAGGTAGGCTCGTCATCGTGGCAGCCTGCGTAGCCTCAGCCTCAGGTTGATCCTGGGTGGAGTGGTCCTACATTGAGTTTTCCTCCTCCTACGGAGACTAGAGCTGGAGCTGGTGGAGAGGTGACTCCTCGTACGACGCAATTTTACGATATGATGGGTATACGTCCTCCAACGCCATAGTTTGTTCCTGTGTATATTTTATTTTGACTTTTTATAGAACTTTGCCTTAGACTCATTAATTTAGACACATTTTGTATATTTATGCTATTATGAGTTTATTTGTTTGTTATTATTATGTGTATGTTTGTGTGTGCAAGAGAAGTGTAACAAACAATTTTGCGCAAAAAATTCCGTCATTTTTATTATTGATGGAGGGTATCCGACTCTCTCCTCCAAAAAGAAAAAATAAAAAGGAAAAAATCAAATAAAATGTCGGGTGTTTATAAAAAGAAAAAATTTGGAAATTAATCTAGATAAAATCCAAATAAAAGAATAATATAATTAATATAATAGCTATTTTAATTAATTAAGAAAGAGGATAAAAAAGATGTGTAGGAAAGATAATCGGAGCCATAAAGTCATTAGTCGACTCGAGTTTAGGACTAAAAACGCAAGTTAAGAACGCGCGTCTGTTGTGACAACTTGGCGCCAGCTGGCGCCACAATATGGCACGTGGCGCCAGGTGCTACACTTGGCGTGTGGCGCCAAACGCTGGCGGCTGGCGCCAAACGCTGGCGGCTGGCGCCAATTACGGGGTTTTGACGCCAATTGACGCTGATGCCATATTTCATTCTGATTAAAACTTCTCGCAATTTGTGTATAAATAGCCCCCTGCCCAGCCGATTCTTCTCACAATTCCAGCGAATAAAATTATTCTTTGCTTTAGAAAAAATAATAATAACCATGTCTTTAGTCACCAAAACCTTCACCCAATATACTCATGAATGGTGTCGATCACTTAATGCTAGGGAGAGAAAAGAATTAGATTTATTTCACTTGGGGTGAATTTATTGCATCAAAGGGGTAGATCTTGACTTAGATTTCATACATACCTGTAGACACCCATTTGTGTCTCCCCAAAACCAAACCCAGTGATGAGTACCTTTCACGTCGAATCATAATCGAATGAAGCGAAAGTGTGGAAAGTCTAGTGTTGCGGAAAGTTTTATTTCTTTTCTCTTCTCTCTGTTTTTGAAAACTTATTTTAAGAAAATAGTCAACCCAGTTTGGTTGGTCCATGATAAGGGTCCAATAGTGGTGTATTTGGATGGGGCTTGCAAAGACCTTTCCAACAATATATTATAAGCCCAATTCCGATGAATATTCAGGAAGTTATGGCCAATTTACTAAACTGGGCCTGGTTTGAGCTTTATGTGCGGCCCAATGATCTAGGGGAGGGCCTAATATGATTTATCATTCCTAATGCAATTAGGAATGGTTTTAGTCTTCTAGATTCTTCTAGAAGGTTCTTTTCATTCCTAATTCAATTAGCATTGATAAGTTGACTTTGTTGACTTTTCAGAGTTTTAATTAAAATCAAATAGCATTTTCGAAGAAATTATATTATTTTATCCTCTAGTACGGTAAACTTATCGAATTTTCGAAAACGCGTTGAAATCAAGCTTGGCGTCCAACCCTTGGCCTTGGCGCCTGGAACCAGGCTTGGCGCCTGGTGCTAGCCATTGGCGCCTGACGCTAAGGCTGGTGCCTGGCGCCAGCTAGCCAGGATTGGCGCCAGCTCTGTTTCCTGAGCGTCAGACTCTGTTTTGTTTATTTATCTTTTTTGGCTGATTTTCTCTATAAATATCGTATTAAAAACTCCGTTTTCATTCATCATCTACATCTATCATTCACCAATTCTCCTCATTCGCAAGTTATTCACCTTCAATCAGTTTTCATTCATCTCTCTCATTCATCTTTCCTAAACATAGTTCTCATACAAAATTCCGCATTCACAAGATCTAGAAACACCTAGCCATATTCGAAGTTGCCTTCGCCCTAGACGTGAAAGGTTTTAATTTCTAAGGGTTTGGTCCCAAATCTCTCTTTCAATTATTTAATTTAATTGTTTGATTATTATTTTCCTTGAAGTTACTAACGTGTGTATTTTGTAATTAGAAAGAGTTACGAGGCATCAAAGTAAGTACTTTATTGATTTATTGATTTTATGATGTAGAATTCATGTTTACATTGTTGTTATGATATTCCTAGTATCATGTCTAGGGTAATTTTAATATTAAATACGATTGCTATGATGCTTCCTATTCTCTTTCTAATATTTATGATTGCTAGTACCATGTTAGGGTTAAAGATTTGATTTTTATTGCTTAGTGACATGCTAGGGTTTGTTATTAATCTTGTTAGTATCATGCCTAGGATCTTGCTATTATTATGCTTTAATATTAACATGAACATGATTATTATTATAATTGTTATAATTTATGATGATTATGAATATTATTATTATTATTATTATTATTATTATTATTATTATTATTATTATTATTATTATTATTATTATTATTATTATTATTATTTTGATGATGATTATTATTATTCATGTTTATTCTAATGATTGATTATTTATTATGTTGCTTGATATTTATATTTATTGCTTGATCACCTTTTATGCATGATAAAGGGAATCTGTACTTGTAATCACGCTTAATAAGATATTAATAATCTTGTTAGGGTTAATTTGATTATAATTCAAGTGATCGCCAATAATAGATTTGTTTGTGCATTAATATTCAACCAACATAGATTAAACAGGTTTAGGGTTAATCCTATTGATTGCATGTTAATCAGAAAGCGCACATGAATACGATCAGAATAAAGTAGAGGTCTATTATTAGGGCAGGTTCAATCTCTTTTAGGTTGGATTTGTACCTTCATCCCCGAACCCTTATTTGGTTCTAGACCTTATGGAGTTGACGATCTCTTGGATCGTTTAGGGGTGTAACCTTCACCTCGTGAATGGTTTACAAGTTCCTTAAAAACTTGTTGGCGACTCTTTTGCTCTATCTTCTTCCCTTTTGGACGCCACCGTACTTTAGTGTATGATCATAGTGGGGTTCAAGCTAGTGGGATTAAAGGCTTGAATTATTCCCTACAATACCGCTCTAGAATTTTGGAATATTGATACTCATTGTTTCAGATTAGGGTATGATGAGATTAGCCCTTTGCCAGAGGAATTTGGTGCTATCTTAGGCTTCCCTGCAATAGACCTTATAGCAATCCCTAGAGTAGATGCATAATATTATAAGGATTTTGAGCGCTTCTTTAATTAAAAAGAAAGGGATTTATCAAAAATCATAGATGGCAACATAGTTAATTTGAAAGAATTTGCACGCCATTATTTTGATAAACCTCATTCTGAATCTTTTCATACATATAGAAGAAGGGCTTTCCTATTTTGCATGCTTAATCAATTTTTCCTTAGTAGTGGTAAAAATAATGAGGGCCAATCAATTATAACCACTGTTTTAGAACAAATTGAATCAGGGAGAAATCCAATGCCATTGATAGTTGGAGAGACTATGATTAGTCTTGACGAATTGAAAAGGGACCCAAAAGCACCTTTTCGCGGCTCTCCAATTTTATTACAGGTAGAAAAATAATATTTTTAATTACAGAAATCAAAAAATATATTTTTGTATTGTAATAATAATTTATTTGCATTGCAATTTTTTTACAGATGTGGCTAATGGAAAGGCTAGGATTAATTAGCCCTCCGGACGATATTGAGAAGTATACTCCTAATTGCTTCGTGAGGAGGAAGAAACGCTTCCCTAAGATTGGGCGCCATGGGTGGTGAAAAGTCTTCGAATCACGTGGTTTTGCTATCAAGTGGGTCGTCCCATGGTGGAAAATAGAAAGGATGGTTGGTGTTAACAAGCAACCTTTCTGCCGTCTTCCAAGCTTGTCTCGTGTGACTTATTATTACCCCTGCAGGGTAAAAAGACAATACGGCTTGCTTCAGAATATTCCTTCCGGGGATCTTCGTCCTCCTTATGAGTACCCTGTTTCTCAAGAAGTGGACAGATTTGATGCTTACTGGAGTGCTAGACCTTTGTGGGAAGTGGTTACCCAAAAGGCTCCTCCTTCTTTGCCCAATGATGTAAAGAAGTGGTTGCTGAAGAAGTCTTCGAAGGATCAGGGTAGAACTGATGTGAAGAATCGTCTAGGTGACAGGGTGATTCCTGCCAAGGAACGCTTAGGTGCAAGAATTGAATTCAAAACACCTGCAATTCGTAGGAAGAAAAATGCTACCAAAGATAAAGGGAAAAGGAAAGCTAACACAACAGATAAAAAGGCTTGGGTGGAAAAGAAGCATGGAGTGTTAGTTGAAGGGGAGACTATCTACTCAAAAATTGAATGTAGGTCCTCTAAAGGATGCCTACTAGCTAAAGTTATGGATGAGGAGGAGGAAGCAGACAAAAATTGGATAAGGGCTAGAAAGGAAAAGAAAGATTAGGAGCATTGCTTAGCTTTAAATTATTTGACTTAGTTTATTATTTTTTATTTAAAATTTATTTCAGCTTTATTTAAATTCCATCAATTAATGTAAGTTTATTTTATTAATGAAATTTCAGCTTTTAATTAAATTATGTACTTTAAATTTATTTTATTAAAGCAATGAAAACCGAAAAAAAAATAATTTTCCGGAAATTCTTCGAGTACGGAAGTCAAAAAATTTCCGAAAAACACCGAAATTTGCCCAGAATTTATTTTCAAATTGGCGCCACTTATTTGCAATTGGCGCCAATCATTGGAGTCTGGCGCCAGGCGCCAATTTCATCGACTGGCACTGATGATTTCTGGCTGGCGCCAAGCTCTTCTCTACGACGTCGATAATTCGCCGATCTTCTATTGAATTTTTAATTAATTCTGGAACGCGGAGATGTCGAAAAATAAAGTGGCCGCACCCGTAAAGGGTTGCCTACGTATCCTTTTTTAAGGAATCAGGCCGAACGTAGCTCTCTTGAGTATCCTACTCAAGTAATTATGGGTAGTATTTCTTAAGTTGGTCAAGATTTGTCATGTTTGAGAATTCATTGCCATCCATATCAGTTAATTTTGCTACACCTCCTGATAGGATTGTTTTGACAATGTAGGGTCAAGACCAATTAGGTCTAAATTTACCCCTTGGATCTAAAACATTTTTCCTTAGTGCTTTTAACACCAAGTCTCCTACTTTGATATTTCTTGTCTTGACCTTCTTATTAAAATGCCTAGCCATACGAGTTTGGTAACACTGAGTGTGATGTAGAGCTTCTAGTCGTTTCTCATCGAGTAGAATTAATTCTTCATATCTTGTCCTAGTCCATTCAACTTCATTGAGTTTACTCTCCAACGCAATGCGTAGAGATGGTATTTCTAGTTCGACAGGTTGTACGACATCCATTCCATATACCAAGGAAAATGGCGTATTTCCTGTTGATGTGCGAATTGACGTGCGGTAACCCCACAATGCGAAGTGAAGTTTGTCAGGCCAATCTTTATAATTTTCCGTCATTTTTTCGATGATAGTCTTTAGATTCTTATTAGCTGCCTCGACTGCTCCATTTGCTTGAGGTCTGTAAGGGGAAGAATGATGATGTTGAATGCCGTATTTTTGTAGCAATTCTTCACATTCGGCCTGAAAGTGAATTCCATTGTCACTTATCATTTCATGTGGGACTCCGTATCGACAAATAATATTTCTCTCGATAAAGAGTGCTACATGTTTTGCAGTGAGTTTAGCGTATGATTGCGCTTCGACCCACTTTGTGAAGTAATCGATTGCTACTAGGATATATTCGTGGCCTCCTATTCCTGGGGGAGTGATTTTGCCAATGATATCAATTCCCCATGTAGAGAATGGCCATGGCGATGTGTAGGTGTAGAGAAAGCATGGAGGAACGTGTTGTAAATTCGCATAAATTTGGCACTTAGGGCATCTTTTTACATATTGATGGCAATCCCCATTCATTGTACTCCAATAATATCCTTCTCGCATTATCTTCTAGACTAGCATTTTGCCATTTATGTGTGTGCCACAGATTCCTTCGTGGACTATCCTCATTGCTCTTTGTGCATCTTTTTTTTCCTACACATAGGAGAGCTCGACCTTTAGGTACCCTTTTATGTAGCTCGTTGTCTATGAGTACATATTGGGAAGCCAAAAGTCTTAATGCTCGTTTTGCTCTTTTGTCAGCATGAGGAGGATATTCTCCATTGGTGACATAATTGAGTATGTCCGTATACCACGGTTCTTCTTCTTCTTCGCCTTGGACTACTTCGTCATCTTCTATGGCCTTGATGTATGCTGGTTTGTGTCTTTTTTCTATAGTTAGAGGCATTTGCTCGATTTCCGTGGGAATCCTAACCATTGAGGCTAGTCTTGCCAAAGCATCAGCAAATTGGTTTTCTTCTCTAGGTAGATATGTGTATTGATGATATCTGATTGATGATCAAAGAAGAGTCTCCGAATATCCTTAACTTTTTTACTCCCAACGCCAAAGCTGTTTCAAGGCCTACCACGCATGCTTCATATTCAGCAGCATTGTTGGTAACGTCGAAATCAAGCTTTATGGAGATTGGAACATGCTCCTCTTTAGGTGATACTAATAGTACTCCAACGCCACATCCCTTTTGGTTTGAGGCTCCGTCGAAATACAAGGTCCAAGTATCATCTTCAGTAACCATTAGGTCTTCATCTGGAAATTCATTATCTTGCATTAGTGTCGAGTCTTCTATTGGAAAATCTGCTAGAAAGTCTGACACCACGTATCCTTTGATAGCTTTTTGTTGCATAAACCTTACATCAAACTGGGCTAGATTGACTATCCATCTTGAAATGCGCCCATTGAGTGTAGATTTCTCAAATAGATACTTGAGTGGATCTAATCGGGAGACTACGAAGACGGTATGCACCAGCATATAATGTCTTAACTTAGTTGTGGCCCACACCAAGGCGAGGCACAACTTCTCGAGCGGTGTATAGCGTGCTTCGTATTCGAGCTTCTTTTTTCTTAGGTAGTAGATTGCGTTCTCCTTTCCTTCTACCTCTTGTGCTAGCATAGCTCCCATTGTCTCTTTGGTAACCGTCAAATATAACCTAAGAGGTATTCTGGGAAGTGCTGGTGCTTATACGGGAGGATTTGCGAGATAGGCTTTGATCTTTTCAAAGGCTTTTTGACACTCGTCATCCCATATTACTGGTACATTCTTCTTGAGTTTTTTGAAGATTTGTTCACATATCGTCGTCAGTTTTGATATGAACCTACTTATGTATTGCAACCGGCCAATAAATCCTCGAATCTGTTTCTCAGTCTTGGGTGGTTGCATGGACATGATTGCTTTGATCTTGGTTGGGTCTATCTCTATTCCTCTAGAGCTTATGACGTAACCCAAGAGCACACTTAGATGGATTCAACCTCATATTATATTTTCTTAGCCTTTCAAAAAATTTCCTTAAGGCTACTTGATGGCCTGGGCGGTCTTTTGATTTTACAATCATGTCGTCGACATATACTTTGACTTCTTTGTGCATCATGTCATGGAGTAAGGCAGTTGCTGCACGTTGGTAAGTAGCACCCGCGTTTTTCAACCCGAATGGCATTACCGTGTAGCAGTTTGTGCCCCATGGCATTATAAAGGTTGTTTTCTCCATGTCTTCTTCTGCCATGAGAATCTGGTTGTAACCTGCGTACCCATCCATAAACGAGAGAAGCGCGTGATTTGCCGTGTTATCTACCAGAATATCGATGTGTGGCAAAGGGAAGTCGTCCTTTGGACTTGCCTTATTTAGATCTCGATAGTCGACACACATCCTTACCCTTCTGTCTTTCTTCGGAACTGGGACGACGTTGGCGACCCATTCGGGGTATTTGGATACCTTGATAAAACCTGCAGTTATTTGTTTTTGAACTTCTTCTTTTATTTTAAGAGCTACGTCGGGTTTCATTCGACGTAACTTTTGTTTTACAGGTTTCATTCCTGGAATTAATGGTATAGTGTGTTGAGCTATTTCTCTATTAATGCCTGGCATATCTTCATATGACCAAGCGAATACATCGATGAATTCTTTAAGTAAGTTAATTAAATCGGTTCTTTCTTGTTTATTCATTGTTAATCCGATTTTAATTCTCTTTTATGAGTTGAATCATTTGAGATATCAACTGTTTCAGTTTCTTCAATTACCGGTGTTTTCTTTTCGAGTGTTTCCATTGCTTTAATAATTTCTTTGTCTTTTTCATCGTTAGCTAAGCAATGCTCGTCATCTTGGGTTAGAGAAGAACACAAGAAGTAAGGAGAATGAGAAATATTATTATACTCTGAGATCATTACATCAAAGAGTGATATGTCCTCAGGGACTGGATCACTAACTATCCTAGGAGAAGAAATAAGAGGGGGAGGTGTTACTGCTAAAGACTTAGGAAACTCTAGAGGGAGAGACTCTGACTCAGACTCAGACTCAGACGACTCTTCAAACATCGGTCCTTGCCCTGTCGTGATGGATATCTTCATTCCGCTTAGAGTAGTCACCTTGATAGTCTTGCGCCACCCTTGTAGTGATCCTTCAGCTGGAGTAATTAGCTTCGAGGGATTGAAGCTTTCACTTTGTAGGACTGTTTGAATGAGCGAGGAGTTATCTTCTTTATAAGTTGGCTCATTCTTTTCTTGCCCGAACAGTAATCCCATGACGTTAAAGTCAAAGCATGGGGGTGCTTTCTCCTTGTGGACGGGAGTTGGGATTTCATCAGTGAAGTAGCAATCCAAGAAAATCTCGAATCCCGGTTGTCGTATGCCGTTTACAACAAATGGCTCGGGAAATTCATGGCATGGATAGTCCTCTCCTTCTTTTATGAACTGACCATTAAGCGTAAGAGGGTACTGGTCCATTGGAATTGCTTTCTTTTGAATGCGAGCGTCCCTACGTGCTTTTGACTTTTCCTGGGCTCGCTTGAGATCTTTCCGAGTCGGTTCGAAACCAAGTCCGAAAGTGTCTAACTTAGGGAGGCCATGTGACTCCAGCGATTTTGCCATTCCTTTCTTCTTCCCTAGGGTCATCCCAAGAAAGTGTCCTTGTTTCTTCAGCATGGCGTTGACAATCATGTTGGAATGGGGGTCATGGCAAAGAGGGTTCCTTTCATCCTCCTGGATTAAGGAGACTTCTTCGTTAAAGCCCCATAAATCTTCATCATCCTCGTCGTGCTCCACATTAATAATTGGATTCTCTATGGATTTGATTCTCATAGGCGAAGCATCTATGGTAATTGGAATTCCCCCAACTATAGCTTTTACTTGTTGGTGGAGAGATGAAGGGACGACCTTTAGATCATAAAGCCAAGGGCGTCCCAACAATAAATTGAATGAAGCTTTGATGTCTACTACTTGGAAAGTAGTAGCATGTTCTATTGCTCCTGCCGTTACATTTAGGGTAATCTTGCCAAGAGCTTGACGACGAGTGTTATCGTAGGCCCTTATTCCTTGTGTGGAAGGAGTTAAATCTTCGTCCCTTATGTCGAGCATCCTCGCAGTTCTAAGTGGACAAACGTTGATTGCCGATCCATTGTCTACAAGAGTCATAGGAACATTCATCCTCTTGCAAACTACTGTGAGGTTTAATGCCTTGTAATGTTTGTCACCTTCTGGGGGTAAATCTTTGTCAGAAAAGGTTATCAATTTAATCGGACTAGGAAGGTCACTTGTGAGGAAGTTGGCTAGTCCCTCAGGAGTAGAGTCAGAGTCTATCCCAATTTTGTCCAAGGCATTCATTACAGCCAACCTATGTTCTCGAGATGTTGCCAGAAGTTTCCATACATTCATCTCAACCTTTGTCTTCTTAAAATGCTTAACAATGTCATTGTCTTCAATGATAGGTATGGAAACTTGTTGTGTGGTTGGCATAGGTTGTGTTGAAATGGGAGGTTGCATTCTCCCAGATCTTGTGAGGACGTCTATCGAAGAATCTTCTTCACCCCAAATGTCATCTGTGGTATATGACACACACTAGTAGAAAAAGCCTCATTTGCGTCGCTCATTTATAGTGTATTTGCGTCGCTTCTATGAGCGACGCAACTGCTCGCGACGTAAATGACTTTTAAGTCATTTGCGTCGCTCCTAGGGGCGACGCAAATAAGAGTCATTTGCGTCGCTCCTTTATAAACAAGCGACGCAAATGACTTTTTTTATAAACTTATTTTTTGTCATTTGCGTCGCTCCTTTATAAACAAGCGACGCAAATGACTTTTTTTAAAAACTTATTTTTTGACATTTGCGTCACTCTTTTATAAAAGAGCGACGCAAATGACTTTTCTGATAAACTTATTTTAAGTCATTTGCGTCACTCCTTTATAAAAGAGCGACGCAAATGACTTTTCTGATAAACTTATTTTAAGTCATTTGCGTCGCCCCTTTATAAACAAGCGACGCAAATGACTCTTTTGCTAAACTTTTTTTGTTATTTGCGTCGCTCCTTCATAAACAAGCGACGCAAATGACTCTTCCAATATATGCATTTTTTGTTATTTGCGTCACTTGTTTATGTAGGAGTGACGCAAATAACTGAGTAGACAATACAAAACTGTTGTATTTGCGTCACTTGTTTGTTTAATGAGTGACGCAAATGAGGTGAATTTTTTTTTTTAATTATAATATAATAATTGCCTTGTATATGTTTGTAGTACCTGTTTTCCTAGGTATAAAGTAATATGCTAACGCTAATATAATTGAAATTAAAATGCAATATTATTGAATAATGCAAATGTAAATTTCGGCAGAGTCTCCTTTGTAATTTGGCCTACCCATAAAATTGGGAATGACGGCATTATATTAACAACCTGTCCAATAAGATTACATCTCAATATCATAGACATTATACTCATAATCCCAACACCAATTAACCAAATTACTTCATTTCAAGCCTATAATCCAAAACAAGAGTCAAACATGCGCTAAGTGGTAAATCTAAAGTTCAACATTACATATAAAATACTCTGCCCAAATATCTCGGATCTCATTTATCTCCTCCTCGGTGTACGGTGTAGTTCTTGAAAAATCCTATCAACACAACAAATATACAAGAGGAAAGTTTTAATTCAAGATTGTAGCTAACATCAAATTGTATTTATCAAACAAAAAATGAAATATTTGACAACTCATACCTGAATAAGATCTTCACTGCTATGGTGATGTTCAAGTATTTCGTACATATAACGCATGACGTAGTAGCCACACTCACGTCCACCCAATTGTTGAGGACACTACATGTAATATATTTGTAAGTTGAATTAAATTGCTATACTTCAATTATTAAGAAACTAAAATTTAGGGTCAGAAATTAAGGTAACCTGTCCCAAATGCCATGTCAATTTACTTCCCCTAGATTGTCCACTTAATGCCTTAAAACTTCGAAAAACACTACACATTTGAAACAAATAACATATATATTACC
Source organism: Chenopodium album (assembly GCF_948465745.1). Classification (NCBI taxonomy): domain Eukaryota; kingdom Viridiplantae; phylum Streptophyta; class Magnoliopsida; order Caryophyllales; family Amaranthaceae; genus Chenopodium; species Chenopodium album. The sequence continues at coordinate 44,103,276 of NC_137842.1, read as the reverse complement.
CTTACACACATAAAATCATGACATTAATAACAAACTAGACTTACTTTGTCATTGCAAACTTAATTGCTAAATTTCGCTTCTGCCTCAAAGAATCAAAGATGATGACTTCACGCTTAGCCATGCATAAGACCAAAAGAACCCAATGATTTCTACATAATAAATTAGACACACATTTGTAAAAGAGTAAAATAATATCAACAATTTGCAAAGTTCAAATAAATACAAGTTCAAAGTTTATACTTTTCATGGTATGGGCATAAGATGAACTGCTTAGATTTTTGTTTTTCCATCACATGTGTCATGTATAGTAGGATACGATCAGCATCACTATGCAAATAGGTTTCTGAAATCATTTCCGGACACATGAATCCAATGGAAGCCACTTCCTCCGTATCGAGTAAGTCACTCAAGGCCCTACATATATATCATGTAATAACATTATAAATGGTATATGCAGCATTTCCCTACAGTTCTCCAAGCACACAATGTAGATAATCGGCTATCAACATATGTACCCAGAGAACAATCGGGAAATAGTGAGCCATGATCTTCTTAGATCCAAAACAATTCAAGTAGTTATCACCTAAATGAGATAGAACATTCAAGAACAGTCCCAAACCGGGGACTATTCAAGACTTACTCCTAATGAGTAAGCCCTGAACGGGTATCTAAGTCAATGATGCAATTATTATTGCAATTCCAATCAATTATATCACAATTAAAAATCTCATACAATTCACAATCATTATACCAACCAGAACAAATAAGTTAATATTGCAAAGAATGGTTCAGATATATATACCACAAGTGAAGACAATCTCGTATGCGTACTACCGCCTTAATCGTTTGTCCACAACCAGAACCTCGAGCAACTTGTGGAATTCACTTCCGCATAATTAAGAATCTGCCATAAAAAATTACATATATTAAACCAACATAGTTGATTCAACTTAATCTACCATGTATGTGACATAAAAGTTGTTATTCGGCATTGATTCTATTCTTTAATCCTCTTTTTGTTTTCTTTTCTGATCAAATTTGACTTTATTACATATCTTTATAAGTTAAGGTGGGGGTGCATAACTGCATATGTAATAGTCAGGTGTGACGGGGTTCAAGCAATGCAAAGAGCAGGAATCTTAGTGGATCATAATTTTCACCAAAACCTTACCTAATTAATTAATCATACTAATAATTTTCTTCATAAAATCAGATCAAGCAACCCATTCCTAAGAGGTATTCACAATATTTGACTCACGTGACGCCATGTCAGTCCGTAGGAGCAATTTTTTTATTAATGGCAGATCTACTGGTACCGTACTCACCCCCTTTCCTTTATATCTTATTGTTTATAGTGGACAGGAATACATACAACATATACTATATATGATGATCACAGAAAGTGACCAAACCAAAAGGGACAGTCCAAATATTAAGTATCTTTGTCCCTGTGATTATGATAATCACTTTGTCTGACCACGTATTTGCGTGTGTGCTCGTGATCCTAAATCTCATAGAACAAGAGCGAGCACGAGAGAAATAGAGTTCAGGACATTACTGAAAGTGCCTAAGTAGAGGTACTTGTTCTCATAAACGCACCCAATTCGTGCTTCCCATCGCCCATTATGATGATGCCTACAAAAAAATTAAATGATAAAAAATAATTTTAATAAGACATTCAAAGAATCATAGATGTCAACCAGTAGTATATTGCAAAACAGCAACTGTAAAAATCTACAGACTAAATGCAAACAAATTTGCAGAACAAATGGAGCACTAACAATTATCCATAGTAAAAGAACACAATCTATTAAATTACTTTAGTTTGAAGTTTGAAACTTCAAAGAAACCATGGTATTTCAAAAAAAAAAAAAAAAAGCCCCAAAAAACTTTTACCGCAAATTGTATCCAGGCTTTGAACAGTGCAATAGTATTTCACTGGGTGGAAGAACAGATCGCATAAAAGCAGGCTTTGCAGGTGAACAACTATGTCAAGTTGACTGCACTCCTACGCCAATAACATGAAGTAATAATAAGCTCCTTACTTAACTAAACTACATAGAGAAAGTAAAAGACAATTTCCTACACGCCAGAGAAAAACTAAGGCTGAGTACATAACCTGTGAGGCTGTGATACCTTCACAAGTATCCGCCTACTTCTAAAGGTCAAAGACCCAAAGAGAAAAAGTTCAATATTTGCTCCATAATTATACCGTACATAATATTGAAAAGATCCCAGATGATTAAGCCTAGCATTCCAATTACAATATCACTTCTCTATTAGGACATAAGCTAGAGGCCTGGCTTATCATGCAACATTTTTAGGGACTATGCAATATGCTCAAATGACTATGCTATTCTACAGACTGTTCAAAGATGCAAACAAGCAACCAGTAAAATATTGCAAAACAGCCATATAAATTCAATGACTATGCAATATGCTCAGATGAAAATTAACTTCAAAAATTCAATGACTGAAATTCACAAGTATGCAATATGCTCAAATGAAAATTCAATGACTGAAAATTATAAAAATTCAATTAAATCTGCCATATAAATTCTAATTAGTGAACTAACACTAAACCTGAAATTAAACCAAGTCCGAGCCGAAATCGATTGAACATAAAAGATTGAACATTCTAATTAGTGAACTAACACTAAAAGTTCAAGTTAAATGCTACATTCTATCTACCATGAAAAGATTGAACATAAATAGAAGCAATCTTACCATAGGTGAAATTGATTTCTAAAATTCAACAATGTCGAGCCGAAATCGATTTTTGGGGGCGAAATTAAGCAATTTTTCCACTCGAAAATTCAAAAATTCAACATTGCTGTAATTTGCTTGAACTTCCTCGGGTTTTTGGGGGCGAAATTAAGCGATTTTTCCACTCGAAAATATCAGATATTGCTCGAATTTTTTCAGCAGGATTTTTAATTGAATTTTTTGGGGTTTCTACGGTTCGAATTCGTATGGAATTGAGTACATTTTTTGCTCGAAATGGGGGATTTTTGGTCGAAAATAATCAATTTTTCTGGGGTTTAAGGGTTCGAATTAATTAGGGTTTTTGGTCTAAATTTTAGCTCGAAATTGCTCGGATTTGCTGCCGATTATGGGTGTTGAACTTGATTGCGATTTTGGATGTTGAATTTGCTGGGGATTTGCAGTTTTTTGGGCGAATTTGTGGGTGTTTTTTGGGCGAATTTGTTGGATTGAAGGGTCGAAATTGAAAAGCTGGGGATTTGCAGTTTAGTGAATTAGTGAAAGTGAAAAGCTAAGGTCAAAAGCGCAGAATGGGTAACCTAAAGCAGAGTTATTTGCGTCACTTCATAATAAAAATGCGACGCAAATAACAAAATCTGAAATGCTGAAAATTTGTTATTTGCGTCGCTCATTTATTAAAAGAGTGACGCAAATTATTCAGTGCCTTATTTGCGTCGCTTGTCAGTAAATGAGTGACGCAAATAATAAACTTATTTGCGTCGCTTTAATAAATAAGAGCGACGCAAATGATAGAAAGCTAACATACATTTGTTTTTTGCGTCGCTTCTTTAATAACATGCGACGCAAATAACTTTAAAGTATAGTAAAAATACACATTTGCTTCGTTCTTTAGAATGAGTGACGCAAATATGGCGACGCAAATGAGGCTTTTTCTACTAGTGACAGAAGGTGTAGGTCCTATTATGTCCTTTAGATAGACATCTTCTTCATCACTGTCCCAAACTCCATTGATGGTTGCATCCTCTTCTTGTTGAACTTGGACTAGTTTCTTTTCATCAATCATTTTCTGAACCAAATCCTTGAATTTGAAACAGTTTTCTATAGTGTGACCCCCTGATTGATGATACTAACAGTAATATCTATCCGTCCTTTTCAATGATTCGAATGGTCTCGGTTCGAGAGGTTTGATCTCGCCACTCTCGGAGAGCATTTCGAACATTTGTTCATATGGGATCCCAATTGGAGTGTAAATTCTATTGCTCTTCTTGGGTTTTTCAGTGACTTGTAAGGGAAAATGCTTTGCCTCATAAGCCGTTCCCACTGGTGTGAATTCTCTTTTAGGTTCATCTTTCGGAAGTGGAAGCTCATCATATTTCTTATGGAGTTCGTTCATAACTTTGAGAGCTTCACGTAGTAGTTGCGATACCTCCCTCATAGACAGTGTGAGCAATTGTATATCTTCCTTATTTGCCGGTTCTGGAAGGTTATCTTTGACATCGAAAAAGATTTCCTCTTCTTTTTCTTTGACACGGATTTCTTTGACAGGTCTAATGAGAGATGAGGGGTCAACCTCGTTTTCCTCATCGGAGATAGCCAGGGTATGAGCGAGAGGTGCATTATCAATGCTTGGCTTCTTACTGGTAGGGGGCAACGACAATTTGTTATTGTCGATTAGGTCTTGGATAGCTTCCTTAAGCTTCCAACAGTTTTCAGTGAGATGGCCCCTACCTTGGTGATACTTGCAGTGTGCATTGGGGTTCCAATTAGCCGACCTCTTCTCAACTGGTGGGTCGCCAAATGGTCTAATAGGAGTTATAAGACCTTTTGCATTTAATCGATAAAATGCGGTGTCATAACTCATGCCAATAGGAGTGAAGTTCCTCCTAAATGGTTTCTTCTGTCCTTGATTGTTCATGGCAAGGACTTCTCCTAAATTAAAGGTGCTAACATTGTTTGAGTGGGCGGTTTTGGAAGAAGAAGGATTGTCGTTCTTCTTTCCTTTCCAGCCACTGTTAGAGTTATTGTTGGCAGCTTTTAACTTAGCCAAGTCATCTTCAATATTGATCCCAATGTCATAAACGGCTTTGAAGGTATGGAGGTTATTTTGATATTTGAGATGCTTGGAATATTTTTCTTGGAGATTTTTGATGAATAGTCTCACAGACTCTTTTTCACTTGGCACCTCAATCATTTTTGCTGAGGTTTCTCTCCATTTGTTAAAGAAAGAGGTGAAGCCTTCATTCTCTTTATGCTTGAGGATTTCAAGTTCCCTATGGTCAGTCTCGACTTGAATGTTGCACTTGTACCTATCAACGAAAGCGTTTGCTATGGACTCTCAGGTAGAGGTTTTTTCTTTCTCAAGAGAAAAGAACCATTGTTGGCAAACGGTCTCGAGAGATAGTGAGAACAGAGAAGGGAACACTTTCTTATCGATACCCTTGATACTCATGATCGTTTCAAATGCTCTTAAATGAAAGTAAGGGTTGTCAATTGCTCTGAATTTTGGGATGTCGTTGGCGTTGAATTTCTGTGGAAGAAGCTCTTTGTCCACCGAGACCCCTTGTGATGTAAGCTCTTGAAACTTGTAATCGCTAGACAACTTGCTTAAACTCTCTTGCATGAGGTCCATCCGTTGTTGCTTCACGGGATCATCAATCTTGAGTGCGAGAAGCTTCAGTGTCTCAGTCACGGTAGCCAGTTGGTTCTTAAGATCGTTGACTTCTTCTTGTGTTGCCATTTAGTCTTAGCTTTCCTCTTACGAGCTATGGGTTTATCGAAAAGTTGGACTTGTACGAAGAGGTTGTCTTTGATTAACCGTCCTTCCTTTCTTGACCACGCGCTGTAAATTAAACCATTTTGCGTTTTAATTACTTGACTCGAATCAACTTAACTTTACAGTTTATTTTAAGGAGGAAAAGAAAAAAAGAAAAGGGTGCATATTTTTGGCAAAAATAACGTACATATTTTAGGGAACTAAGTATAGTTTTTTTTTTTATTTGGAGGATTAATATCCGACTTACCCCCCTAAAAAAATGACAGAAAAAACGCGCACACAAGACTCTCTTAAACATGGTCAAAGTATGTGTATTGGTGTGTGCGTTGAGTGTAAGTGACATGCTTGGACTCTTGTGTAAGACCATGGGACTTAGTGCCTAAACTCGATAATTGACTCAAATAAATACTATTGACAGCAAAAAAGTTAACCGAAAATAGAAAAATGATTAATTAGACTCTAGATGATGACTCGACCAACAATCCGAACTGTCGGCCAAGCGACAGGACTGGCGTCACGTCGTAGAGCTTGGCGCCAGACGACAGGGCTGTCGTCAGGCGCTACACTCCATAATGTGGCGCTACAGCTCAGACCTTGGCGCCAATATTGGAGCTTCGATCTGGGACTGTGTTCGGTGTTATTAGTTAATTAGGGTATGCCTAAAGTCGTACGAGGTCAATTCCGATTAAAATATTAGACTTTAATGACTCAAATTAATTAATTAATTAGGCAAAGTTCTTTAAGTCATTAATTTATTTAGTCTCAACCCAAGTCAACAAACGGTTAAGAGAAACATAGAATATATATGCACAACAAATAATGCACAATTAGTCAAGTAGGCACAATATGATGCAATGCGTTTGCAACCTAACCATGGCTCTAGTTCTCTATAGTTCAGAATATGGTTTAGTCAATAGAGGGTCCATGGTTAATTGTCCGGATGCACCGCGCGGAAGCCTAACCGTGAAGGGTTGGCGCGAGTGGATGGGACACCGCGAGCTTTAGAAAAAACTCTCTTCCATGGTTTGGTGAATTCAACATCTTGGATGTACCCTTTGTTGCACGGAGCGTTCAATAGGGTAGATGGAGCATGAATTCCCAGAGGGTTATGTCCATATGTAGAACACATGTGGGTTTTAGAAAAGTGAGAAAAAATTCAATCAGGAAGTAGGATCGAGCAAACAATACGAAAAACCGGTCGAAATTAGAACTCATATTTCTGGCTCGGTATTGGGGGGAAATTAGCGCCAGCAAACAGAGACTAGCGCCAGTTTTTAACTGTAGCGTCTGGCGTCAATACTGGCGTCTGGCGCTACGGCTAAAAGTCTGGCGCCAAGCTCTGGCCCCCGACGCTACTTCCCACATGCCTCAGCAGCTTTCTGTGCTCGATAAAATTTTCCAGTTTCCGCGGTGTTATTTCGATCCTAGTTGTGAAAGATATTTCTCAAATTTCCTACGTGTAAAATCCTATATTTTTAACTCATTAAGGATGGTCTTTCCAATGAGATCTTTTTTATGCATATGACAATAATGTTAATCAAAATTACGCACATGAAATACTTAGAACTTTTCGAGTCTCACCACTCATTCTAAATCATTGCCGAAACAGATTCAGGAATTAAAATAGTAATCCTCCCCAGTGGAGTCGCCAAAAACTGTAGGGAATAATTTCAAGCTTTAATCCCACTAACTTGAACTCCACTGTGATCATACACTAAAGTACGGTGGCGTCCAAAAGGGAAGAAGATAGAGCAAAAGAGTCGCCAACAAGTTTTTTTAGGAACTTGTAAACCGTTCACGAGGTGAAGGTTACACCCCTTAACGATCCAAGAGATCGTCAACTCCATAAGGTCTAGAACAAATAAGGGTTCGGGGATGAAGGTACAAATCCAACCTAAAAGAGATTGAACCTGCCCTAATAATAGGCCTCTACTTTATTCTGATCGTATTCATGTGCGCTTTCTGACTAATATGCAATCAATAAGTTTAACTCTAAACCTGTTTATCTATGTTGGTTGAATTTAAATGCACAAATAAATCTATTATTGGCGATCACTTGAATTATAATCAAATTAACCCTAAACAAGATTATTAATTATCTCATTAAGCGTGATTAGAAGTACAAATTCCCTTTAAACATGCATAAAAGGCGTGATCAAGCAATAAATAAATTTCATCAAGCAACATAATAATAATAATAATAATAATAATAATAATAATAATAATAATAATAATAATAAAATCATTATCATAATAATAATCATGTTAAAGCATAATAAAAATAGCAAGATCCTAGGCATGATACTAACAAGATTACTAACAAACCCTAGCATGTCACTAAGCATAAAAATCAAATCTTTAGCCCTAACATGATACTAACAATCATAAATATTAGGAAGAATATAAAAGGCATCATACTTTTAATCATACTTGATATTAAAGTTACCCTAGACATGATATTAGGAATTTATTGTTGTCACCCTAAACATCAAATTAAGGAAAACATTCTAACATGATACTAGGAATCAAAATAACAATCTAAGCATGATTTCTATACCATAACATCAATAAAATCAATTAAAGCACTTACTTTGATGCTTCGTACCTCTTTCTAATAACAAAATACACACGTTAGTAACTTCAAGGAAAATAATAAACAACAATTAAATTAAATAATTGAAATAGAGATTTGGGACCAAACCCTCAGAAATTAAACCTTTCACGTCTAGGGCGAAGGCAACTTCGAATATGGCTAGGTGTTTCTAGATCTTGTGAATGCGGAATTTTGTATGTAAAAGCAAGTTTAGAATTAAGAGAGAAAATCAGAAAATTGAAAGATTAAAGAATGCTAATTAAAACTGATTGTAGATGAATGTAGATGATTATTGATGAGAATTGGTGAATGAAAACGGAGTTTTTAATACGATATTTATAGAGAAATCAGCCAAAAAGATAAAATAAACAAAACAGAGTCTGACGCACAAAAAACAGAGTTGGCGCACACCCTGGCTAACTGGCGCCAGGCACCAACACTAGCGCCAGGCGCCAATGGCTAGCGCCAGGCGCTAGACCTGGTTCCAGGCGCCAAAGCCTGGGGTCAGGCGCCAAGCCTATTTTCAACGCGTTTTCGAAAATCAGATAAGTTTGCCGTAGTGGAGGATAAAATCATATAATTTCCTCGAAAATGCTATTTGATTTTGATTAAAACTCTGAAAAGTCAACAAAAAGTCAATTTATCAATGCTAATTGAATTAGGAATGAAAAGAACCTTTTAGAAGAATTTAGAAGACTAAAACCATTACTAATTGCATTAGAAATGATAAATCATATTAGGCCCTCCCCAAGATCATTGGGCCGTATATAAAGCTCAAACCGGGCCCAGTTTGGTAAATTGGCCATAACTTCCTCAATATTCATCGGAATTGGGCTTATAATATATCGTTGGAAAGGTCTTTGCAAGCCCCATCCAACTACACTACTATTGGACCCATATCATGGACCAACCAAACTGGATTGGCTGTTTTCTTAAAATAAGTTTTCAAAAACACAGAGAAGAGAAAAGAAATTAAAACTATCCGCAACACTAGACTTTCCACACTTTCACTTCATTCGATTATGATTCTACATGAAAGGTACTCATCACTGGGTTTGGTTTTGGGGAGACACAAATGGGTGTCTACAGTCATGTATCTGTGATGTGTGTGAAAGTGATACTAAATTTAGGCTGCAAGAGCTAAGTGTGTGGAAAGATATTATTTGTTAAAAGAGTCAAATGGTGGTGACTCTTAGGCTAGGTAAGCTAATGATGTAGGGATCAAGCCCCCAAGTCTAGCTCTCCATGGATAGGGATGAGCATAGGAGATCCCTTGATATGATTATGGTGTGAGTGTGTGAATGTGAATATGAATGCATTTTTATTACGGCCGCACCTCGATGTGAGGTTACCTACGTATCCGTTGGGAATCAGGCCGAACGTAGCTCTAGCCGAACCTCGCACAAGTGTGTGTATACCTCAAAAAGGTCTTTTTAAGGGTTGTAACGTGGTTAGGCTAAAGGTTAAAGAAGAAGGGGATAAAAAGGCTCAAGACCCTAGCTAAGCCCCCAAGGTGTGTAACCTTGCTTTTGAGTCTCTATATTTTTATGCTTGAGGCTTGCTTCTCTTTTTTTGCTTTAGCATTTATTTTATTTTAATAAGTGTGGGCAATCCCGATCATGCGGTCTATCACTCACTTGGCATTCATGTTTCTCAGGCACGGTACCGAGCACTTGATAAGAGACGCAATCTGAGATGTGTTCATATCAAAGACATGTTTATGTCAAAGACATTGGAACACTTGCCCTTTTGTACACTTTTATTTTATTTATTTATTTATTTATTTATTTGCTTATTTTTTTTAATTTTTTTTTTCTATTTTAATCTTTTGAATTCACTCAAGCCTTTTTTAGAATTGCATAAGTTGCACACCATCCCATCCCAAAGTTAGGTAGATGTAGGTTGAAAAATGAAAGGTCTATCGTTAGACGAGGCTCAAAGTAGTTTATGAAGAAAAGATTGTATATTTGAAGGGTGAAAGGTAATATGATGTGGCTACAAGGGGTGCCTTAAATCATTGGTATACCTTGTGCTTAATTCGACATGGATTTTTTTTTTTATTTATTTATTTTTTTTAATGCAATATAATGAGATGATCATATGTAAGAAAATAAATGCTCATTTTATTAAAAAGGGAAAAAGAAAGAATCTACAAAATTAGTCTAAGAGAAAAGAAAGGTGCCTATGCTAGACTTATTGGGGAAAGGATAAATAAAGAAAAAGAAAAAAGATGTCATGAAATCTCGTCGTTTGAAGCTCGCCTTATGTCTTGTATTGTTTGCTTTATCATCATTCGCTCTTCTTGTTAACTTGAGGTATGGGAAGCTTGTTATTATCGATCAAATGTTGGATAGCCTCCTTTAGCTTCCAACAGCTCTCAGTAGCATGACCTCTACCTTGATGGTACTTGCAGCGCACATTTGGATTCCAACTAGGCACTCTCTTCTCAAGTGGGGGATCTTGAAGAGGTCCAATAGGAGTAATGATTCCCTTGGCATGGAGTGGATCGAAAGCATCATCGTAGCTAATTCCAATAGGAGTAAAATCCCTTTTTTGTTGCTTTCTAAATCCTCAATTATCCTTGGCTAAGATCTCATTAAGGTCGAAAGTACCAAGACTGTTACTAGAGTAGGTGTTTTCGGAAGAAGAAGGATAGTCGTTCTTCTTCCCTTTACAACCACTGTTACTATCGTTACTAATCTTGGCCTTCTTGTCGCACGGAGGAACATGAAGGAGATTTGAATCAATGAAGTCTTGAACACGATCCTTGAGGGTGAGACACTTTTCGGTAGTGTGACTATGACCTCTATGGTATCGACAATAGGAATTTGGATCCCAATTGGGAAAACGTTTTTTAGATGGAAGGTCTTGACTGGGACCAATGGAGTGAATATGACCTTGATCGTGAAGACAGTCAAAAGCTTCATTGTAAGTAATTCCTATTGGTGTGTATTCTTCAATGGTCCGTTTTGCCCGTGGCTTAGGAGCATCGAGTTCTTCATTAAACCCTTGGCGAGAATTTTGTTCGATGACCATCACCCGATTTGCCAGTCCTTCTACCATATTCAAGAGCATGGCAATGACATCTTGCAGTTTTCGAACGTCCTCTTTCATATTTGACGAGTCTTCCTTGGTATTATCTAAGAAAAGACTTTCATCCTCCTCAATCATGGCCACTTCATCGAGAGAGGTTATATAAGCTGTCTCGATCATGGGTTCTCCTACAGGTGTGATAAGAAGTGATGGATCGAAGGATGTTTGATTTTCTTCGATGGCTAGAATCTCAAAAGTTTCATTGTTATCGATCAGAACTTGAATAGCTTCTTTGAGTTTCCAACATTCGTCGGTGTCGTGACCCTTTCCTTGGTGATATTTGCAGTGCTTATTAGGATCCCACTTGGGTGGCCTGACTTCTGGAACTGGATCTTTGATGGGCCCTATGGGCATGACTAGTCCTTTGTGGTGTAGCTTCTCGAAAGCTGTTTCATAGCTCATACCAAGTGGAGTGAACACCCTTTTTGACCTTTGGATTTGTGATTTAGAGGCGTTCGTAGCATGTACTTCATTAATGGGAGAGGAAGAAGAAGGATGGTCGTTCTTCTTTCCTCTCGCACTATTATCTTTCAGAAGATCATCTTCAATGTCAATGCCTATATTATAGACAGCCTTGAAAGTATTCAAGTTGTGTTGGTATTTTAAGTGCTTTGAATACTTCCCTTGGAGATTCTTGATAAACATCCTCACAGATTCATTTTCAGTGGGAGTTTTGACCATATTAGCAGAAGTTTCCCTCCATTTGTTGAAGAAAGAAGTGAACCCTTCGTTTTCTTTTTGTTTTAACATCTCAAGTTGTCTGTGGTCTGTTTCGTCTTGGATGTGCACTTATATCTATCTATGAAAGCGTTTGCTATGGACTCCCAGGTGGAGGTTTTTTCTTTCTCGAGAGAAAAGAACCATTGCTGGCAAACAGTCTCAAGAGATAGTGAGAACAGAGAGGGGAAAACCTTCTTATCGATACCCTTAATGTTCATTATAGTTTCGAAAGCTCTTAGATGGAAGTAAGGGTTATCTGTTGCCTTGAATTTAGGGATGTCAGTGGCGTTGAACTTATGCGGAAGAATTTCCTTGTCCAGCGAGATCCCTTGTGAAGTCATGCCCTGAAATTTATAGTCACTAGATAGCTTTCTCAAACTTTCTTGCATGAGGTTCATTTGTTGTTGCTTCACAGGGTCATCAATTTTGAGGGTTAAAGCCTTTAACACCTCAGTCACGTCATTCAATTGATTCCTAAGTTCATTGACCTCTTCTTGACTTGCCATTATCTTTTTAGCCTTCCTCTTTTGACGAATTGGCTTATCAAAAAGTGAGACCTGAACAAAGGTGTTGTCCTTGATTAATCGCCCTTCTCTCCTCGACCAAGTACTGTGGAAAAGGAATTTGGGGATATTTATTGTTAATTATTTGACTCAAACTTTATTCAACATGCAATGGATGGAGGAAGTGAAGAAAGATTGGAATAGAATGTGAAGGAAAATGATGTAGATGGAGGGATATTAGGAATAGAATGTACCCCCAACTCAAATGACGGAAAAGACCGACTCATGCATGAACCTAAGACATGGTCATGGTGACATGTACTCAAAGTGTGTGCTAAGACTAGTGAGTATAGGTGATACGTTAAGACTCGTGTCATGACCATGTGGCTAGACTATGTGACTAGACTCAATTAATGACTTGAAAAGGTATTATTGACAGTAAAAATTAACCGAATTATTTAGCAAACTGGTTAATTAGACACTAGATGATGACTCAATCAACAAACCGAACTGTCGCCAAAACGGCAGGACTGGCGTCGCACTGTGTAGTGTAGCGCCAGATGACAGAGCTGTCGCCAGGCGCTACACCCCACAGAGTGGCGCTACAACTCATCTTTTGGCGCCAATGCTGGAGCTTCAATCTGAGACTGTTTTCGGTGTTATTAATCAACAGGGGCATGCCTAAAGTCGTACAAGGTCAATTCTGATTAAAATATTAGACTTTATTTATTCAAATTAATTAATCAATTAATTAATTAGGCAAAGTTCTTTAAGTCATTAATTTATTAAATCTCAACACAAGTCAAACAAACGGTTAAGAAAACATATATATGCACAACAAATAATGCACAATTAGTCAAGTAGGCACAATATGATGCAATGAGTTTGCAACCTAACCATGGCTCTAGTTCTCTAAAGTTCGGGATATGGTTTAGTCAATAGAGGGTCCATGGTTAATTGTCCGGATGCACCGCGCGGAAGCCTAACCGTGAAGGGTTGGCGCAAGTGGATGGGACACCGCAAGTTTTAGAAAAACTCGCTTCCATGGTTTGGTGAATTCAACATTCTCGGATGTACCCTTTGTTGCTCAGAGCATTCAATCAGGTAGATGGAGCATGAATTCCCAGAGGGTTATGTCCATATGTAGAACACATATGGGTTTCAGAAAAGTGAGAAAAACTCAATCATGAAGTAGGATCGAGCAAACAATACAAAAAACTGGTCGAAATTAGAACGCATATTTTTGGCTCGGTATTGGAAGAATTTGGCGCCAGCAAACAGAGCTTGGCGCCAGGTTTTAGCTGTAGCGCCTGGCGACAAGCCTGTCGTCTGGCGCTACAGTTAAATGTCTGGCACCAATGCTCTGGTCGCTAATGCTAATTCCTACATGCCTCAACAACTTTCCGTGCTCGATAAAATTTTCCAGTTTCGCGCAGTGTTATTTCGGTCCTAGTTGTGAAAGATATTTCTCAAATTTCCTACGTGTAAAATCCTATGTTTTTAACTCATTACGGATGGTATTTCCAATGAGATCTTTTTTTATGCATATGACAATAATGTTATTCAAAATTACGCACATGAAATACTTAGAACGTTTCGAGTCTCATCCACTCATTCTAAATCATTGCCGAAACAAATTCAGAAATTATAATAGAAATCCTCCCCAGTGGAGTCGCCAAAAACTGTAGGGAATATTTCAAGCATTAATCCCCTAGCTTGAACCCCACTGTGATCATACACTAAAGTACGGTGGCGTCTAAAGGGAAAGAAGATAGAGCAAAAGAGTCGCCAACAAGTTTTTTAGGAACTTGTAAACCGTTCACAGGGTGAACGTTACGCCCCTTAACGATCCAAGAGATCGTCAACTCCATATGGTCTTGAACCAAATAGGGTTCGGGGATGAAGGTACAAATCCAACCTAAAAGAGATTGAACCTGCCTTAATAATAGGCCTCTACTTTATTCTGATCGTATTCATGTGCGCTTTCTGACTAACATGCAATTAATAGGATTACCCCTTAACCTGTTTATCTATGTTGGTTGAATATTAATGCACAAATAAAACTATTATTGGAGATCACTTGAATTATAATCAAATTTAACCCTAAATAAGATTATTAATTGTCTTATATAAGCGTGATTACAAGTACAAATTCCCTTTAAACATGCGTAAAGGCCTGATCAAGCAATAACAATAAATATATCAAGCAACATAATAATAATCATAGTAACAATTATAAAAATAATCATAATCATAATAATAATTATAATCATAATATTCATGTTAAAGCATAATAATAGCAAGATCCTAGGCATGATACTAACAAGATTAATAACAAATCCTAGTATGTCACTAAGCATATAAAAATCAAAGCTTTAACCCTAACATGATACTAACAATCATAAATATTAGGAAGAACATAAAAGGCATCATACTTTTAATCATACTTAATATTAAAATTACCCAAGACATGATACTAGGAATCAAAATAACAATCTAAGCATGATTTCTACATCATAATAACAATGTAAACAATTAAAACCATTAAAGCACTTACTTGGATGCCTCGTACCTCTTTCTAATAACAAAATACACACGTTAGTAACTTCAAGGAAAATAATAAACAAAACAATTAAATTAAATAATTGAAAGAGAGATTTGGGACCAAACCCTCATAAATTAAAACCTTTCACGTCTAGGGCGAAGGCAACTTCGAATATGGCTAGGTGTATCTAGATCTAATGTATGCGGAATTTTTATATTTGAGAGAAGCTAGTTAGAAAAGAGAGAGAGAGAGAGTAATCAAGAGAAACTTGATGAGAGTTGGTGATTGTAGGTGATTGTTGATGAATGAAAACGGAGTTTTTACGATGTTATTTATAAAGAAAATTAGCCAAAAGATAAAATATCAAAACAGAGTTCTGGCGCAGATAAAATCTGATTAGCGCCAACGTTGGCTATTGGCGCTAGACGCCAACATTAGCGCTAGGCGCCAATGCTAGCGCCAGGCACTACAGCTGGCGTTTGGCGCTGATTCAGAAATTCACGCGTTTTCTTAAAATCAGATAAAAATTGCCGTACAGGAGGATAAAATCGTATTTCCCTCAAAAAATGTTCTTTGATTTTAATTAAAACTCTGAAAAGTCAACAAAAGTCAATTTATCAATGCTAATTGAATTAGGAATGAAAAGAACCTTCTAGAAGAATCTAGAAGACTAAAACCATTCCTAATTGCATTAAGAATGATAAATCTATATTAGGCCCTCCCCTAGATCATTGGGCCGCATATAAGGCTCAAACCGGGCCCAGTTCAGTAAATAGGCCATAACTTCCTCAATATTCATCGGAATTGGGCTTATAATATATCGTTGGAAAGCTCTTGTCAAGCCCCATCCAACTACACTACTATTGGACCCATATCATGGATGAACCAAACTAGATTGGCTGTTTTCTTAAAATAAGTTTTCAAAAACAGAGAGAAGAGAAAAGAAATTAAAACTATCCGCAACACTAAACTTTCCACACTTTCGCTTCATTCGATTATGATTCGACGTGAAAGGTACTCATCACCGGGTTTGGTTTTGGGGAGACACTAATGGGTGTCTACAGTATCTAACCCATTTAAACAAATTTTAAAAAAAATATTTAAAAAAAAGAAAAAGAAAAAAACACGAAAAGCTAACAGAGGCAATGGCCCAACAGTCCAACACCCTAACCAACTCTCTTTAATGTTTTAATTAATACATGTATCTAACTAGTATCTAACCCCAAATTATTATTATTATTATTATTATTATTATTATTATTATTATTATTATTATTATTATTATTATTATTATTATTATTATTATTGTTATCATTATTATTATTATTATTTATTGATGATGATTATTATTATTATTTATTACTTATTGATTATTATTATTATTGTTGTTGTTATTATTATTATTATTATTATTATTATAATAATTATTATTATTGTTATTATTACTATTATTATTATTATTATTATTATTATTATTATTATTATTATTATTATTATTATTATTATTATTATTATTATTATTATTATTATTATTATTATTATTATTATTATTATTATTATTATTATTATTGTTTCGGGGGTTTTTGTCCCTTGGGAGAGTTACAACACTGAGACTGGATTCAGCAAAAGACGCCTGTACCTGCAAAGCAAACGGACCGCCGGATGGTCGGTGGTCCGCCTCCGAAGATTAAGTTAGTAAGCGTTCGGTAATAAAACGTGCGGAAGTAAAGTTTATCTGCTCGGATTCCAAGCTCAGGTAAAGTGCTGTGTGTTCCTTGAAAACGACAGCTCTATGATAAGTGACGTGTTGTCTCGTATTGCGTGTATATTCTCTGTTCTGTCATAAATGTAAGAATGTCCCTATTTATAGGGTCCTTTTGAAAAGTGTGCCCCTCCTAGGATCTGGTGACCTAGGAGATAGGTTACGCCGTTTTGCGGCGCCTCGGGATTTGGGCCTTTGAAGGCCGCCATCCTAGGGGCAATGCCTGAGTGACACGTGTCACTGAGCCCAAAAGGTTTTTGGGCACCTTTTGGGTGACACGTGTCGCCATCTGGATGGTCCATGCTGGTCATCAGTCTGCGTAGGACAGAGGAGTGTCCGCCCTCCACGTGTCATCATTCCATAGGTCCAAATGGCACCTCTTTGGAGGACACGTGGCGCTTTCTGATTGGGCCACGTGGCCGGGTAAAAAATACCCAAGTCATTTGCCCCTCACAGGGGTCACGTGCATTGCACGTGACACCTGTGACAGGTGTCAGTATCTGAATGGTCAGATTCAAAAAGTTACTGTTGGAGGGAAAATTTTTAGGGTTTTACCCCCCTATAAATAGTGAGGTTTGACCCCCCCTTGGATTCACACCTTTGCGAATCTTTGGAGAATCTTGGACTTTTTGACTTAAAGAATCTCAAAATTCCCTAAGCGTTTTCACTTTTCAAGCATCCGACACTCGGCCAACTGTCCGACCGTTCTTCAGTCAACCAAGCGTCTTTCACCCTTCTTCTAAAGGTAACGCCTGTTTTTTTTTTCTTTTACTCTTCATTTTTTCTTTGTTTTCGAAAAAATGGTTACCCAATCGCATGCGGCACGACATAGGATAGTGATCAGCCGGTCACCGGGGACGGCTGAATCTAGAACTAGCAGTGCCGAATGCTTGGCCAAGGACCCTGCTTTGCGAACTTCTCCGAATCCGACCGTTTCCGTGTCTGTGCAAGACACTATGGCCAGAACCAAAAGAACAGCAAGACAATGTAGCTCCGATGGGATTTTCTACCATTCGGATGGGTCGACTGTTTATTCAGACGGCTCAATAAGGGTGCCTCGAAGTGAGCTGTCGGAACATCCTGACAGCCCTTCTTATCTTCCTCCAACCCCCACCTATTACCATTCGCCCACATCTAGTGGAACTCCCAGTGATGGAATCCTGGGGGAGGCGGATGAAGAATATCAACCCGGGCCTTCTGGACAGGCGCTGGAAGAGAGTCTGGGGGAGGACCCCGCTGGCACCAGTCGACGGTCCCCTAGCTCTGATGAGAGATCTGATGACGAGTCGGCCTCGTCATCTTCTTTAGAGAACGCCTCCATAACTTCAGAGGAGGCAAGAACGAAAATAGATTCTGCCAGGGAGTCCCTGGCAGTGGATAAGGGGGAAAGCTGGGCCGAGCCGAGCGCTTCCAGGCGCTTGGAGAGAGCCCCCTACTATCATCATGTTCCGCCCACACTAGTACATAACTAACTTTAAGTAACACCCAAATAGTGTTACATAAAGTGATAAAAGTGTTATTATAAACAATATGTAACACTTTAGTGGGTGATACATCCGCCCATGTTACCTATGGTCTTATGTAACACTTTGGGCAACGTGTGGTAACACTTTTAAAAGTGTTATTATAAGCCCTCTTATGTAACACTTTTTTATATTATTAGTATCATTTTTAGAGTGTTACTTTTTATTTCTTATGTAACACTAGCTTATCTTTAGTAACATTTTTCAATCATATAGTAACACTTTATTTGACATTGTGTATCACTTTTGCGAACTAATGTAACACTTGGTTGATTGTTAAGTATCATTTTTTAATCATCTTTTGACATATAGTATCACTATATTTGTCTTTATGTATCACTTTATTTAAAGTAATGTACAATGGACACTGGTTCAAAACCGGCTTAGGGCACTGATTTAATCGCCTTTTTGGGGGTTGCCCATGATAGAGGTTATAGAAACTGGTTCATGGGCCGTTAAGGGCACCGGTTTACCCTCTATGCCTAAAAAAAAGTAACTATGATAAACAAACCATTATATATATAAACTTAGATATTTTTATTAATAAATGCTTGTAATATTACAATTTCACAAAAAATAAAAAAAATAAAAAAAAAATAAATACAATGCTTAAGGCTAAGTATCAGTAAGGCACAACATAAGTAGTGTTAAAACACGATTATTCACAACCTTCTCCTTCCTCTGTTCCTCCCTTTCTGCAAGTACTGGCTGTTTGAGATGGGAGTCACATCCTCTGCAATGCATACACAAGTGCATCAGTACAAGGTTCGTCAAATAAAATGGAGATGCTAAGCACACTTAAACAGAAAGTTAATTAATTATTCACTACAATCTCAGATCTGAAAACCTACAATTATCCACAGTATAAGACTTTATAAGATCACTATAATCTTAGTTAAAGATCAGAATGACAGCCCGCAAATAAGAATGAAAAACATTACCTTTATAGCTTCAAAAGTTTTGTTAGTAGGTTGGATAAAGAGTACTGTATATAGGGTTGTTATGTCCTGCCAACAAAAAAGGAAATTAAGTTATACCTTAGCATGATTATAATTTCTGAATAGATCAATGGATAGCTCAGAAACCGGTCCAAAAGGAGGAGACTCAGGTTTAAGAACCACATGACCAACATAATTAATCAAGATCATACTTTATGCCAGTCTTTTACGAGCCCTGCTGCCGATGTTCTTGATCACCATTGTTATTGGAGAGCTCAGCTCAAATAATCATTTAAGAGAGAAATTGAGAGAGATAGAGGTGAGTGGAGCAGAATAATCAAGGGAATATACTGGAGTATATTCTTGGAAGAATATCTCGATAATAGGAGGCTTCTCTAAGCATTGCCACCAGTTCAGAAACAATTGAAACCAAGCCAGACTAGGAAAGCCCTTAAAACTTCTGACTTCTGGAACCCATACACTAATGTGAAATAATATATTCTTGTAGCCCCTAATAGCTAATCGATTGCTAATCATGAACAACCTGGTTTATCCCACTAAGGGGTAAAGAATGTCTACATACAATGTGATAGCCATTAGAGCTTCATCTGCACATGATCAAGGTCGAGAAACATATACAAAAATTTATGAGCTATGTAATTGAGACCTTAATTAACATATTAATCCTGAACACAAAATTTTGAATAGTTATATGCTAGAAAAATATTAGAACAGAAAATCTGGTGTACTGTCAAACAAATTTAGAATAGAAGTTTTCCATAATCGTTCCTTTTCCATTCACGACCATCTAAAAACAACTATATAATTATAGAATTATTCATGTTAGCATATACTTTTCAAATATTATCAAACCCATGTATATTTCTCTATTATACATTTCAAAATCCTATTATATCCTAAGCTAAATAATCTGATCGATCAAAATTCCCAAATTAAATCAATAATCACTAATAAATATCTTAAATTTAAACTTAAAATTCAAAAGAGGGAATATGAAAATTCAAAGTAAGCGTACCAGAAACACTCAGAATGGTTACTTCATTAGCAATAACTCAGCTAGTATCATTATCAAACAACACCACATTATTCATTTCCTCCTCCCACTTTCCCTTACTCCACTTATGCAAATTCATGTGCTTAAGAAAACTCATGTGCTTATGCAAACTACTCTAAATTCTACTAAATAAGTTAAGAAATTAAATTAAGGTGAGATTTTTTAAAAAAAAAAATAGTAGATATTAGTATGATCTTAATTAGGTATACTATTTTACTCACAAGTCTATCTTAAATTACTGCAGTAGTTAAAATAAGTAGGACTTTCATAAGCTTTTTAGACAATATCAAGGGGTTAATGAGAATCTGATCCACACCATCATGCAATTTAATCAACTAAAGGAATAAGTACTACGTACCTTTCAACCAGAATTCAATAGTTTATATACTTGTCGTCATTAGAGTTTAGACTTATACTATACAACCAATGTTTCAAGTAGTCTTGATATGCTAAGTTGCTAACAAGCAGCAACAAACAAGCAATGAGTAAAAACAAAATTTCAGAAATAATTGCCACTTATATAGTAGCAACTACCAGCACCCAAACCACCAAGCGTAGATATAAAACTCCCATTCCAATTATATACCTCTTTAAATGGCTAATTTATACACATTACACAATCAAGGTTCCAATGAGTAATAATTTTCACAACTACTTATTTGCTTTATAAAGCATATAAGAGTAAAGAGTATATTGGATTGACAATTATATAAACCTTTAAATTTTTTATTGGTTGATACCTCCTTTGAGCTCATTGCCTCTGCAAAAGCTTGCCTGAAATTCTAAAAATACTCTGTCAGAATATTAGAATTTAACTCAAATGTCAATTTACTACTCTCATCAAACTTTATGACTAATTTCATGCAAAATTTAAATGCAGTCAAATTGGAAAATATCTGATGCATGATGGAAGAATTTAATATAATTAACATGAACAATAAATTAAGAAGCTATGATGTTAACGTCCAACAGCTTGATAGAAAAACTCATAGTCTAATGTTGCTGATAATTGCGATTAAAACATAAATGAAGTCCAACAATGTAAAAATTCCAGAAATTATAGATATAGTTCAAAAAATCAACTATTGAAGAAGAAAAACAAACCAAACCTAGAAATCGGCTCCTCTTTCTTTGTTTGACCGTCTTTTATAGCTTTTTCTCTGATTTGTTGAAGTGCAGAGAAAATTTCCTTTAATTTCACTGAGAAACAAGCCTAATTTTCACAAATTAGGAAGAATACCTGATTGGAAGTGCGAATTAGATGAAATCAGAGATGACTAGTTCAACTGGGCGACTGGTTTTGTGATTTTGTGACGATTGAAACCCCAGATGGCGAATTTGTGACAATTGAAAAACTAGATGACAAATTGAAAGAAAAATACTGATTTTGTGATGAATTGCGCGAGGCAATAATGAATTGATGAACCGTATAACTAAAGATATAATGAAGTAATGAACACCGTTGTAGTACCGTATGCTGTGAATCCTTCGCTCTCGATTTATTTGATGATGTTGCTTGTTATTCAGATGATGGCATTGATTGATGATGATGATTCAGAGGATGACGCTACTAGTGATGAAGGCGACTCCATTAATTGTATAATCTAAACTCATTCAGAGAGAGAACGGGTATTTGAGCAAGAATGAGATGGAATAGAATGAGAAGTTAAAAAAAAATAAATAAATAAAGGGTACCGCTCATTTTTTTCTACAATGAGATTAGAAGAAAAAAATATTTAATAAAGAAAAAAATAAAAAGGACTGAGCATAAATTAAATGTTACAACTAAGTGATACCTAATATTAAAATGTTACCTTAAAGTGTTACATAATATTAATGTGTTACAAAAAATGTTACTTAATATGATAATGTTACAAAAGTGTTACGTAAAAATCAAATAATCCAATTTTTTTTTTGTGTTACCAATGGGTGTTATTTAAGCCCAATTTTGTACTAGTGCCAGCAGGCGGAGCTCCATGGCATCCGGCCTTGCCAATTTTAGGCGCAAGGTCGTTCTAGGCTATGGCTATACTTTGTCGGTCCCTAACGAGGGCGACACCATTACCTGGCCGAGCCTGGCCAGCTATCAGGACAGAGCATTCGGCTGCTATGAAGCGGCCTTCCAAGCTGGCCTCCGCTTCCCTCTCCATCCGGCCGTGGAGAGGATCTTGGATGGATACCAACTGGGTATCTGGCAACTTGTACCCAACTCCTGGATTAATATTCTGGGGTACGTTGCCGCCTGTGAGATGCTGCAGGTGGAGGCGAGCTTTGAAGCGTTTGCCCACATGCACTATCTGAGCAGGGCGCCTGCTAGGGGCGGTGAGGGCTGGTACACCTTGACCACTTGCAAGGGGTACATGATGGCTGTTAGCAAAGAGAACAAGTGGAAAGACTGGAGGACTAAGTTTTACATAGTCAAGTCTACCGACAGCCGCCTGAACCAAAAGTATAACAGGTGGAATAAGAATCCGCCTCTCCTAGCAGGCAGGAGTGCATTGCCGCCTCTTCCTAGGCGGGCAAAGGAGGAGATCATGGACCAGGGGTTGTTTACCGTGTCCGTGTGGACGAATGATGAGGGGGACAAGGAGGTCACCCCCCAATGCTATCTCCCCTTGTACAAATGGTTAGAAGAGGGAACGTTCTTAGCCGCCTGTGGGCTAAGCTCTGAAATGCCGAGAGGTAGTCGGCCGTTTGTTTTATATGCAATTTAATTTTGCTTTTCAATACTTGTTTGGTGGTGCTAACACTTGTTCATTTTTGCAGACAAGGCAATGGAGAAGCTCTCGGCCACAAGGAAGCCGGTTGTATCTGCTGCTCGATACAGATCAAATGTCCTAAACAAGGCAGAGGCAACCACCCACACCAAAGTTGATGAGCAGAAAACTGGCGGCACCCCCAAGGTGGGAAATCGTTATACTTATCATTTTCGACCAATGTTAAATTTTTTCGAATGATTTCTAACTTGTTTTATCTTGTGTTGATGTAGGGTGCCCCTACCAAATCTCCCTCAAAACCATCCGACCCTAAAATCCAAAAGACAAGGGCGGGTGATGTGAGCGCATCCGGCAAGGGCGGCCGGAAGCACATTGCTCACAAGCCCAAGAAAGGCCCAGACGCCTCTTCTCTCGAAGCTGATAGGGGGATCAGCAAACCGGATGTCCAGAGGACATTGAAGGGTGGCTTCAAGCAACCCACCTCTACTGTCAGCTCAGCAGGAGAGAGGAGGAGTCCGGGGAAAGGGGAGGAACCACAGGACGACAGTAAAAACCATTCGCCTTTTTTGTTCTTCCATTTAGATATACTTGTGTTATTTTTCTAACTCTCTTTCCTTCTCAGTCCCTGTGCAAAGGCCGACTGTAATCCATATGGCTAAGTCCATGCTGAGGGCGGTTGATCCTGACGACAAGGCGTCTGTCAGAGGAGTCGGCACCCTGGACTTGGATGGCATCTTGGGGAACCTCTGCGAGGTATGAGTCTTAACTTAAGCAATTCTTCTCTTTTTTTTTTTTTTTTTTTTTTTTTTTTTTACTCATGTCTTTATCCGCCTGATTTTAACCATTCGGCTCTTTTTGCAGGCCATGCTGCGCGTCTAAGGGCTCAGGCAACCTCTCAAGGAGAAATCCAAAGAGGTAACAGCCGCTAAAGCTCGGGCCGAGTCCGCCTTGGATCGAGCTCAATTTGATATTACTCAAAATGAGTTTCTGACGCTTGATATGATGTATTCGCAGGCGGAAGCCAATCTGCAGCTGAAGAAGGACCTGGACTCGGCCCGCCTGCACATCACTTCCCTTAAGAAAGAAATCACAAGTCTTAAGGAGAAGCTCGAGCCTCTTCAGGATTCCAAGGAAGAGGCCGAGAGAGCCAAGCAGAGGGTGGGCCGCCTGGAGCAGCGCCTCAGCAACCAGGAGCATCAGCTGAAGACCAAGTTTGAGTCCGTGGCTGAACAAGAGAGAGAGGCTCTTGTTAAGCAAATGATGAGCGACTATGATGCCATCATGCGGGACACTTGGGTTGCTGTGCAGCCGGACTCGGACTATCAGACTTGGAAATCCAAGTTTGATGAAGCCAGCAAAGCATTCGACGCTTGCCTTCTTGAAGAGGCTGAGAATGCAGCTAAGGATGCTGCTGAGGCCGAGGAAAGCTCTGGGTCCGACTCTTCTGGGGAGTCGTCCTCTGGTGGAGAGGAGGAAGATCAGGTGGAGGGACGAGAGAGAAATGATGAAGAGCAGCCGAAGGACAACAGGCCGGCTGCCAATGAAGAGGCTCTCCCCTGATCACTTAAGCTTTTTATTTTTTCTGCGGCCGAATGGCCATGTACTTGCTTTTCCGCCCTGCGTGCCGAGTATTGGTGTATCTTTACCGACCAAGGGGTCGGGTACCTTGACAATTTCTCTGGCTTTGCCAGAAAACAATCTTAACCAATCGTCTGATGGCGATTGGTCTTTTTAATTTAAATCATTCGGCCGTTTGGCTGAAGTTTTTCATATTGTTGTCCTTTGCATTTTTGAATTTTTCATTGCATGTTTTTGGCTAAGTATTATAACTTGTATACCATGCGAATGTTCTTGCCCCTGGACGGATGTCGAGTGGTTTCGGTTTATTGGATTGATTGACTTAGAAATTATTGATACTTAGAAGAGTATTCATGGTTTCTAAGTCAATCAATCACTATGGTGATTGCCCCAAACCACTCGGCAGACGTCCATCCTGAATTGGCAACTATAAAGTTTTCATTCGGCCATTGGCTCAAACAAAACTCAAATTTCCAACTTAGCAAATTTTGCTAGGGGAAAACTTCCGCCTGTTTTTCCCCGTGAGCTGAAAACAGGTGCATCCGGCCGTAGGCCTCTTTGAGATAAGATAAGTTTATAACTTAGCAAATGGTCTTTAAAAAGAATTGTCCGCCTGCCTTGCCCCAAAAGCAAAGAACAGGCGTCATCCGGTCAAAAGAATCATTAGGTGCTTAAGTAGTTAACTTGTATATTAACAAGAATGTTCCGCCTGCTCTGCCCCTAGGCAAAAACAGGCGCATCCAGCTTAATGCCTCTTTAGCCTCTACTTGTGAAACAGTGACCATTTTCGAGCTGTGCCAGAACAGTTAGAAAATTCAGGCCTTTTAGATTTCACTTTAGATTAAAACAAATGACTGCGAATGCTGCCTTAGCATTCGGTAGGGCCGCTTGTTATATTTGTAGAGCAATGTGCCACCCAAATGGGAGATGCTTCTCCTCGACGAATTCGCCCAAATGGACGTCGCCGGTTACCTGACTCATGTTGGAGCAGGCGGTCATACTCATGTTGGAGCAGACTGTGACCATTCAGTCTCTTTTTGTTTATTAATATTCGGCCCTGAGCCTCATCATGATTTTATTTGGCCTTAGGCCTCTTAAATGGTTGGGTAAATATTCGTTAAGTGTCGATATTTACTTAATGAATTTCGTAGGAGCGACTGTTCTAAAGCAATCGGCTCCTTCAGAAGGATTGGGGCGTCTGCTGTTGGGACAGACGCTTTCCAAATGCATTGGCCGTCTGTACTTTGTACAGGCGACACTAAGAAACTTAAATAAAAAGACAAGTTGGGAAATGAAGGCATATTCTCATTAACAAAACTTGAGATAACAAAATTGAAGTCTTTATATTCGTACTTAGAAGTAGTACTTTTTCAAGTTGTCTACATTCCAAGTTCTAGGCAGTCGCCTGCCGTCTGGGTCTTCCAGGCGGTAGGTGCCGTCTCTTACTTCCTCATAGATTCGGTAGGGGCCTTCCCAATTTGGGGTTAGCTTTCCCTGTTCATTCGCCCTACCGACTGCCTCCATTTTCCGTAGCACAAAGTCCCCCACTTTGAGAGGACGCTTGTGTACTCTTTTGTTGTAAGCCCGAGTCATTCTCAAACGGTATATCTCATGACGCAAGGCAGCATTGCCCCTGCGCTCTGGAAGTGAGTCCAATGCTAGGCGCATGGCCTCCCAGTTCGCCTCTTCATCATATAGCATGATTCGAAGAGTCGGCTCATAGTGCTCAATGGGAAGAACAACTTCTGCTCCATACACCATAAGGAATGGGGTTTCTCCAGTTGCCCTTTTAGCAGTCGTTCTGATGGACCAGAGGACGTGTGGTAATTCATCCGCCCAAAGGCCACCAACCCGTTCAATTTTCTTCTTAATCCCGTCTGAGATTAACTTGTTGAAGGCTTCGACCTGGCCGTTTGCTTGAGGTCGGTCGACTGATGCAAAGAAACTTGAGACCCCCTGGTCTCCCAGCCAAGTCTTGAGTTGAGGCGTCTCAAATTGAGGGCCATTGTCAAAACCATAGACATGGGCACCCCGAAACGAGTGATTATGTTCCTCCAGATGAAGGAGATGACATCTTTTGTCTTGATGTTTTTGACTGCCTCCGCCTCTACCCACTTGGTAAAGTAATCCACAACCACCAGTATATAGCGCTTGCCGCCTGGTGCAGCTGTATATGGCCCCAAAATGTCCATGCCCCATTTGGCAAAAGGTATTGGGCTGTTGATGGCCGTCAGGTCTGTAGCCGGACGATGGATGAGCTTGCCAAATTTTTGGCACTTGTCACATTTTTTTACCATTTCCATTGCATCCGACTCCAGAGTTTGCCAGAAGTAAAGCCGTCTGGCCTTGGCAGAGAGGGATCTGCCGCCTATATGGGAGGCGCAGAATCCCGAATGCAACTCTTCGAGGACTTCCTTACCCTTCTCAGGGGTAACACACTTCAACAGGGGTTTCAAAAAACCAGCCCTGAAGAGTTCTCCTTGTCGCAACTCGAAGTTAGCCGCTTGTTTTTTCAGAACAGCCGCCTCATGTGGTGAGTCAGGGAGCGTGCCGTCTGCAAGATAGGCCCGGATGCTGTCCATCCAGGTTGAGCTTCGATCAAGAATTCCAATGGGGTCTTCCTCAGATATACTTCTTCTTTCCATGACCTCCCAGAAAACTGACCGAGGCGCTTCACAGGAGGCGGATGATGCCAGCTTGGGCAGAGCATCTGCCTGGTTGTTTGAAGACCTGGGTACTTGACTTAGATTGAATTCTTCAAGTGTCTCAACTTCATCCTTGACCGCCTGCAAGTATTTAATCATGGCCGGATGAGTGGCCTCGTACGTCCCATTGACTTGGAGTACGACCAGTTGTGAATCCGAGCAGGCGTCAATTTTCTTTGCCCCTGCTGCCTTACAGTACCGAATGCCAGCAAGCAGGGCTTCATACTCGGCCTCATTGTTAGAGACTTGGAACTTGAACCGTAGTGCATACTCGTATTTGTCTCCTTCAGGAGACTGACAGATAATTCCTGCACCACAGCCGTTCGCAGTGGAGCTCCCGTCCACATACACTTTCCAAACCTGACTAGAATCATCCGGAGCAACCGGCCTTGTAATTTCCACAATAAAGTCGGCGAATGCTTGCCCCTTTATTGCTTTCCTTGGTTCGTAAGTGATTTCCAATCCTTGCATTTCAATCGCCCATTTGAGCATTTGTCCAAAAGACTCCAAGGTGGTGAGTGGCCGCTTGATCGGTTGGTTAGTGTAGACTTCTACCGCATGCGCCAAGAAGTAGGGTTTTAGCTTCTTGATGGCCATGTAAAGGGCAAGGCCGAATTTCTCAACCATGGGGTACCGAAGCTCCGCGTTTCTCAGAACATGGCTAATGAAATACACCGGGAGCTGGATGCCGTCTCTTTCAGCTAAGAGAACGACACTGAGGGCGTGATCAGAGACGGCTAAGTACATGAAGAGCTTCTCTTTGGGCAAAGGGCTGACAAGCCTTGGCAAAGAGTGCAGATGAGTTTTCAGCTTTTGAAAGGCCGCCTCTGCATCATCCCCCCATTCAAAGTTTTCCTTCTTTTTGATTGCCTGGAAAAAGTAGAGGCACTTGTCGCCTGACCGACTGAGGAATCTCCCCAAGGCCGCCAGACAACCTGTTAGTTTTTGCACTTCCTTCACAGTACGGGGCGACTGCATGTCGATTACCGCCTGTATTTTCTCAGGGTTGGCCTCTATTCCCCTTTGGTCAATTAAAAATCCGAGAAAATTCCCAGAATCAACACCAAAGACACACTTTTTTGGGTTAAGCATGACCTTGTGCCGTCTGAGTGTGGCGAATGTTTCTCGGAGATCAGCAAGATGATCCGCCTGTTGTTTGGATTTGACTATCATGTCATCAATGTACGCCTCTACATTCCTTCCGATTTGATTAATGAAGACCGTATTAATCATTCGTTGGAAAGTAGCAGGCGCATTCTTCAAACCAAACGTCATCACCGTATAACAGAACAACCCCTGATCAGTGACGAATGCCGTCTTTTCTTGATCTTTTTTCCACAGGGGGATCTGATGGAAACCTGAATAGGCGTCCATAAAACTCATCAAGGCATGTCCGGCTGTTGAGTCGACCAGACTGTCGATCTTAGGAAATGGATAGATATCCTTTGGACATGCCTTGTTGAGGTCTGTGTAGTCAACACACATCCGCCAAGTTCCATTCGACTTTTTTACTAACACAACGTTAGCTACCCACTCAGGGAAATTGCACGGCCGAATGAACTTGGCATCTAACAGCTTTTTTACTTCGGCAGCTGCCGCCTGACTTCTTTCTTCGCCGTG
This sequence comes from Chenopodium album, assembly GCF_948465745.1. NCBI lineage: Eukaryota > Viridiplantae > Streptophyta > Magnoliopsida > Caryophyllales > Amaranthaceae > Chenopodium > Chenopodium album. The sequence continues at coordinate 44,074,407 of NC_137842.1, read as the reverse complement.
GTTTCTTTTCTTTTGCCGGATGGGCTTCTTTTTAGGATCCACGGCGAGTTTGTGGACAGCGAGATCCGGGCTGATGCCTGGTATCTTCTCCACTTCAAAGGCAAAGATGTCTTTGAATTCTTTGAGTAGCTGGTGAAGGCTTTCACCCAGCTTTGCAAATGCAACCGTCCCCACCTTAACAGTCCGTTCTGGACGGCTGTCGTCCAGAGGGATATCAATGTGCTCACCAGCAGGCTAGGGACGGAGATCATCCGACCGTTCCCCGGTCAGTGATTGCTATTGTTTTTCTTTTTTGACCACCACCAGCTGATCAGTCTTTCTTTTCTTTCCGGCTGGTGGGGCCGTCTGTTCTTCCTCGACATCGTCGAGGTCGATTGTTTGCTTGCCCCGACCGGATGCTACGGCCGCGGGCTTGACGTCCGAAAGGTAACACTCTCAAGCCGTCTTTTGGTCCCCATTAAGGGAGCCGACTGTGCCATCATCCTTCTCATACTTGAGTAGCATGAGAGCAGGGATGATGACGGCCTTACACTCGTTAAGAGTGGGACGGCCAATGATGAGGTTGTAAGCTGTGAGCTCTTCAACCACTAGGAAACGGATGGTCATGTGCCGACCGTCTCCCCTGCTTCCAAGGCGGACAGGAGGTCAATTCGTCCGACTGGGTGCACAAGTCCTCCCCCAAACCCAACAAGGGTGTTGGAGACCTCCATCATGCTATCCGGTTTGTACTTGAGATTGGATAAGCATTTGAGGCTGATGAGGTCAGAGGAGCTTCCTGTGTCAATCAGAATTCGGACAACCAACTGGTTGGCGACTTTGCACTCAATGATAACAGGGTCATGATGCGGCAGACGGACTTTGCCTCTGTCCTGCTCGGTGATGACAACTTTGGGGAAGGTGGATGTGCCTGCCGCATCCCCTTCCTCAACAGAGTTGACCATCTTTCTCAGATGGTCCTTGGTGCCCCGAATGGTCGGGCCACCACCGGCAAATCCGCCTGCTATGGTGTATACCGGTTCTTCATCAGTTTCGGCACTCACAGCAGGCTGGGGAGTCTTTTTCTTAGACTGCCCCGGATTTTCCTTTGAAGTCACCTTAGACTTCACATAGGACTTCAGCTGTTCTTTGTCGGCCAGACGGTCGAGCTCCCGCTTGAGACTAAATCAGTCGTTCGTGTCATGGCCAACATCCTCATGGAAATGGCAATGCTTGTTTTTGTTCCGATTTTCGGCGGAACCTTTCACAGGAGTCGGCTTTTCAAGAGTGAGTCGATCCTTAATTTCCAAGAGGATGGAGCAGCAGTCCTTGTGGAATTCGTACCTTGGGACGTACGGTTTCCACTCCTTTTTCTTCTTCTGGGCCGGTTGATCAGAGTTATCAATGGCCCAGACTTGCTTTTTCTTTTTGCTCTCTTCTGGCTTAGGAGCCGGCTGAGCAGGCCGACTCTCTTTCTGCCGGACGGACTTCTTATGGTCCGACTGCTTATTGGAGGAGCAGAGTTCGGTCGCCTGTATATAGGCTTCCGCCTCTCGCAAGGCTCCTTGCAGAGTAAAAATTTGTTTGCGGACGAGTTCGTACTGAAAAGTAGACCCGTCCTTCAGACCCTTAAAGAAGTCTGTGAAAGCGACCTCATCAGACAGCCCATGAATCTGGATTCGGACCAGATTGAACTGCCTGACGTAGGAACGCAAGCCTTCTCTATCTCCCTGCTGTACATTGCCCAAGTCAAGACTTGTCTTTTTGGCAGGGATGTTCATAGAGAAGTTTGAAGCAAACAAGAACGCAAGCGTCTTGAAGCTATTTATGCAACCAGCCGGCAGATTGCCAAACCACTGCTGGGCTATGCCCTTCAGGGTGGCTGGAAAGCAACGACACCATGCGGCATCATCCAACCCCTGTAAATACATGAGGTGGGTGTATGTTAGCAGGTGGTCTTCTGGGTTGGAGGTCCCGTCATAGGCTCCAACCAGAACGTTTTTAACTTTAGCCGGCTGTACGGCTTCAGTTATTTCCCTGGAGAAAGCAGAGGGTTGATCTCCAAGGTGTTGCAGCCTAAGCTGCCAGTCCATCGGCTGATAGCCGTATGCCGCATGTCCTCCAAAGAGGGCAGGTTGCATGTAAGGTAAAACTGGCGCCTGGTACAATGGTTGTGCCATGTACTGGGCCGACTGAATCATATGAGGGCCAGATTGAACCCGTTGGCTACTTGCTGGAGTCTCATGTACAGACTGGGAACACCTCACAGAGGTATTCCGAAAGCTATCATGATAAGTTGACGTTGAAGCCGACTCTGATAGCTGAGTTCTCCTCTCTTCAATGTATTGCCGAGCGTCAGAGAACGTTTTCTTGCTACCATCCGGCTGTATGTGTCGGATGGGTTTTCTTGCGCCCGTTTATGGGAAATGGAGCCGAGTTAGGTCAAATTGGGGCCGGTCCTTCTCCTTAGGGGCAGGATGAGGAGTTGGCTGACGGTCCCTGACCGACTTCTGTTTGCCAGCTTGGGCTGGCTTCTTGGCCGACTGATCATTTCTAGGAGCAGGCGACTTCTTTGAGGCGAGTTGTTTGATTTCACCCCTGAGGCTGCTAAGGACTGTCATTAGTTCATCTCGAGTGACGGGAGTCAATCCTGCCGCCTGGGAAGGATCAACTGGCCGCCCCGAGGGCTTCTTTGGCTGACCAGCAGTTTTGCTTGGGCCTGCCTGGTCATGGTGGCGCTCCCGCCTCTCCTTACTGCGGATGCGTTTAGAGATGAGGGATCCATTTGGATCCACATAGGTTTCAACGTCAGCGTCGTCACCTGAGTCATGGTCCGTTTAGACCAGTATATCATTTGGAGGCCGAATGGCCTCTGGATTTGGTACAGGTTCTTGTGAAGCCATTTCAGAGGTACTCTCCCCACAGACGGCGCCAAATGTTTCGGGGGTTTTTGTCCCTTGGGAGAGTTACAACACTGAGACTAGATTCAGCAAAGGACGCCTGTACCTGCAAAGCAAACGGACCGCCGGATGGTCGGTGGTCCGCCTCCGAAGATTAAGTTAGTAAGTGTTCGGTAATAAAACGTGCGGAAGTAAAGTTTATCTGCTCGGATTCCAAGCTCAGGTAAAATGCTGTGTGTTCCTTGAAAACGACAGCTCTATGATAAGTGACGTGTTGTCTCGTATTGCGTGTATATTCTCTGTTCTGTCATAAATGTAAGAATGTCCTTATTTATAGGGTCCTTTTGAAAAGTGTACCCCTCCTAGGATCTGGTGACCTAGGAGATAGGTCACGCCGTTTTGCGGCGCCTCGGGATTTGGGCCTTTGAAGGCCGCCATCCCAGGGGCAATGCCTGAGTGACACGTGTCACTGAGCCTTAAAGGTTTTTGGGCACCTTTTGGGTGATACGTGTCGCCATCTGGATGGTCCATGCTGGATCATCAGTCTGCGTAGGACAGAGGAGTGTCCGTCCTCCACGTGTCATCATTCCATAGGTCCAAATGGCACCTCTTTGGAGGACACGTGGCGCTTTCTGATTGGGCCACCTGGCCGGGTAAAAAATACCCAAATCAGTTATTATTATTATTATTATTATTATTATTATTATTATTATTATTATTATTATTATTATTATTATTATTATTGTCGTTGTAATAAGAGCTTAAAAGAATGAAATTTGGATTTATATCATTAGCAATATCATTAGACATAAATTAAGAACTGAACTGAACTGAACTGGACTGGATTGAACTGAATTGAACTGAACTGAACTGAACTGGACTGGACTGCTGAACTGAACTGAACTGAACTGAACTGAACTGAAATGAACTGAACTGAGCTGAACTGAAATGAACTGAACTGAATTTCAACGGAAGAGAACAAGCCCTTAGTTCAATCCATCACCACAAAAGTGTGACCTCATATGATCCATTGTATTGGGTTTTGGACTATTTAACTAGCCCAAAGATCATTTATCACATCTAGAAACAAACAATGATGACCCAAAACAGTGAACTTATTATTATCTTAATAATATTAATCCATTATATATCTAGTAATTGCATTTGACAAAGACATTAACCTTCGATCTTCCACTTGTCCGAGACAAGTGTGCAATGTTTAAATTCCTTAATTTAATTAGTGTCTTATTTGATAATATGATTGCATGACATGTCAAGATTATATTAATCTACAAATCATTTCTTGAAATCTGAGTTAGAATTGCAAAACAATTTATTATTTATAAATAATCAATTTGAGCATGGCTATATATTTTCTCAATTATTCCTCTTCAATGCAAGGATGACTCAATCCAATCTTGTAGCAACCAAAACTCCCACTCAACTTTTAGAATAATCGAAAAGTACCCTTTATAGTCCCCTTTCGTTGCATGTTGGTGGAGTAAAGTCACAGTTAAACTATTCATCAATCAAGAACAGTGATCCACACATGTCAAAGGAATCCACTAATATATTTGGAAGTTCTATAACTTAACTTCAAGGTAGGTCAAAGTCCGATCATGTATCATTCATACATATCCACTTGATTGACTGAACATCTCTATGACCCTATAGTCTGTGAAACTGTGCTATCAATCAATATTACATGCTACTCTATTTATTGAAATCATTTATGTCGTATTTAATGATTTTGATCCAGGAACTTAAATTAATTTATGAATTCAGTTACCTATAGGGTTTCATTTACAAAATCACATATTTGATAATCCCCTCAATTCATAGTTATTTTGGATATTTTACTTAATACTAATTTAAGACGTTATTAAATAAGATTGAAGCTTTGTTTTAATTGATAAACATTGGGAAACATGACTGATGATTTTGCAATTATGATTCCGTAGCACACAATCAAAACCATCCACCATATTGTTCATTTCAAATGAGCCTTTTGTGTCTTTAGGCTATTAAAATAATTTAGTTAATATAACTCATGAAACATTCTCATTAACATGAATTTTAAAACTTCTATATTCTATAAAAATGTTTATCTCCATAAACTAAGAATCTTCGTTCATCCTCCTGCAAGGAATTTAGGAATTTCTGAATTGTATTCCAATGTTACATTAGATTTTGAATGAAATCAATCACCACATATTCTTAAAACATGTGAATAAAATAGACGTGTATAGTCCTTGATACTCATGACGTATCCTTTGATAATTGCACAAGGAAAATCACTCAAAGCCTTAATCTCACCAGTCTTCTTGTTAAGCCATGTGCCATGTTCTATTGGATTAAAACTCATTTCAATATAATGTTAAACCTCATACAAATTTAATCAATATAATTTAAGTTTATTAACTAAGCTCAACCGCCGATCCTTCAAAACCTACCACTATAGATCTTGATTCCCAAATGTACTCATCTTACTCTATAAGGTTTTTCATAAAAATGCATTAGCCATCACTTGACCCTTTAAGAATGGAATAATCACTCTTTGTAATAAATATGTCATTCACATACTAGACCAAGAAGACTACATATCTCTCACTTAACATTTTGTATACACAAGACCTTATTTTTTTTTCATTTTATGAGAACATCAAACAATTTGATTAACTCACAAAATTAAGATTCTAACTCCATGATGCTTAATTTAATTAGTCTATAAATGGACTTTTATGCATCCTTAGGATTGATTATTGAATTTTCAAAAAGATCTTTAATAGATATTAGAAACATGACTAACATAAAGGTTTCATCATAGCTAACACTATGAATTAGTTTAATCCTTTAACAATTAGTCTTTGCTTAAGAAAACATTTTTATTCGCTGTTATAATGGGTCTTACCCAATAAGGCGTAGTAATCAAGTGTCACACACTTGCTTTTAGACGTGGAATTTGTTTTAGATTTTTTCATGTTTTCAAAATCACTTGGAGTTATGACTCGTCAAATAATTCTTGTTTCATGCATGATCCTTATATTCCAAAATTAACGTTTTCAAACTCTTAGTCAATATAAAAATCATATTTCTTTGACTAAGTTTTAGATATGCTAGTCATTTTTCTGGGTTTTTACGGAACAAGTGAAACGTATACAACTTTGTTTAATTTCAATGAGAAACGACAAGACAGGGTGTGCACTTGGAATGTACTACCTTTGACACATGGTTAGTATTCCCATTACACTTAATGAGACAACGTGTTGTTATTACATGAGGTGAATCATGCTCATGTTGTTGCTTTTATTTGATTACTTTTCGAACTACTTCAAGATTATCGAATTTTCTTTTCTCGAACTCCTTCAAGGCTTTCAAACTCTTTCAAGATTCATATATGACTCCCACTTACCATACTGAAGAGGCACATTAGCATGTGGTGAACCAAACATGGTTTGAGCCATGTTTGTTTATTGCTTTTCTTGAACTCTTTGGAGATTTATACTACTCCCTATTTACCTTTTGAAAATTATATCTTTTACATAAGGGCACCTACTTGAGCAACAAACATTTTGTGCTAAGTATTACTTACGTAGTAGTACCTCGTCTTTATATAAGAATTGAATGTGCATTAAACGATTTAATAAAACACTTATCCATGTGTTTTGTAAAGAAACTTTATTAGAACTTTTCTTATCCATATTACATATGAAGTCTTTGCTACATTTTGATTTGAAGTATGTAGTTTTATTTAGTGTAATAGAGTAGTTTTAAAAGTTTATCTCTAAAACATTGGTTGGAAGATAGGTAATTTCATCCATTATCAAATATATCTATTATAGTTTGATAGCTCCTTCCGCAAACACTTCACAAGGTTTTCTTTCAGAATTTGTTGTAAAATAATTTCACAACTCTTGGATGTTTATTAAGATCTTGACTCGAACTCTCATTATTACGATTATATCGCAATACTTTGAATATCTTGCCAAGTAAATGTCTTGACTTAAACTTTCTTCAAAACAATTATATTGTATTGTATTGTATTTATTATATATCTTGTTAAGTTGACATCTTAGCGTTCATCATCATGGATCAAACCACATCTAACAATGTTCGATTTCACCTTTTTGACACACCGTTTAATTGTAGTGTTCCATGAGGAGTTAACTGTGTAAAGTTCACCAAACCTTCAAATGATCATCGAATTCTTGACTTAAACACTCTCTACCATGATCGAATTGTAGTGCTTTCATAGTTTTTCCAAGTTGATTCTAAACTTCATTTGCACTTTTGAACTTTTTAAAACTTTCACACTTATGTTTCAATTAAGCACTAGTGATCATATCATAATGACGAAGTTTCATTGTCCGTCTCTAGCCACTGAACTGACAGGGGGAAATACTAGATGGTTGACTAATCCTCCCTAAGCCAAAAAAAATTTATAATCACTTAACAAACCTAAATATAAGTATAGAGGTAAGTCAAGGGTCGAACCCAAAGGAACGGTTATGTTCAAGTGCTTTCAATTTGGCGCCTAAGCTAGGTCGAAGTCAAGGGTGAAGAAGGTAACACTAACAACTACTAAAACAAATAAGCAAACAAATAAAACACCAGGGAATGGTAATCAACAAGTAATAATCATGACAATTGCAACAACTTGGGAAGAACATGCCAATCAATGGTTGTGAAGACTAATGATAAGAGCTATCAATTGGATTCAAAGAGCTATCTCCTAATCGTTAAGCTAGTGGTCTCTACAAATAACAAACTAGGAGAATTACAATCCAAACTAATCGACAATTATAATTCCTAAATCAATGGTCCATATTATTCGAAATCACAATGAAATCAAGCATAATTCTTAAGGCCTAATAAAATCACACACATGCAAACTTACTTTATCACAATCAATTATCATACAAGTTTCACTAATCCTTAACCAAACAACTACTCAAGAATCATCTTCCAATCAACAAGAAACTAAAGAAATCAAGAATCAACAAAATATGAAGAACAATTATACTAATCAAGAATCAAACATCAAAATTAAATCAAACAAATATGAAATTAAACAAAGAAATAAAATGAGATAGAGTTATAAACATCATTGATTGATTTTGGAGATATTCAATACAATTATCACCTTGAATCTTCAATGTCTCAAATCCCCAATGAAATCCCTCACTTTCTCTCTCTAAATCTACTCCTAAACTAACCCTAAAACTAAAGAGAGAAACTCTCAAATAAGCTAAAATTATGATCAATATTATGTCTAAAACTTCCTCTAAAAATCGGGTTAAAAATAGGTATTTATAAGAGGCGTGAAAACGAAAATGAGAGAAACCGCAAACTAGGGAGGAGCGCCCGCACGGGATGGGGTGCGCGCCCACACACGTGGCTTACATGCCCGCGTAGTTGGGCAGCGCTCTCGCGCTTGTGGGTTGCTCCCGCGCGCTCTTCTTGGTTTCTTCGACGCTTCGTAGCTTTATGCGCTTGCTAATTAGATTTCGTGTGCGCTCGCAAGGTCTTCATTATAGTCACTAGACATGGCAGATTCAAATGGACTTGATGGTAGGTTCAACACCGTGATTTCATGAGAGCGCAAGAGCTAGAACTTGGAACATCCACTTTTTTACATCTTGAGCTTTCCCAATGTTATAAGATTTCTCCAAATGCATCTTTCCAATTCAGAAAATCAAAATGATTTTGTTCTGGGAAGGTTAATAACAGACAATGCACTCATAGCTCTGGAAGCCTTTTACACAATGAAGAAGCGCATTACTAGTCGAAATGGGACTATCTCTCTTAAACTTAACTTGAGCAAGACGTATGATAGAATAGATTGACTTTTTCTAGATAAATTATTACTGAAGAAGGGGTTTTAGAGGTTTAGGTTAGAATGAATGGTGATGAGTTGTGTTACAACGGTGTCATACTCTTTCATCATTAATGGTCTTATTTATGGCGATTTAGCCCCATCTCGGGGTTTCAGAAAGGGGGATCCTCTTTCATCGTGTTTATTTATTATAATTGTTAATGCCTTTTCAGGGATGATTTAGAGAGCGGTGGAGTGTAGGTCTTTACATAGTTTTCGAGCTATTTAGGAATGGTCTAGAAATTTCCCATCTTTTTTTTGCTAATGACGGTTTACTATTTTCTAGAGCCAATTGGAGTGGAATGCTCAAATATAGTTGATATATTCAACTTGTATGACGGAACATCTGGTCAGAAAATCAATTATGAAAAGTTAGAGGTCTCTTTTAGAAAAGGTGTGTGTTTGTCGAAGCAAACGGAGGTGATTGGTTTACTAGGGATGACCTTGGTTGATGCACACGAAAAATATTTGGGAGTTCCTATTATCATTGGTGATAGGAATGGTGTCCTTCGAACAAGTGTATTATTCTGATAGAGGGTTCAGAATTATTAGAAAGCTAATTATTCAGTGAGGTCAAGTGATCGGAATGCCTAGGTGGAGGCCGCTTCTGATCAGCATTATTAATAAGTAATTAATATTACAACTTAATCTTGACTGAACCCTTCGAGTCACACCCAAGCAACAAACGATCCGACACAACGAATTAATTCGGAAGGAATTGATGAGTCGCTCGAGTAATCAATATTTAGACGTCGGAAATTGAGTTTGGAGCGTCGAAACCGAGCATCGTAAGTCAAGTCGAATCGATTAAAGATGAGACGGTATAATCACTAATTAATCAACAATTTACCTAAAATACCTCTAGCATCAGAATTCCCCGAGCAAACCCAGTGCTAGGGGCAAAATTTTCTTAGAGCACATACCTAGCATGCACCAAGCCACGCACATAGCAGCAACAGCCCACATGTGCGTGCGTGGTCTACTCTGCTTGTGTGCGGGCTAGTGTGCTAGTGCGCCAAGTGTAAGGAGCGTGGTCCCATCGTAAGGGATACTCTCCTTAAATGCCCTTGGCCACTTAAAAGCCTAGGACTTTACACTTGTTAGGGTGTAGTAGGATTTGAATTCCAGACTATTTGGGGGACCTTGAATTAGAATTGATTCTATCATCACGCTTTTTTGTAAGAAACAAGTAGGAGTCACCAATGAGTTTTAGGAAAACTCATAAACCTCGTTCATGCCTTTCTTCCATGTGGAATTCATGGAATAATTAGCACGAATAATAATTTTAACCATGCCCAAATTGGTCTATAAAACAGAAATGAGTTCGGGAGCGAGGGTACTAAGAAAACATTCCTTTTAGAGGGGAATCATCATCCTAGCCCTAGTACGGCCTCTACTAGCTCTTCCTTTTTTACAATTTCATCACCAAACAATATATGCAACGCGATACCTAAAACTATGTTAGTTGATTTTATTTACAAACATTAATTCACGTAGGAATTACATCGTAATGTCGTTATTCTTATTTAATTAAATTCGTGAAGAGGACAAGAAAATAAACAAGATTCGCCTTGGCTTAAGTGATCAACCAACAATTATTTAATTCAATTCTAATCTTTATTTAACGCAAGATACTACGTGAAATTGATTAATTAATTATTTTAAAGGTGATCAAACAACACTAATTAATTAATTAAAGTCCTTTTAAACAAGAAAATAAAGGTGATTTAACTAAGGGTCGGTTCTCATTGACTGAACTCAGCTAAATTGAACTGAACTGAACTGAACTGAACTGAGCTGAACTGAACTGAACTGAACTGAACTGAATTGAACTGAAATGAATATTTTATAAGAGAAGGAAATTAGGAGCTGAGCTGAACTGAACTTAAGTGAACTGAACTAAACTGAACTGAGTTGAGCTGAACTGAACTGAACTGAGTTGAGCTGAACTGAACTGAACTGAACTGAATTTCAACGTAAGAGAACAGGCCCTAAGTGCTCGGGAATTTAGCACTTCTCTTTGCTAGATCTCCGTTTAGAACACTTATGGACTCCTTCTTGTTGGGGAACCTCCACCGTAGTAACAAGATATCGAAAGGGTGAGTGTTTAGGACAAGAGGGGTAGGTTGCACAAGTTCACAAGTTATTTCGCCAGAGTTTTAGGTTAATTTTCTGTCTGTTTAAGCCTCGGTTAAAGCTCGTATTTATAGGGAATGATTAGGTTTAGGGTTTCGAGCATTCTGCCGCAGCATGTGTCGCGCGCAACAGATTGAGTTACGCGCGGCGTCCCAGCGCAAGTGATTGAGTTGCACTGCTATGTGCAGCGCAACTAATTGTCTTGCGCGCGGCTTTATGGTAAGATTTGATTTATATTTTCCATATAATTCCGAATAATTCTGAATCTTCCGCAGCGCAACTCTAAAGGTTGCGCGCGGCAGCCCAGCACGACTCTTTGAGATGCGCGCGGCTTTCCCAGTGGCAACACTAAGATTTAACCGAGGCGCTCCTAAATCCGTCATTATTAGGGTTTAAGCACGGGCTTAAGCCTAATTATGATCGGGTTTAGTTAATTGGACCTTTGTTTTGGCTTTTTATTTAATTTGGGATAGTCTTTTGTGTTTTGTGGCTTAACGAGTTATCCATAAGTGTTCTTCACTTCGATCCAACACGAAGATGGTTTTATTTATCGTCATTGCACTTCCTCTCGGGACAGAAAGCCAAAAGTAGATGTCTATAGTTAGCCCCCACTTTGATCGAGTCTAGTATAGACGATGATCAAAGTAGTCAAGTAAATAAATCCGAGACTCATTCTGCGAAGTTCTCTAAGGATAGAGAATCTTTCAGTAATGTTTAAGGATGTCGAAACAATCCTTGCTTTGCTAAGTTTTTGAAACAAGTAGCTATTAAGGCTAGAAAAAGTCCTTCCTAGTCTTAACACGCTAAAGAATCTAGATTGATCCTTTGCAATTGTAGAACGCTTTTACAAGTAAAAGTGTTCTGGGTGATGTTAGGTCATGAGAAGAGATCGGTTTTAAAAAAGATAAAAGGGGAGGATTTCCTCTCAATCGTGTCATCGTTGGTCTAAAGTCCCTCGATATGTCATTGAAATTTAGCCTGACTTTAACAAAGTAAAAGATGAAAAAGGGTTTTCGGTATTAGAGCCGAAATGGTCCGGTATTCGAGGCGGGTCCGATATTCAAGCCGGAAGTCCACAAGATAGAAATACATGTCTCAGGACTGGAGGCATATATTCAAATTCAGTGAGAGGGAAAAAAGTCAACAACTCTCTCATCAGCTTTGTCCACAAGATGAGTACACGTGTCTCAGGACCGGGGGCACGTGACTACATGGGCACGACATCGTCTCGTCGCTTCTTTATACAGGGGATGAATTTGACACCCTAACTGTCCGGTAAGTTAGTAAGCGCACTAACTACTGTATCCATTCAAGAAGTGAGTTCCTGAAGGTTCGGCGCGCCTGTTGACTCGTTGAGCTAACGCCTACAGTAATTATCTACCTTTTAGTCCCGAGAGGTAGATCTCGCAAAGCTTGGGCTGAGTGAAATTTTACGCAACATCTACGCCATACAATTTTTCGCCGTAGTACGATACGCCATTTGCATTTTTGCGCTGCATGAAAACGCCTTCCTTTTTGCTTCGGACGTGAAAAAAGAAGAAAACCCGGACATTTGTAACGTTAGTATAGTAAAATGAAAAACCTGTCTATGGGTGCTTTTACGTAAAGCACCACCACGGAACGTCTTAAGGCACTCTTGCGAAAAACGTTCAAAACGTATGCTTGGGGAAGGCACAAAGCACGGTGTGCATGCAATATGATGCAAAAAACTAACAAAAAAGAAAACAAACTACAATATGCAATGCAATTTAAAAAGATTTTGATAATTTGCGCGCCATTACGTCTAATAACGAGCAAAAACCGTTCAAAAAAATGAACAAACAAATCAAATCAAAATCCCGGTCTTTTGGTGACCAGTATCCGAGCGCAACTCAGAAGGTCGCGCTGGCCAGGCTAGCGCATCTTTCGGAGTTGGCCTGATATGTCACACGCAACAACTTCAGTTGCGCGCGACATTTGTGTCAGTAAAGTGAAAATCGCATACGCGATTTTTCACATCACCCTTTCTCCTTCCTTCGCCATTTTCGACTCTTTCTCTCTCTAGGAAGCTCAGTTTTCGTGATTTTCAAAGCTAAAGGAAGCAAGTTTCATCCTCAATTCATATTTGCCGTAATCCAATGTAAGTTTTTTGCTAAAATTTGTTCTTTTTCGGCTGAATTCGAACAATTTTCGAATCGTTAAACCCCAAATTTCGAATTTGGGGGTTTTCGATTCGACTTATTTTTCTTGAAATTGTTTGCTCTATGTTGTTATGCCATGTTTAAGGAGTGGTTTGCAACAAATTTCATGAAAAATGGTTAAGTATTGAACCTTTTATGAGCATTTCTTTGTCCAAGTTTGTTCTTTGCAATTCTACTCGAATTTGGCTTGATTTTCTGTTATTTTGTTTGCCCATTTTTGTTATACTTGTTAATTATGCAACAATTGTAGTATTGGAACTAGCTTTGCTTCCATAATTAATATTTTGAAAATTTTGAATCCGAAAAAATTGGCGCGAAGTGTATACTTAGCATATTTTTTCCATATTCGAACTCCAAAATTGTTTGGTAGACGATAATTATGTTTATATTACTATTTTCGTCTAGAATTAGTTGATTCTTTGAGATTTTGGAATAAAATCCTTTGAATGCTTAGTTGAAACTAGTATAGGATGGCTTTTGTGGGTGTTAAAAGCCCCCATTTACTGAGTTTAACTGCAGGTATCGTAGCCCCCAAGTATGGATGGTATTCAATTTTCGTGTTTTGCCCTATCGGTAACCGTTATGCTGCCGAAATGGGTCTAGAATACGTATATTAGTTTAGTTTAGGAAATAAAATAAACTAATTACAGAAATTTTATCCGTCATAACTTGGAGTCGCCTCCGTTTGTCGATGCTGAGGAGGTTTTCTGTGGTCCGGACGAGACGGTTCGCCCTCGGAAGTGGGTGACCCGTCCTCAAGGGGAGGTTCGAGAGCGACGCGTTGCGGCCGATCGACGTCGCCAGGAGGAGGTGATTTGGGAGGCTCCTCCCAACTAGGACCCTACGGTCCTTCAGTGGAACCCAGACCACCACGTTTCGATCAGAGGGTGGCGCGGCATCGTGAGTTTTCCGCGCTTTCGTTTCTTTCTCTTTTCCTTTGTTTCTTCTCCTTTTTAAACCATAACCGTTTTTTTTTTTTTTTATTTAGAGTGAGCCTAGCATGCGTTTGTACGGCTCTGGTGACCTGCGAGCCCATTTTGAGAGCTTGCCCGAGGTGGCAAAGGAGATTGTAGCAATTTTTGGGATTGACTCCCAGCTGGCGGCTCTTCGGGATTTATCAAGCCAGTCTGCATCGTCAGCTTTCCTTCGTGGATTGCTGGAGTTTTGGTGGGATTCCTCCAACACTTTCCACTTTCCATGGGGAGAGATGACGGTTACCCCTTTTAATTTCTCTATGATTACGGGTTTTCCTTTCGGAGGTGAGCCTGCAGTTATAGAGCTCGTTAAGGGGTCAGACGAGAGATTGCGCGGCCTTGTGGGGGACCGTCTTGCGTCGGCCCTTCACGTGTACGCGCAATCTTGTCTGTACTCGGTTCTTGCCGACGAGTTGTCGGCTGACGAGCTTGACCGGCAGTGTACACCTGAGCAGTAGGCTCGAATATATATTCCCCACGTTATTTCCGTCACCATCTTGAGTGATCGAGGAGAGCGTTTCGCCATTGGGTTACTTATTTGCCTCAGCGATTTGGGGCAAATAAGTGACCTGAGTTGGGCGAAGGTGTCGTATGCTCGTATGCTTACGGCTATGGGCAAGGCGACCCGGGTCATGGATTTCGCAGCAGCTACTGAGGTGCCTCGGATCTCGCTTACGTGGCATGGTCGTATCCTTGAGGTACGTGTTTTAAGATTTTTCGGTTATTACTTTCGCTTTTTCCTTTAGGCATCTTTTCTCGGTTTCAGGCTTGGGGATACTCGTACCTGCCTTTCTTAGCTTCCAGGGTGCTTGGGGCAGCTCGTTTTCCTAACGGCCATCGATTGGTCGCTATTAAGAGTAGACGAGCTACTTCTGCCGGCGACTTTCGCCAGAGGATCCTTTCGGCGACTCGTGCGTCAGTGAGTATTCCAACTACATGTTCTCTTTTCGTTTTTTGATTTTATTCATTTTCTAACGATTTTTCATATGGTTGTGTTTTATAGCTCGATCTCTGTCCTCGGAGTTTGATCGTCGGATTCCCTGAGGCTATCCGGTCTGGCATGGTTCGTTGCCGTTTCCTGGCCCTCTACGGGATTCTCGGTGTTCCAGAGGACCGACGCTTGGTTTTTAGGCGAGCGTGTTCTCTGGCAGCTTTCGTCCGAGGAGCCTTTGGTTCTTGCGGATCCCCCGATCCAGATGCTGCGTCCGGACCTGCTGTTTACCGAGGATCGAGCTCAAGCGATCCTTCGTTGTCCAGCGGAGCAGCTGGTGCTGCCAGAGGCTTCTTATCTGGCTTTTATAGCATCCAGGCCGACTCCTTTTCCGGCTTTTGTTACAGTTAGTACTCTAACTCTTTATTATTTAGTGTTTCTATTTATTTTTCGGAACTTTGACCCTTTTATCGTTTTTTGTCACATGTATTTTAGCGGGTCGAGCTAGGTGGTTGGGTGCCTCCTACAGCGGAGATCACGTATACCGATGCTGTCGGATCAGTAATTCGTGAGACCCTTCCAGCAGCCGAGGATGACGAGGGGATACCGTTTATACCTGAGACAGTTGAGTCGGTATGTCTTTTATGTATATGTATTTAATATTTCTATTTATTTATTGTTTCATATACATTTGTTTACTAACTGCCCTTGTATTCTTGGAACAGGTTCCGCGGGAGACCGTGAACGGCATGGTGAGGACTTTACGCGCTTTCCGAGCTGCTTATCGGAGAGCCTTCGTGACTTTATCATGCCGTGATCATCGGACGATCGCGGTAAGTTTATTTCTTTTCTTTTCAAAGAAGTTATTACATTTCATGTATTAATCTCCGTTTTGGATTTTGCAGGATGTGCAACAACCATCTTGTAGTCGTCGAGCACCTTGATTCCTTTTGTACACGTCTGGTTATTATTTTTTTTAGGAAACCGATGTATATATATTTTTTTGCATTTTTTGTATATATGATACTGTAGGCGTCGCTCGAAGTGCGCCTACGTTAAAGCATGTGTGAATATGCTTGGCACTCATAGGAAGTGGAAATTGACATAATACGATTAGGGACAAGGAAAGTAGGGAGTCGCCAACAAGTTTTTAAGGAACTTGTAAACCGTTCACGGATCATAAAAGGCAACCAGGATAAAGGGACAACGATAGGCAACAACGATTGACCCGTGAAGGTTACATCCCATTCATATTCATGAGATTAATAACTCCATATGGTTCGGAACCACGAAAGGAGGATCGGGGATGATGGTACGAAGTGAGTCATGGAGTCACATTCGCCCGTATTGGCCTCTACTTGATTCTTATAGTGAAAAATGATTCCTGCGATCTCAAAGGCATACAAACAAAATATTCATTTCGCTCCAAACTATTATTAAGCTAAATTGGTTGAATATTAATGCAACACATTATTCTAAAATATTGTGACCACTTGAATTAATAACAAGATTAAAAGGGAACCTAAACCGGTTGTTCAAATTATCTTATTAGGCGTGATTTTCAATTACATATTCCCTTTAAACATGCAATATTGTGATCATAAAAATAAATAATAGAACAAACATTAATATTGGAAGCAATTTAACAATAATAGCGTTAGTCAAATCGAATAATAAATTATAAACCTAATCATGATACTAGCAATATTAAAATAAAATAAGTAATTAAATTAATTAATTACTCACATCTCGCGCGTTCCTTTAAATTGCTACATCATGAATAAACTGTTAGTAACTTCAATTAAAATATAAATCAAATTGAAATAATTAAATTAAATAAAAAGTAGAGTTAATTTAGTCCAAACCCTCAGTCAATTTTACCTTTCACGCCTTGGTTTAAGTATAGAACTTTGGGTATTATATGGACTCCTTGGAGTGCTTAAAGGAAGGAATAGTGAAAGAATGGGGAGGCTAGTGTTTATGCTAAAGATGGAGAAGAGAATGATTTGATGATCAAGCTTGTTGATCCTTGAAAAAGAGGAGATATGAATTCTATTTATAGAGAAAAAAGAAGGGTAAAAAAATAAGATAAGATCCGAATTAAATCGGAATAAAACTAGATAGACAACAGTTTTTGTTTTTATCATATCTTTTGATCCAAAAATTGGAATAAGATGAATAATATGTCGTTGGAAATCTCTTCAAGTCTACTTTCTAACCCAATTAGAATCAAATTAAAATATTTTTTAGAATAAAAGATATGGCCAAAATAATGAGTCGGTGTCAGTTTTGGATAGAGTTTGACATTTTATTCATATCTTTTCCGTTATAGCTCGGAATTGATATTATAATATATCATTGGAAATTTAATTTCAAGGGATATCCAACCATAAAAATTTGGATAAAAAATACGAGGCACGAAAATCATATCCGTCTATCTTTGAAGGTCTTTCAATTCGGATAGAAATAAGATTTTCAAAAAGAAAAGTTTTATTCAATTTCAAACTCTTTAATCTTATCTTTTCAAAAAGGATAAATAAGATCTTTTAGAAACTTATAGAAGATTCTAATTAATCCTAATTAGTTTAGGAATGGGATTAAATAATTTGGACCCTCCACATGATTATTGGGTTGTAGGTAAGGTGGGCTTAGGTTCGGTTTGGGCTCAGTTTAATATTTTGGCCATAACTTATTCGTTATAACTCGGATTTGGGCTTATAATATATCGTTGGAAAGATCTTTTAAAGCCCCATCCAACTATTAAATCATTGGACCCAAATAATGGACCAAAATAAACTGGACTAAACGATTTTATAAAAAGGACACGAAATGAATGATTTTAAAGGACTCGGAATGCATTATTTTGGGTTTAAAGGCAGGAAAAGAGGAAAATAATTTATGGTTTGGGGAAATGGGCTAGGAGTTGGGTTGGTTTTATGAAATGGAAATATGGATTTAAGCACTCCAAGATTAAATACTCAACCCGACCAATAATGGCGGTGAAAGGTTGTTCATCATCGGGTTTGGTTTTGGGGAGACATTTTTAGGTGTCTACAGAAGCCCCCACTTTGACTGAGTTTGTAGAAACGTCAGTTTTGAAAACGATAGTCAAAGTAGTCGATAGGGACGGAGAATGATTTAAGACGTTCTGCGATCCTAAATCACTTTGTATACGCCGATACCTGCAAAAAAATGTTAATTCCACAAATAAAAGAGTACAGGGATAGAACGCTTATCTGACACCAGTGTATCGGTGACAAATGAGTTTGGTAGTTTCCTATGCTTGAAGGAATCCATCGGATGACGTTTGTTGAAATGCTTTACATGCCTGAGGAAAGCCTATACATAATAAGCTTTGACCATTAGGTCCTTTTTTGCAATTAACCATTTATTAGACCATATTGGGCCGCAAGTGTTCGTAAGGCTCGTTGGTCTTTCGATGAAGTATTTTCGGGGTATGTGCCATGAGTAATATATTGGAGGATATGATTATACCAAGGATTGTCTCCTTTAATGTCATTTATTTCCTCTATTGCGTTGCAATACGCTGGTTCTTGTCTTCTATCAACGCATAATGGCATCATATTTAAGTGATCTGGAATGTTGATCATTGAGGCTAATTTTGCTAGCGCATCGTGAAATTGATTGTCATCCCTTGGGAGATATTTAAAATCAATATGTTCACAATGCTCGATGAGTTGCTCTAGGTGTGCTTGGTATAATATCATTGTGGAGTTCTTTATTTTCCATTTTTTTAATATATGATTTATAATCAAACTGGAGTTTCCATATACCTCTAATTTTTGCACACCTTTGCTAGCCGCTGCTTCTAATCCAATAATGCACGCTTCACATTCTGCGGCATTAATAGTAACCTCAATGTCTAATTTAACAGAGATTGGAGTATGTGCTCCCTCTGGACTTATGAGTAACACTCCTACGCCACATCCTTTTTGATCGTTCGCACTGTCGAAGTACATTACCCATCTGTCATCTTATGCCATGAGAATCTCTTCATCCGGAAGATGAGTAGTTTCTACACGACTTGTTTGAATTGGATGTTGTGCCAGAAAGTCAGAAATTACTTTTCCTTTCATTGATTTTTCAGGAATATATTTTAGCTCAAATTCGGCCAACATCACCAACCACTTAGATATCCTTCCTTGTATGGGTGGTTGTTCAAACAAATACTTTATCGGATTTTGTTGAGAAATCACATGAGTAGTGTGTGGTAACATATAATGTCGTAACTTTTTGGTTGCCCACACTAATGCTAGGCTTGTCTTTTCCAAGGTGCTATATTTTGTTTCGTATTGAATGAATTTTTTTACTTATGTAATATATTGCACGTTCGACTTTTTCTACCTCTTGTGCTAACATGGCGCCTGTGGCTGTGTCTGTAACTGTAATGTATAGCCTAAGAGGTAGTTTGGGTACTGGTGGTGCTAAAATTGGTGGACTTTTGAGATAATCTTTGATTTTCTCAAAGGCCTTTAGGCATTGATCGTCCCATTCATGTTTCTCCTCTTTTTTCAATTTTTAAAATATTGGCTCACAAGTCATAGTCAATTTGTTGATAAATCGACTAATGTATTGTAATTTGCCAAGGAATTCCTTAATTAATTTTTATGTTTGAGGGGGAGGCATGTCAAAAATTGCCTTTATTTTAGAGGAATCGATCTCGATGCCACGTGTACTTACTACGTATCCGAGTAACTTACCAGAAGTTACTCCGAAGACGCATTTTTGTGGATTCAATCGCATTTTATATTCTTTTATTCGAGTGAAAAATTTGCGTAAAGCTTTTATATGTCCCATTCTATCTTTGGATTTTACGATCATATCATCCACATACACTTCTATTTCTTTATGCATCATATCATGCAAGAGAGTCGTAGCCGTTCTTTGGTACGTAGCTCCTGCATTTTTTAAACTAAATGGCATGACTGTGTAGCAATACGTACCCAAAGGGGTAATAAAGCATGTCTTTTCTTCATCTTCTTTTGCCATTAAAATTTGGTTGTAACCTGTGTATCCATCCATAAAGGATAACATCGCATGTTCAGCCGTGTTGTCTACCAATATATCAATATGTGGTAGAGGAAAATCGTCTTTAGGGCTAGCTTTATTAAGATCCCTAAAGTCGACACACATGCGAACTCGTCCATCCTTTTTAGGGACTGGAACGATGTTTTCTACCCATTATGGGTAATTACATACGCAAATAAAACCGACGTCCAACTGTTTTTGTACTTCTTCTTTTGTTTTTAATGAGATATCAGGTTTTATTCTTCGAAGTTTTTGTTTTACTGGTTTAGAAGTAGGGTTCAAGGGAATGGTATGTTCCGCAATTTCCTTATCTATTCCAGGCATGTCCTTGTATGACCAAGCAAACACGTCTTCGAATTCTTTGAGCGTCGATATGAGGGTCGATCGCTCTTCCGGTTTTAGAGTTAAGCCAATTTTGACTTCTCTCTTATTTTCATTAGTTCCTATATTAACTATTTTAGTTTCTTCAACGCTAGGGTTCTTTTGTTCTCGTTCATTCATTAGTTCAACCAATTTATTAATGTTATCATCTTTATTAGATTGATTGTTATAGAATTCGAAAGATTCAAGAGAAGGCATATACTTGGAAATAGAGCTCATATTATTAAAATCAAAAGAGAGTACATCAAGAGAAGAATCCTTTTTGGGATCTTAGTCCTTAGAACTAGAAAATAAAGACTCATTAATGGCCACAAGGCCTAAATTTTTAGCTTCCCTAGAGTCTATAATAGATTCATCGTCCGATTCTTCAAACATCTTCCCTTCGCTTGAGACGATTTCCAGTTTATCGCCTTTGTGATTGGTCCATTTGAAAGATTTTCTCCATCCATGCTCAAAAGTCTCGTTTGAAGGGGTGATCAATGAGGTTGGGTCAAAAGCTTCATCTTGAATGGCGTTTGGAATGGTCATTGTTGCGACATGATTTTTCTCTAGTCCAAATAGCAAGTTAAATGCTTGCCCATCATAGCACCCTAGATTTGGGTGTTTTTATTTAACAATACTAAGATCGTCATCCAAGAAGTAGCAATCATGAAATATTTCAAGTCCAGGCTTCTTGATTCCTTCCAAAACTAAGGGTTCCGGAAAGTCGTAGCATGGGTAATCTTCTCCCTCCCTAATGAATTGTCCATTAAGGGTTTGTTGATAGGATGGGAGTAAAGTGATTATCCCTTTGTTAGTATTGTCTCTACGTGCTTTGTTTTTTGCATCATGAGACTCTAATTCTTGTTTGGTTGGTTTATATCCCAATCCAAAGGAGAAGCTTTTCTTTGTGATAGGAAGTAAGAGAGATTTCTTCATTCCTATTCCCAAAGGCATCCCAAGAAAGTAACTACTCTTGAGCAAGATGTTGTTTACTATCCGAGTGGAATATGGATCAAGCATGAATGGTTCTTCAAAGTCTTCTTCTATTTCAATTGTGAAGATTGGCTCCACGGCGAATCCCCACATGTCCTCTTCATCATTATCATGGTTTATTTATAAGAGTGATTGATCATTTATTGCTATTTTGAGTGAAGAAGCATGTATAGTCATAGGAAGCCCTTGATAGTTCAACCTAATCATTTGATGAAGTGAGGATGGTATTGCACCAAGCTCATGTATCCAAGGACGTCCAAGTAAGAGGTTGAATGTAGGTTTTATGTCCATAACATGGAATTCAACCATCTTTTGAATTGGGCCTATGGTAATTGGTAGCTTAACAGTTCCACACATCGATCTTCTCGAATTGGCATAGGCCCTAATGCTTTGTTTTGTTGATTGGAAATATTCAAGCCTAAGTATTTTGCCGTTTGTAATGGGCATACGTTTATAGCCGACCCATTGTCTACCAAAGTTAGAGGGATATTGTATCCCTTGCATCCCACAGTTAAGTATAACGCATTATTGTGTGAAGTGTCTTTTGAAGGCAAATCATCATTAGTGAAAATGATCGACTTGTCAGATTTCTCGCTAGTAAGCAAGCTAACGAGGTCTTGAGGGGTTGTGTCTGTGCTTACAGACAAAACCGTTAGAGCGTTCATGAGAGAATTCCTATGTTCATTAGAAGTACTTAGGAGTTCCCAAATGCTAACATTCGCCTTGGATTGACGAAGTTGTTTGACCAATGGATCTTCCACCTCAAGTGGAGGTGGTATTGTATTTTGCGTTTGACCTTGAGTTTGATTTTGTGTGGTCGAAGATCCATTTGGTGGGGGTGCTTGGTAGACTCGCCCAGAAAGAGTTAAATGATCTATATCATTTGGGTTAGTCATAGGACTCATAAACCAACTTTCTTCTAGAGGCTTTGGATGTGCCTCCATTTCAAGATGTTCCATGAGTTGTGCTTAATGCCATTGTTCATCCAAAGAGAGATTCGATAAATCTTGCGATTTCCCCAAGAAATGATCTCAATCAAGCGCTCCATTTGTTTAATTTTGCAAACAAGATGGAGGTGGGACAGCGGCATACTTAGAGACATATAAATTTTGAAAGTCGTCGTCCCATAGTTCACATACTTCATTAGTTGCCCCTATGAGTATTGTGGATAGAGGTTCTCCTATTGGCGTGATATAGTCCAAAGGATTGAACGTATCACTTCCCATATGGTCTTCATTGATGTGAAACACCCCTAAGGGGGATGCATTATTGTTAGGTTTAGGCGTGGGAATTCTCCCATCGTCTACTAAATCTTGTATTTTGTGCTTTAAAACATAGCAACGTTCAGTATCGTGTTCAACGCCTCTATGATAAGCACAATAAGCACTACCATTCCATTGAGGAAACCTCCTTTTTGGTGGAATGGGTGGTGTTGGCCCTATTGGCGCAAGTAAGCCTTTTTCATTTAATTTTTCTAACAATTCTTTATAGCTTACAGGAAATGGAGTAAATTTTCTTTCTTTTGTCCCTCTTTTCCTAGGATCATCATATCGATTTGTGTTATTATATTGCGTGGAAGTCTCAAATACGTCAATAAAGGATGATGCATTATCATTCCCCTTCGTGTAGTTATTCTTAGGTTGATGATGATAATGAGGTTTTCTTTAGCAAGATCATCTTCAATCCTAGTAGTCACAGAATAGACCTTTTGAAAAGTGTCTAGACCGAGGTAACGTAGATTTTTGTTGTACTTTTCATGACAGTTGTCAACGAATTTTTGTACTAACTCGAGTTCAGGAGGCCTTTGGGCAAGGTGGGCCGCCTTTTCTCGATATCTACCATAGAAAGCAAGGAATCCTTCATCGTTGCCTTGCTTAAGCATCTCGAGTTCACGTAAAGTTGAATTGAACTCTACTTTACTCTCATATTGGGTGATGAAAGCCGAAACTACATCTTCCCATGTCGCTTTAAATTTTGGATCTAGCCCATAGTACCACTCTCTCGCGGTTGGGTCTAGTGATAAAGGGAAAGTCAAAGCATAAAGATTAGGATCAACTCCCTTTAGTGCCATAATGTCAGTAAAATACATTAAATGATTTTGTGGATTATTAGTCACCTTAAAAATTGGCAAGTCCGTAGCTACGAACTTTTCTGGTAAAGCAAGTCCTGGGGAGGAGCAAACTTTTCTGCGTCAAAGTACTTATTCTCCATTGTAGAACGAAGAACTAGCTTCTCCAACGACTTTTATTTGATGGAAAATTGCTCCATCTTTTCTTGTAAGGCTAAAGTTTCAGCTTTTTTCTTTTCCGCATTTTCCATCTTCTTAATTCTTCTCTCCTCGGCCTCTTGAGCCTTTTCCTCTCTCAAACGAAGAATCTCTTGTTAAATTTCTTCGACGGTTGGCATTGTTGTTGGAGTAGGATTAGTTGTCGAAGGAAAGTGGTTTGAAAGGTGTTGATCTTTTGTTGGTAAACGTAGAATGCGAGTGCCCGGGGGTCCTCTTTCCCAAGCTTGAAAACCGGCCTTAAAGGAGTAAGAAAGGATAAGTAAATTGATACGCTTTTTTAAAAAGGGAAAAAGAAAAAGACGCAAAATATATTCAAACGGATAACATCGCCCTTAACAATTCTTCAATGAAGATAATGTTCGAACGAGTCAATTTGTTTTTTGAGAAATTAAAACTGACTCGTCCAGTGGGCGCGCGCAAGTGACTCAGTTGCGCGCGGCTATTGCGCGCAACGAAATCACTTGCGCTGGGAGGGGTCGCGCAACTTCTTGAGAAGCGCGCGCCACCTGCTCGTAAATTTCTAAGGTGTACCCATGCTTTTTCAAGTTTCTAAGCTTTAAAAAGCATGGGTACACCTTAGAAACTCGAATACCTTAGGGGTATAGCTTAGAAAAACCCTTTTTTTTAATTCAAGCGTTTTTTTTATCATCGTGTTTTTTTTTTGGTTCATTTTTTTTTACTTGACTTTTTTTTATGTTATCCCTTGAATATGACGCAAAATCACGAAGAGGCAACTTCGTAATTGGGAACCTAGACCAAACTAAAAAAGAAAAAAAAATAAGACTATCCTAACACGTTGCACATAGTCACATAATCACATAAGCATGCCATAAGTCAGGATTCACGCAATGCCGTTGTAAGGTCAAAAAAGCCTTGAGTGTCCAAAGGTACCATATCTTAAGAAACAACACACATATCAATCACTCAACGTGTTGAATAATGACATCATCGCCCTCCCAACATTTTTTTGGTGATAAGGGTGGGATGATTGTTATTGATTTCGGGATAGACGCCTAGTGTTGCCAACCCCTAGTCAATGAGCCAATCCCCAATGGTGTAAGTGTGCTACGCTTATACATGTTGCAATGTTGCTTGTTTGGTTTTTACTTTTGTGCAAAAGGAAGATATTATGCGTTCAAGTCTCGCTCTCTAACTAGAGATTATCCAAGTTAATTCTCGTTACAACCCATAGGCAACCTAGTGTTGGATACCTTAGACCATAACTACGAATTAATCATGAAACCTCTAAGTCCCCAGTGGAGTCGCCACTGTAAGGAGCGTGGTCTCATCGTAAGGGGTACTCTCCTTAAATGCCCTTGGCCACTTAAAAGCCTAGGACTTTACACTTATTAGGGTGTAGTAGGATTTGAATTCCTGACTGTTTGGGGGACCTTGAATTAGAATTGATTATGTCATCACGCTTTTTTGCAAGAAACAAGTAGGAGTCGCCAATGAGTTTTAGGAAAACTCATAAACCTCGTTCATGCCTTTCTTCCATGTGGAATTCATGGAATAATTAGCACGAATCATAAGATTACCCATGCCCAAATTGGTTTATAAACCAGAAATAAGTTTGGGAGCGAGGGTACTAAGATAACGTTCCTTTTAGAGGGGGATCGTCATCCTAGCCCTAGTACAGCCTCTACTAGCTCTTCCTTTTTTATAATTTCATCACCAAACAATATATGCAACGCGATACCTAAAACTATGTTAGTTGATTTTATTTACAAACATTAATTCACGTAGGAATTACATCGTAATGTCGTTATTCTTATTTAATTAAATTCGTGAAGAGGACAAGAAAATAAACAAGATTCGCCTTGGTTTAAGTGATCAACCAACAATTATTTAATTCAATTCTAATCTTTATTTAACGCAAGATACTACGTGGAATTTATTAATTAATTATTTTAAAGGTGATCAAACAACACTAATTAATTAATTAAAGTCCTTTTAAACAAGAAAATAAAGGTGACTTAACTAAGTGCTCGGGAATTTACCTTTTCTCTTTGCTAGATCTCCGTTTAGAACACTTATGGACTCCTTCTTATTGGGGAACCTCCACCGTAGTAACAAGATATTGAAAGGGTGAGTGTTTAGGACAAGAGGGGTAGGTTGCACAAGTTCACAAGTTATTTATTTCGCCAAAGTTTTAGGTTAATTTTCTGTCTGTTTAAGCCTCGGTTTAAGCTTCTAAATATAGGGAATGATTAGGTTTAGGGTTTCGAGCATTCTGCCGCAGCAGGTGTCGCGCGCAACAGATTGAGTTGCGCGCGGCATCCCAGCGCAAGTGATTGAGTTGCTCTGCTATGTGCAGCGCAACTAATCGTCTTGCGCTAGGCTTTATGGTAAGATTCGATTTTATATTTTCCGAATAATTCTAAATCTTCCGCAGCGCAACTCTGAAGGTTGCGCTGGGTGTCGCGCGCAACTGAATTAGTTGCGCGCGGCAGCCCAGCGTGACTCTTTGAGATGCTCGCGGCTTTTCCAGCGGCAACACTAAGATTTAACCTAGGCGCTCCTAAATCTTTCATTATTAGGGTTTAAGCACGGGCTTAAGCCTAATTATGATCGGGTTTAGTTAATTGGACCTTCGTTTTGGCTTTTTCTTTAATTTGGGATAGTCTTTTGTGTTTTGTGGCTTAACCAGTTATCCATAAGTGTTCTTCACTTCGATCCAACACGAAGATGGTTTTATTTATCGTCATTGCACTTCATATCGGGAGAAGAGGCCAAAAGTAGATGTCTACACCAAGCATAATGCATCCAGCTAGTAACGTAGCTTGCTAGGCTGCCTGTGTTGGCATTGGCACAGCAACAGGCCTCGGCCAGCATCCCGCACTTGTGTACGTAGCTTCCTGGGCTGATGCA
Organism: Chenopodium album; assembly: GCF_948465745.1. Lineage (NCBI taxonomy): Eukaryota > Viridiplantae > Streptophyta > Magnoliopsida > Caryophyllales > Amaranthaceae > Chenopodium > Chenopodium album. The sequence goes on along the minus strand of NC_137842.1, from coordinate 44,047,872 downwards.
GTAGCTGCGCACATGCTGCACGCTTAGGTCAACTACAGCTAGCTGGGCTGAGGCAACAACCCACACTTGAGCTGCCTTGGTGCCCATGTGTGGGTGCCACGTGGCAGATGGTGATTGGGGTGGTGTGGGTGTAGGTTGACAATTATGGGGAGTGCTTGGGGATCAAGTTTGGTCCCCCCTTCCTTGTGGTCCTTACCTAACCCCTCCTCTAAATGTGCCACTTGTTGATTAATTAGTTGTTGGATATTTAATTTTATTTTTGATTTAAAAATAAAAAAAGAATATTGATTTTACCAACTCTCCCACATTGATGGGAGAAAGGATTTCACTCATGAGTTTTCGTATAAATACCCAACTTGGGGTATGGGAAAACTCACTTGAGTAAGAGTTAGAAAAGGAATCTCCATTGAGAAACCATTAAACTCATAATTACTCAAGTAGTTTAGTTGAGCTTAGCTAACCTCTAAGCAATACACCTAGTCGGGGCCGTGTTGTGGGTGGATACCGTAGGACGTTTTTGCCCGTTGCGAGACTTAATCTTTCTCAAATAAGAGTTCGGGGTACGAGTGAAGTATGCGTCAAAGGTAATTATGTCTTTCCTTTATTCTTGTTAATTACGTCTTTTAATTATATTAATTGTGAGTGTCATCTTGGCTCGGGTTTTAGTTACCGCGATGAGTCGAACTCATCAAAACCCAACAATTGGAAGATCCAAAAAATCAGTTATTTTGTTGCCCTAAAGGATTAAATCTGGAAAAAACTTCAAGGTTGGAAGGAGAAATTGTTATCTAGCGCAGGGAAAGAGATTCTAATCAAGTCGCTGATTCAAGCTATCCCAAGATACCTCATGGGGGTCTTTAAAATTCCTTCTAGTGTGATTAATGAGACCTGTTAACTCACTACAAAATTTTGGTGGGGGAGTTTTGATTGCAAGAATCATGTACATTGGAAGAGTTAGGACTCAATGTGCAACCCAAAATGTTTAGGCGGTCTTGGTTTACATGATATGGAGGTCTTTGATCAAGATCTTCTTGGGAGTCAAGCTTGGAGGTTATTAAAATCTCCTTCCTTTCTTTTGGCCCATGTGATCAAAAGTAAGTATATTCCAAATTCTTCTTTTTGTGATTCCTCTTTAGGCTTGATGGGAAGCTATTCATGGAGAATTTTTTAGGGGTCAAACTCTTTGCTCAAAGAAGGTTTGATTTGGAGGGTCGGTAATGGTGTCAACATTGATGTGTGGAGTGATCCTTGGATTGCGTATGACAGGAGCGTTTTATTGAAAGTGACAGAGTTGCCTATATCTCATAGGTCAATGATTTAATTGATGCTCAAAGCAAGATGATAGGAATGATGTCCTTCGAACAAGAGTATTATTCCGATAGAGGGTTTGGAATTATTAGAAAGCTAATTATTCATTGAGGTCAAATGATCGGAATGCCTAGGTGGAGGCCGCTTCCGATCAGTAATATTAATGTATAATTAATATTACAACTTAATCTTGATTGAACCCTTTGAGTCACACCCAAGAAACTAACGAACCAATGCGATGAATTAATTCAGAAGGAATTAATTAGTCACCCAAGTAATTAATATTTAGACGTCGAAAATTTGAGCTTGGAGTGTCGAATCCGAGCGTCGAAAGTCGAGTCAAAATAATAAAGGAGAAACGGTAAAATTACTAATAAATCAACAATTACCGAAATACCCCTAGGATCAGAATGCCCTAAGCAAACCGATGCCTAGGGGCATTTGGTAAAAGCTAAGGTGGCTAGCAAATGCACCTAGCCGAGCGTAGGCTGGCTGGTGCATGCTAACGCACCACGGCTAGCATGTGCCAGCCACGGCAGCCGGCCATTGTGGCAGCAGCCGTGCCAAGACAGCAGCCGCAAGCCGCGCCTTGGCCGTAGCAGTTGGGTCGTGGTAGCAAACCCAAAACCAGCTACCTTGGCGCTCCTCTTAGGGTGCCACGTTGCAGCCGGTGGTTGGGTGTGGGAGATGCAAGGTGGCCGCCCATAGTGTGCTCCTTGGGGATCAAGTTTGGTCCCTCCCCTCTTGTGGTCCTCACCTAACTCTTCTCCTAAATATGCCACTTGTTGATTTATTAGTAGCTTAGTTATTAATTTTATTTTTGATTTAAAAATAAAAGGAATAACCAATTCTCCCACATTGATGGAAGAGCAAATCTCACTCTTGTTTTCCCTTATAAATACCCAAGTTAGGGTATTGGGAAAATCACTTGAGTAAGGTGTTGAAAAAAGCATCTCCATTGAGAAAAACCTTTGAACACATATAATTGCTTGGGTTTAGGTCAGGCTTAGCTAACCTCTAAGCATTGGACCATTGTCGGGGTCGAGTTGCGGTTAGACTTCCGTTGAAGGTCTTCGTGCGAGCGAAACTTAGAGCTTTCGAAGTAAGAGCTCATTTAGTGAGAGAAGCGCAAGTCAAAGGTATTAATATTTTTCTTAATCTTGTTGTTTTAGTTGATTATTCTTTATGATTATATTAATTATGAGTGTGGTCTTGGCTTGGGTTTTTTTCCGCGGTGAGTCAGACTTATCGAAACCCAATAGCGGTATCGGAGCCTTCCTCAATTATTTTCATAATCATATTTTTAAGGTGTTTTTATGGCTTATTTTTCTGGTTTTTTGTTGCTAATTAGATCAGTAGCTCGATTTTATTAATTTTTAGCTTGTATTATAGCTATCTTCAGCCCAGAACCCAGATTTTTGCCTAAAAATAGTGAATTTTGGGTGGAAGAGGTGTTCTGGAAATGGTTTATTCTTTTTAAGCTTATGTTTTTAGCCAAAAGTTGATCAGAAATGCCTTTTTCGAGGAGTTTTTCGTTTTGACGAAAAATTTTATGTCTTTCTATCCTTGAATCCTAATGGCATATTTATGATGGTTATGTATTTAGTTCTTTACTTAATTTATATGCAATTTTAAACCTCTTTAAGCATGGTTACTTGGTAGTATTTGGTGCTTGAAAGTTTGGTTTTTATTTTCACATAATTGCAAATCCTTTTCATTGAGTGTAAAAAATTTGTTCTTTGTTGCTTATAAGTACTAAAGATTCGATCTTTAATTGTTGTAAGTGATTGAAACTTTTAGTTACTAAATTCCATGAATTTTTTGTTGAACTTTTTATTTAATCATGTATTAAGTTGATTGGAATCATAAAGTTTGAATCTTGTGATAAAAATTTCATTTATCTTCATTTTGGGAGATTTAATTTTTCAAGGATTCATAAGTTAAAGTTGGAACATTTATTTGAATATTTGTGTTCATAATTCCAAATTCCCTTTATTTTTGTCAAAATCTCATGATTAATTTAAATTTATTAAATTAATAGTGAGTTATTAGCCTTATTCCTTTTGTTGCACCAAGTTAAGCCAAATTTTATTAAAGAACAGTTCTTAGAAATAATTTTTGGTTATGTGCACCTTAATGAATTTTCTAATTTAAGTTGGACTTGTATTAATTATTTTTATTTTGGCTCATTTTATTAATTCTAAAATTAATTTGGAGTGAATTAAAAGTAACGGAAAATTAGGGTTAAAAATCCGTGTTATTACACGAAAATCGAGGACGGAATGCCTTTTGGCGAGCCGGGCTGCATAGCAGCCCGTATGTGGCTGCCAAGGGCAGCCTTGACGTGAGTGCCGGTTGTGCATGGCTGCTGCCACAGCTAACCAGCACAGCTTCCAGCCATAGCAGCAGCACCACCATGGTGCGACAGCACAACCGACCATGCGGGCTGTTGTGCTTTAGCTTAGCTGCCCGTGTTTGCTTGCGTGTGTTCGAGCCTTGTGGTGTGCGTTGCTTGGTGCAACTTGGGTGTGTTTGTTTGGGTGTGCTACGTGCTTGTGGCACGATGCGCACAGTAGCAAGCTTGCGTGGCCTTCATGGCTTGTGTTGCAAGCACGCCCTGTATAAGAGTCGACGCGTATGCAGTATTCTAGGCTATGGGTGTGACGCTTGGCATGAGTCACGGCTGTGTGCAAAACCCCACACTTATCACTTGTGCCTCGTTTTAAGGCTATGTTAATTTTTCCGTTTTAATTATTTTTAATTAATTGTTTTAGTTTTAATTAAACTTTAGACTAAGCCTCGGTTATGAGCGCCATTGACAAAATTTAATTTTAGCAAAATTTTGGGTTTACCGACTTAATTAATTGGATTAATTAAGATGGATGCGGAATTTGGTGGGAGCTTCAATTTTTATTGCGCTAAATTTTATAATCAATTAAACAAGTTTGACTAGTTTTAATTAGGCATGTTAATTGGATTAACGACCTAAATTAGTTACTAGTTTACGCGTGTTTTATCGTTGTTAAATGCATGAGCCATTCACAAATAGTGAATGGATGAATTGAATGTATATTCTTTCACAGGTTTTATGAAATGGCAACTAGTAGAGCCCGATTAGGATAGAAAATACAGACTGTGATTCCGTGATGTATTTTTGTAAATCTAAATACGGTATGCAACTCTTGAGTATTTTTGTACTTTAATATTTTGATTAGTCCTAATTGTAGATACTAGTTGCATAATTATGGTCATGTCTTGAAGGCGGAGGTTCTTGGAAGAAGAAGCCATGAAGTTGCAAAAGCCGTCCCTTGAAGACTTGAAGACTCAATGGGTCATGCTAGTTGCCAAATGCATCTTTAATTTATTTATGTTTTTGATATATATATATATGATTATTTATATATGAATTATATGTTAGATGCATGTTTAGGATTTTGAATGTTGTGATGATTAATTAAGTTCACTTAAATCAACCAACATAGAAACCCTAGGTCCCTAAAATATTGAGTGAAATTGTCATTCCAAAACCACACTTATCGACCTATTGAGAGTAGTGATGGGCTACGCCAAAGCGAGAAATTATTATTACTCCCTAGGATACGTAAGGCATACCGGGTATGCAAGTTGGTTTTGGTTATACTTAACGATATGAGTGATGGAGTCCTAACATGTCGTTGCAAAGTGGATAAGTTGCATTAGATGCGACGATTCCAACCAAGAGTGGCTTAGAGCCATTAGCGAAGAGTTTCTTACCTTAGGAGATTGAGTGTTAAGACAAGCCAAAGTATACTTAACCACTCTTTGTTTCTTTGGATCTTGGTATCAACTTATTCTCACCAAAATGGGGACAATTTTAATCTGTGAAGAAGACGTTTAAATAAGCTTGATTATAATGCATGAATTTCAATCTTATTTAAGTATTATGAATGGTTTTTCATTTCAAATTCTTTCAATTGTAGAATCATGTCTTCAAATAACTCAAACAACCAATTCTCGACAAGGAGGAGTTGAGTGGGCCAAAATTTCTTGATTGGCAAAGGAACTTGCGTATAGTTCTCACGCAAGAGCAAAAGTAATATGTCCTTGATGAGGAAATGCCTGAGACTCCCAATGAGGAGGTGACTTAGGCTGCCCTAAACCGATGGAAAATTGCCAATCGAGATGTCAAATACATCATGTTAGGCACAATGTCTCCCGAGCTTCAAAAGACTTTCTTTGAAAAGGAGAAAACTTTTGAGATCATTTCTGAGCTGTAGAATATGTTTCAAGAGCAGGCTCAAATTGAAAGGTTTGAAACCCACAGGCATATCCTTTAGAGCGAGATCAAGAAAGGAGAGCCAGTCAGCCCACATGTACTCAAAATGATAGGATTGTTTGAGAACATGCACTAGTAGAATAAACTTGAAAGGCACCGGTTCAAACCCCATTTAAGCCACCGGTTCGAACCGGTCATAATGTGGGGGGTGCCAATACCTCCCAATTTTTCCATCGGTTCAAAACCGGTGGTATAAACCGAATATAGCATCGGTTAACCGGTGCCTTTAATCATTTTGGCCACCGGTTAACCGATGCCAATAATAAAACCTGCGCATTTTTTTTTGTGACAGCCACTTTTGGCACGGTTAACCGGTGCCATTTAACTATATATTTTTTTTCCTATTTTCTTGCAATAATATTAAAAAAACACCTGTTATTCCAGCAACAATAATCTGTTTTCAGGCCTGTAATTTCAGCAATAATATTAAAAAAAATAATTAATAATAATATTATTATAATTACCAATAATATTATTATTATTATTATTAAATACTATAATAAGATAAAAATAATATTAAAACAATAATTCATATATAGATATAAATATTCCCAAATGCAATACAATAAAAAAAAGTGTTTTATATAAACAAAGATAGTAAGTAATTAATGAATAATAAAATAGTTAAAAAGTTATTAAAACATAAATTCACAATAAAAGTGACATTTACATGTTAAAGGTGATAAAAGACGCCAACATGTCACGAACTTCATTAAGTTCCTTGATTGTCAATGGACCATTTTTTCGTACCTTGCAAAACTTGAAATACAGAAAAATTATGTAAGAATTAATTAAAAAGGCTAAACAATATGTATTTTTATCAAAAATGGCTTATATAACTTCTACTTTGCCAATTTTCAACATTTCTTATCAAATGAACTATTTCTTTATTATAACATGTCAATTTTGGCTATTATTAGGTGTCTAAGCCTTGAAATCACAACAATAGAGCATTTTAAGTTTTAAGATGCATTTTACTCAAAATGGCCCAAATATGGCCTATATGACTTCTACGTTTCCCATTTCCTACATTTCTTATGAAATGAACTATTTATTTCGCATAACATGTCAATATTACCTAGTATTAGGTGTCTAAGGTTTAAAATTGAATCAAAAGAGCATTTTACCAAAAATTGCCCTAATATAGCCTACATATATGACTTCAATTTAGGCCATTTTCTATATTTTTTATGAAATGATCTATTTCTTTCTCATGACATGTCAATATTATCTAGTTGTAGGTGTATAAGGTTAGAAATCACATAAAAACAGAAAATTAAAAAAAAAATGGCCCAAATACGGCCTATATGACTTCTATTTAGCCCATTTTCTACCTTTCTCATGAAATGAACTATTTCTTTATCATAACGTGTAAATGTTACCTAGTTTTATGTGTCAATGGCATAAAATTGAATCAAAATAACATTTTATTAAGGTTTAAGACATATTTTACTTAAAATGGCACAAATATGGCCTATATGACTTCTACTTTGCCCATTTCCTACATTTCTTATCAAATGAACTATTTCCTTTTCATAACATGTCATTATTATCTAGGTTTATGTTTATAAGGTTAGAAGTCACATCAAAAGAGCATATTAACAAAAAATGACCCAAATATGGCCTGTATGACTTCTATTTAACCCATTTTCTACCTTTCTTATCAAATGATCTATTTCTTTCTCATAACATGTCAATATTATCTAGTTTTAGAGGTATAAAGTTAGAAATCACATTAAAAGAGAAAATTAACAAAAAATAATGGCCCAAATATGGTTTATATGACTTCTATTTAACCCATTTTCCACCTTTCTTATAAAATGATCAATTTCTTTGTCATAACATGTCAATATTATCTAGTTTTAGGGGTATAAGGTTAGAATCACATCAAAAGAGAAAATTAACAAAAAATGGCCCAAATAAGGCCTATATGACTTCTATTTAGCCCATTTTCAACATTTCTTATAAAATGATCTATTTCTTTCTCATAACATGTCAATATTATCTAGTTTTAGGTGTATAAGGTTAGAAATCACATCAAAAGAGCAAATTAAAAAAAAATGGCCCAAATATGGCCTGTATGACTTCTATTTAGCATATTTTCTACCTTTCTTATCAAATCATCTATTTCTTACTCATAACATGTCAATATTATCTAGTTTTAGGTGCATAAGGTAAATCACATCAAAAGAGTAAATTAACAAAAAATGGCCCAAATATGGCCTATAAGACTTCTATTTAGCCCATTTTATACCTTTCTTATCAAATGAACTATTTGTTTCTCATAATATGTCAATGTTACCTAGTTTTAGGGGTATAAGGATAGAAATCACATCAAAAGAGCAAATTAATAAAAAATAGCCCAAATATGGCCTATATGACTTCTATATAGCCCATTTTCAACATTTCTTATGAAATAATCTAATTCTTTCTCATAACATGTCAATATTATCTAGTTTTAGGTGTATAAGGTTAGAAATCATATCAAAAGAGTATATTAACAAAAAAAGGCCCATATATGGCCTATATGACTTTTATTTAGTCCATTTCTACCTTTCTTACCAAATGAACTGTTTCTTTCTCATAACATGTCAATGTTACCTCGTTTTAGGGTTATAAGGTTAGAAATCACATCAAAAGAGCAAATTACAAAAAAGGCCCAAATATTGCCTATATGACTTCTATTTAGCCCAGTTTCAACATTTCTTATGAAATGATCTATTTATTTCGCATAACGTGTCAATATTATCTAGTTTTAGGTTTATAAGGTTAGAAATCACATCAAAAGTGAAAATTAACAAAAAATATGGCCCAAATATGACCTATATAACTTCTATTTAGCCCATTTTCTACCTTTCTCATCAAATGAACTATTTCTTTATCATAACATGTAAATGTTACCTAGTTTTATGTATCAAAGGCTTAAAATTGAATCAAAATAACATTTTATTAAGGTTTAAGACGCATTTTACTCAAAATGGCCTAAATATGGCATGTATGACTTCTACTTTGCCCATTTTCCACCTTTCTTATAAAATGATCAATTTCTTTCTCATAACATGTCATTATTATCTAGGTTTCGGTGTATAAGGTTAGAAATCAAATCAAAAGAGCATATTAACAAAAATTGGCCCAAATATGGCCTAAATGACTTCTATTTAACCCATTTTCTACCTTTCTTTTCAAAAGATATATTTCTTTCTCATAACATGTCAATATTATCTAGTTTTAGGTGTATAAAGTTAGAAATCACATCAAAAGAGCAAATTAACAAAAAATGGCCCAAATATGGCCTATATGACTTCTATTTAACCCATTTTCCACCTTTCTTATCAAATGATCTATTTCTGTCTCATAATATGTCAATATTATCTAGTTTTAGGGGTATAAGGTTAGAATTCACATCAAAAGAGCAAATTAAGAAAAATGGCCCATATGACTTCTATATAGCCCATTTTAATCATTTCTTATGAAATAATCTATTTCTTTCTCATAACATGTCAATATTATCTAGTTCTAGGTGCATAAGGTTAGAAATCACATCAAAAGAGTATATTAACAAAAAATGGCCCATATATGGCCTATATGACATTTATTTAGCCAATTTTTTACCTTTCTTATCAAATGAACTATTTCTTTCTCATAACATGTCAATGTTTCCTAGTTTTAGGGGTATAAGGTTAGAAATCACAACAAAAGAGCAAATTAACAAAATTGGTCCAAATATGGCCTATATGACTTCTATTTAGCCTATTTTCAGCATTTCTTATGAAATAATCTATTTCTTTCTCATAACATTTCAATATTATCTAGTCTTAGGTGCATAAGGTAAAAAATCACATCAAAAGAGTATATTAACAAAAAATGGCCCATATGTGGCCTATATGACTTTTATTTAGCCAATTTTTTACATTTCTTATCAAATGAACTATTTCTTTCTCATAACATGTCAATGTTACCTAATTTTAGGGGTATAAGGTTAGAAATCACATCAAAGGAGCAAATTTAAAAATATAACCCAAATATGGCCTATATGACTTCTATTTAGCCCATTTTCAACATTTCTTATGAAATGATTTATTTCTTTCTCATAACATGTCAATATTATCAAGTTTTAGGTGTATAAGGTTAAAAATCACATTTAAAGAGCAAGTTAACAAAAAAATGGTCTAAATATGGCCCATATGACTTCTGTTTAACCCATTTTATACCTTTCTTATCAAATGATATATTTCTTTCTCATAACATGTCAATATTATCAAGTTTTAGGGGTATAATCACATCAAAAGAGCAAATTAACAAAAAATGGCCCAAATATGGACTATATGACTTCTATTTAGCCCATTTTCTACCTTTCTTATCAAATGAACTACTTCATTCTCATAACATGTCAAATGTTACCTAGTATTAAAGGTATAAGGTTAGAAATAAATCACATCAAAAGAGCAAATTAACAAAAAAAAATGGCTCAAATATGGCTTATATGACTTCTATTGAGCCCATTTTAAACATTTCTTATGAAATGATCTATTTTTTTCTCATAACATGTCAAAATTATCTAATTTTAGATGTATGAGGTTAGAAATCACATCAAAAGGGCAAATTAACAAAATAAAAATGGCCCAAATATGACCTTTATGACTTTTATTTAGCCCATTTCTACCTTTTTTTTATCAAATAAACTATTTATTTCTCATAACATGTCAATGTTACCTAGTTTTATGTTTCTAAGGCTTTAAATTGAATCAAAAGAACATTTTATTAAGGTTTAAGACGCATTTTACTCAAAATGGCCCAAATATGGCCTCTATGACTTCTACTTTGTCCATTTCCTACATTTCTTATCAAATGATTTTTTTTTCTCATAACATGTCAATATTATCTAGTTTTAGGTGTATGAGGTTAGAAATCACATCAAAAGAGCAAATTAACAAAAAAGGGCCCAAATATGACCTATATGACTTCTATTTAGCCGATTTTCTACCTTTCTTATCAAATGAACTATTTCTTTTTCATAACATGTCAATGTTACCTAGTTTTATGTGTCTAAGGCTTGAAATCACATCAAAAGGACATATTAACAAAAAAAATGGCACAAATATGGCCTATATGACTTCTATTTAGCCCATTTTCTACCTTTCTTATCAAATGAACTATTTATTTCTCAAAATATGTCAATGTTATCTACTTTTAGATGTCTAAGGGTTGAAATCATATCAAAAGAACATTTCATTAAGTTTTAGGACTTACCTCATCAAGCTGTTGATTGTCCGTACAATGAGTCACTATGACAAGCATGTATCTCATCACATTCAAAGCACAATCAAGTCCATTTTCTTGTTGTGCGCACTAGGATATGACGAACAAATCACATTAGTGAAACATGCAAAAAAAAATAGCAAATATTTACTAACATAGATTTTTAAGATAATCACAATATCGTGTAAATTACCATCGGTGACTTCCATGTTGGACCTTGAGGAGCACGATAATGTAGCTTCTTCATAACACTGTAGTCAATAAAGTACATTCAAATTTGATTACTACTACAAAAAACCCCTATCGAGTCGCCTTTAAACCATCTTACACATCGCTTCAAGGGCGACACTACAGGCACCGACACAATAGGTACCCCCCTTACGTGTCGCCTATGACCTGATGCGTTAAGAGTACTTTACCAGTCGCTTGGTTGATTATAGGGGATGCATAAAATATGGTATAGGAGTCGATATAATATAGTTTATGAGTCACTTTTTTCTTTAGATGCGACTTGAAAAATATAGTTTTCGAGTCAAACATTACTTTAGAGGCGACGCGTAAGGTCTATTTTATAAGTCATTTATTTACAAAAACGCGATGTATATAATAAAAATTATGTGTTGCTTATTTAGTAAAGGCAATGCGTATGGTAAAATTTATGAGTCACTTATTTATTAGAGGCGATGCGTATGGTTAAAATTATGAGTCACCTATTTATTAGAGGCGATGCTTATAATGTAATGGACGCTGCTACGTGCAGCTATCCCAAACATGCATAAGATTAAAATTTATATAATCATAAAAATGAATAAATAAAAAATGACGATATTTGACTAATTTAAACTAATAAAGGCAAAATTAACTAAAATATATTAATAATTGAAAATTTTCTAATAAAACGATTACATACATGAAAATTGTATGTGCTATAAAAAACGAAGAAAAAAAAACTGAAATAACTTTGTTCGCGAACTTTTGAGTACAAGTTTCATTCTCATTAAACTACAAACAGTTATCATAAAAAAAATCTACACCATCTTTCTCAAATATCATCGATCACCTCGTTAGTGAAAGGTTGAAGAGAGAACTGCTACATACACAATAAATAGATTTATTAGTAATACATACATGTAACATAAACAACCGCTAATTTTATAAAATTAAATATTTATTTGAATACCTTTTCCCAATCGTTATCTTTTTGTAGTTTAAGTGAGACAATTTGATCCATATACTTCATGACATAATAGCCACACTCAACTCCGCTTGTTTGTCGAGAACACTAAAACGCTAATAATATTTTTTTTTTCAAGTAATGTCAATACACACATAAAACTTAAATGACCATAGAAATATAATGTAAACCAGCAACATCTACCTTAATGACATTCCACGTTAGATTTGTTTTCCGAGATCCTTTTTTAATATTCATTAAAGTTCTATATGCCCTGTACAAAAATTTGATACGAATGCATTACATATGGAAATAAAACAATAATCAAACCTACAAAAAAATCGGCAGCATCTCTCCATAAAATTGACCTATACGACACTATGCCATTATTAAAAGCATCTAAAACCACCAATACTTCCGGCATATAACATCTGCAACATTACAATATACAATCAACTCTTCTCAAACACCATGAAAGTCATCACTTATAACCTTTGGCAATTCATCTTATCACCACCAGCATCAATAATATCAAACAACTAACAAAAAAAGATTAAACTGTAATACTACAATGCTCCTTTGAGATGCACACTATCTAATGACCAATCTGCCAAAGAATTGAAGAAAAAAGCTTCTCCTTTTTGGGGGCAAATAACAACTAGCATCCAATGATGACTTATGAATAAACAACATACAATAAGAAAAAAAAATAGATAAATCATTCACAAAAAAAAAAAGAGGTTAACAAAGTAATGAGATTAATTATGAGTTGTGTGTGCTTACTCTTGATAGAAAGGGGCAAGTATATATTGTTTCGTACGTTGCTTGGTCATTGAATGGTTCAAATAACTTGTCAGCGAGGAAGGACGAGATTTAACCATTCCTAACCTTTGGGGACAAAAAAATCCAATGGTGTTTTAAACTTCATTCTTATTGATTTCGTTTTGCAAACACCTAAACCAATTGCAAAAATATTAATATGATAAACAATAAGCATTTTTAATCATAATGTACAGGAAATTTCACGATCTAAGTAATATTACCTTATCCAAATATGAACACATGATATGTTTACATATGCCATGTCAAGTAATTGCTTAAGATCCTCGCCAAATACATATGTTGTAAAAGTGACTCTCTCAGGATAATAGAATATCTCTTCAAACTCAACATCAACGCTGAAATCAATGTCTCGATTCTTATACAAGTTGTATAGATCCTTGCAACTTTTTGACAAAGACAATAAGGTGACCTTGCTAACAAGGAAGCGTTGTATGGTTTCATTCTCATTTTCCTTCGGATGAGATTCAGTCGCTGAACCAATATCACCTATTTTATTACCATCTTGGATATTTTCCTTGTTCTTTTTTCTGTGGGTTTTGGTTGATCTTCATAAGAAAAATAAGAGAAGATAATTAAATGATTATACTTTATAATTTAATTTTATCTAAAATAAAAGTAAGTTACCTCCTGAGATAATCTGACTTGTTTTCGAGGCCATTGTGCCCAACTTCCTTTTACATCATCACCAAGATATTCATGTCCGAAAAAAGGTAAAGGTTGGGGTGTATTCTCCTCCCCGTTAACAATATCTAAGATAGTCACTTTGACTTGATCTTTTAGTAATGGAACATTATGAATAATCTCTCCCGGTTCAGCTTTACATAAGGTCCCTCTAGCCACAACACGATATACTTGATCTTTTCCAAGGACCAATAACTCACATGGAACGAGCTCCTATACACAAGTTTTTAATAATATCACTTTTTATAATCAAATTCTTGAGGTCATGTATGCTAATAATAATATATAAATAATTACCTTAGATCCATTAAGGAAAGGATCAGGATCAATAGAGTGAAAACTCCTACGAGGATGAAGAGATGTATAACCATTCATATTGACTTAGACATCATTTGGTACATGTATGCCACAAGACTTCAAAATCTCAAGGGTAACAACTTTCATTTCTGCTCTTGTTTGCTCCCTTACTTGTTCTGTGAGTAAATGTGCAAATACCAAAGCACCTTGGCACAATACGCAAATGCCAAAGCACCTTGCAGGAGCCCCTCCTTTGACAATTTCACCATTATTGCTCACCTTATATCGTGATGTCCCACATTTTGGACATTCATGCAAGTCATTGTACTCTTTTCGATAAAATACACAATCATTTGGGCAAGCATGTATCTTCTTAGCATCTAAACCCATTGGACACAACATTTTCTTTGCTTGGTATGTAGAACTTGGAAGCTCATTACCTTCGGGAAGCATATCTATTAATGGTTCCAACAAATCTGTGAAACCCTTATCACTCCACCCATGTTTTGCTTTCATTTTGAACAACTTTAGTAATCCCGAAAGTCTAGTATACTTGGAGCAGCCATCATACAAAGGTTTATTAGCATCACTTAATAAACTATCTAAAACATGTCCCCTCTCATCCATTTTTCCTCCATATCAAGTAACATCTCTTCAAACTCATTATCTTCATAATCATCATCAACATTAATTAAGCCCACTACATTATCATCGTAGTTAATATAATCATCTACTATTCCCTCACCATGCCAAACCCATTCAGTATAATTCTTCAAAAACCCATTACAAAAAATATGATCTCATAGTTCATTTTCATTAGACACAGTACCCATATTTCCACAAGTCTTACAAGGACAACATATTTTCTCCCCTTTTTTTTCATGTTTCAAGGCAAATTGAATAAAAACTTCAACCCCTTGAAATTCAGGCGTAGTACGCTTTTGTGTAATCCAAGTTTTGTCCTATTGATCTCTAACAAATACATGTCCCACATATATTTAATTAATAAACATTAAATCTCATAAACCAATATACAAGAATTTAATAATATATGACTTTTTGACAGTGTCCTTATCACTCTGGTTGAACTCATTATAGATTTTTTTTAGTATTAGTATCAGAGTGCGTAATAGCATAAGATCACATCGCAGTGTATGTCTACCATATATGAATCAGAATCAAAATAGTTTTATCGATAAATTATATAACTGATACGAGCATCTATATATTGGAATACATAATCTTCATCTATATAGTCAAACTAATAAATTAATTTAAATTTTTTGGCAGATGTTAAACTAATACGGAATCATCTTTCTTAATTTTATAATATAAGTTTCTAGTGGAATACAAAATTCATAATTAAACATGTTGAAAATAACAAATATATTAACTAAGAAAATTAAGTCTAATATTAACAAATAACATCAATAATCAACATACAATGGTCTAACATAACCGTACTTCATGAAAAAACCCCAAAAATATTGAAATTCAATTGAGCATAATACTCTAAAAAAACGAATTCACCCTAATTTAAATTACAAGAAATTGAATTTTTATGAACTAAAACACCAAAATTATAATAACCCATGTATAATTAGATGATATTATGGCTTATCAAATGCTTACCTTCGAATTCGAAGCTTCTACAAAATATTAGATGAGACTGACCGCCGAAATTATCACAATTATGCCGGAAATTTTGTTTGCTGGGGTTGGGACGCAATTTTGTTAGTGGGTTTTGATTGGGAATCAAGTTTATGGGGTTTGGTTTGCGTGGGAAAGCACGGTAATGGAAAAGCTAGAAGATGGATATGGATGGTTTTTACTTTTCATGGGTTTTGAACTTTTGGTGCTTTTCTTTTACAAAAATTATAATGACTCTTTACTTTATTTTTTGGTTAAAAAACGTAAGACTCTTTTACCTTTTTTTTTTTCTTTTTTTTTAAAAAATTTTTTTGTGATACAAACTTTCTTTTAGTAGTGTATAAATTTAGTTAGTTTATTTTTATTTTTTCTATATAAGATTCTTATGACTATTTTTGTAAGTACTATTTTATGTATTACTTAATCTCTTAGTAGTAAAAAAATTTTAGTGTAGCAATTGGGGCAAAAATAAGGGACGGACGGAGTACTCAGTATTAGATAACTTAAAATGTTACTCCATATTATATGACTCAAAATGTTTATTGGTCTCACGTGACACTCTATTCATAAATATTTGATATATTTTATTTTTTTTTTTCCTATTGATATACTAAGTTTGACCATCGTTTTTTAAATAACATGTAAGAAAACAAATATTTTTAAGAAATCTGACACATCTATTATTTAGAAACGGAGGAAGTAACATTCAATGACAATTTTATTATTCAAATGTAAGATGCAACCTTACGCATTGATTTATGGCACTCATATATACAAGACAAGTAACTCTAAGAATATCATCAAGTTAATCTTATACTAATTAAGGGATGAGTTAAAATATGTAGATAAATTCATAGTCAAACCTTACGTATCACCTTATTTACAAGAGGCGACTCCAAAGGTTTAAGAGTCACATACCAAAACATATGACACTTTAGACTTATTTTCATAATTTTTAATACGACCTAATGTGTCGCCTAATTTATAACAAGTGACTCCTAAAGCTTATGAGTCAGATATTAATTTCACGCGATGTATTAGACTTATTAGCTATATTCATATAACAACCTTACGCATCACTTAATTTATATGAGGCGACTCCAAACATTTATGAGTCACACAATAATAATCAGGCAACACTTTACATTTTTTCTAAACTTATTATACAACCTATAGTGTCGCCTCATCTATAAGGGGTGACTCCAAAGGCTAATGAGTCGCATATTTTTAACATGCGACTCTAAAAGGGCGAATTTTAAAGGTATTTTTGTAGTAGTATATTAGTCGTCTGACTACTAAATTAGTTAGCAATAATCATCACTAGGTAGCTATATATATTTACTTTTGCAATATAGACTTCACGAGCCACTTCTCTGAGGATCGAGCTGAATCAAGGTGATAGATTGTGTTATTGGAATTACAAATCACCATGAGGCTCCAATTCTCCCTACATAAGTTCACAATAGACAAACAAATTGATATTTAGGAGTCAACATATAATGAGGCAAAACGATTGAATTTGACATGGTTAGACTTACTCTCTATAAGATGGGGCTAATATGAACTTTTCTCCCACACGCATTGATTCCCTGATACTCTGTTTAACATAATACAACACGTCACGGGGGTTTCCTACAATACTCAGTTTTAGTTAAGTGCTCATGTAGTGCTCTGCGTGCATGAACATTGAATAATTAATAAAATGAAGGATAATAACCACAAATTTGAATAACTTGAAAAAAGTGTAGATTATGTGGGCATTGAAGTACCTCAAGAATGTTTGAATGAAGGAAATGTTAAGCTTTGCACCACGTAGAAATTCCTTCACATCTTCATTGCTAATCCATCCAACTGCATCCTCATCATAGTGTAACATTGCCTTAGGAACTGCAACTTCCATGGGATCGACCAAATGGCAAGCACGGTTGTGAAGAAAGGTCAAATCAGTAGAGAGCGATTGAAGAACAATGTCTTCAACAAGTGGAGTAGGTTACATGGGTGAACCTTTCGAAGAGTGCAACTTTGACGCTTGTTCACTCTTGGACCGTTGTTCACTCAGCTTCTTGTTAGGTTGATCAATGCTTTTAGGCTTCTCCACCCTCCTTCTCTTTGAAGTTTGTCTTCTATGCAAAATCTGAAACTTTAACGACCGAGTGAGTTAAGAAAAAAAAATAATGGCTCAAAATAATCCCAAAAAAAAATGCAGCTTCCACCGAGGCCGGAACAGCCGAGGGGGTTGCCGCCGTGGCCGGAATAGCCCAAGCAGCCGCCGCCGAGGCTGCTCCTGCCCAGGAAGCCCCCGCCAAGGCCACAACAGCCCTGGCAGCCGCCTGCCGAGGCTATAACAGCCCCGGCAGCCTGTTGCCTAGGCTGCAGCAGCCCTGACAGCCGCTGCCGGGACTGCTGCAGCCTAGGCAGACAGTTGCTACCAAGGTCGGAGCATCCCAGAGAGCGGCAACTGAGGCCGGAGCAGCCTAGGGAGCGGCAGCCGAGGCCGTCGTAGCCTCGGAATCGGAGATGGGGGCCAAGGAGTCGTGCTATTTCAGCGGTTTTATTTTCAGAGGTGCAGTTAGAGAGTGCCTAACAGTTATTTAACACTAAAAAAATGAAAATAAATAAATTACCTCATAGATCAACCTCACCCACGCACGTGGCCAATCAACGAAACTACCTACAGCTTGCCAAAGCTTTGTTATCTCAACCTCCATTATCGGTATAGGTAGTGGGATGTTTTCGAACCCTGCAATCACCGAAGCAATCCCAGCTGAGTAATGATGTGGCCCCGCCGTATCACCAGTCGTTGCTTGTGCACTACCATACGCCACGAAATTCAATTCTCCCCTATTTGCAAGCCCTAGGGCTAGAAGTGCACACCGAGTATCTTCCTACACTTGTAAAAAAAGAAGTTATCAAAATAGGTCTTTTCCTACACCATTGATAATGTAACGAAATTCATTACGCTAGAACCAAACAAATCACCTGTAAATCTGGATATTCATGCGGTGTTGAATTATCAAGGTCCCTCGAGTTCGCATGTGTAAGAATAGCAAACTGCAATAGTCCATCAATCATGCCACCTCAGATCTCACGTAACTCAATATTTTAAAACTTTTAATACAATTGAAACTACCTCAGGTAGCACATCTTCTCCATGTATCTCATATCCTCCATGTCTATCACATTCTCCTTGTCCTTGTGGGTGACTACATGAGTCGACCGGTGTAGTCGCGGGGAATAGCAAACTCGGTAAGTTCATCTGCTTCGCCCAAGCATTGAATTCACCTACTAACTCGTTGCGTACTTTTTCTTTAATTGATGCCACCTTGGCATCCAACTCATCCGGTGAGTTAACACTTGCTCGAGATCGACCCGATTTTGTGTATTTTGGACCCATCACCTTTTTCCATCCTAGCAATGACCCTCCCGAACCTACTACTCGTCCTGGATGGTATGGCTTTCCCAAAGCCAAGGTGAAAGGGTCATTCTCCACACTTGGGACCAATTTGCCCTCTACTAGTTCTTTAGTGTGCTCAAGCTGTAGCAAAAGGAAAAAGGATGTCAATAATACAGTTGATGGTTTGTATAGTGACTTTGATGCAAAAGCTTCTTAAAATTCAACAGTTCATAGGTAACGTACAAGTTTATCAGCCACTTTTTTGGTTTCCGGACCCTTGCTGACCCATTTTCCGGTTTCCATATCAAACGTATGGAGAGAATAAAAGAAATCATCGGCACGACTCACCAAAGTAGTGACTGTGGAACTAGAGGGTTCTTTCGATGGCACTAGAAGCGATTTAGGGTATAAACCCTTTTCGGACCATTCAGGTCTCTTTTCAGCAAATGTCTTAGCCCCTATACGATGGGTGTACTCCTTCTGCAATGCATTTTTTTTATTTTGCGCTCGAAGTTCCTAATAAAAACAAATGTTAGTATCTATACTACAAAAAGAGTCAAGTTATTATTCAATTGGCATCAGATTTACCCAAACTTACAATGGCTTTCTTTTGACTTCTTTAAATAACGAAATTTTCCAAGTCATCTTTTGACACGCTCGACCATTTTTGCCACGGGAGAAGGTTATCCTCAACATCTTTCTTCTTCTTTGATTTCTTCTTCTTATAGATCCATCCATTAGTTAAGGTGGTCTTAAAGCATCTGAATCTTTCCGCTAATAAAGATTCAAACACCCTTCCCTTCTCGACATCATTAGGAATAGAAAATAGCTTTCGCAAGCACAAATTAAAACCGATTATTAGTTTCTATTTACAAACAACCGTAAGGTGAAGGTTTCTTAAATTGTCTAAATGTGCCAAAAAAACACTTACCCTTGTATCATCCCAAAAGGTTTGAATCAAACCTGGAGGTACTTGCCGCATTACAAGTGTAATGGGGATTTTGCGCGCACACATGCCAACATGATTAGCATATTATCGACACCATTTTCCCGCGGGTTGGCCGTTGTTGTCATACTCCAATACCATGGGACCGTTAGGTTTCTTAAATCTTCTCGTCGGACCCCTACCCTTTCTCTGAGCTGGTGCCTTTACCCCCCTCCACCACCTGTGTTGTTTTGATCGTGTCCTTGGCCATGAGTTTCAGGAGTCGGGTTCTCACAAAAAATCTCACATACTGTATTTTCAATAGGAGGCGCACGTTCAGCTTAAATTTCAATTTCTTCAAGCCTACGCTCAAACTCATCTTGAGCTTGATCCTCTAGCACACCTAAATCAACCTCCTTGTTCACATCATAAGGCTTATCCTTGTCCTCATCCTTCACCTGGTCCTTATAGTCATCATCCTCAATGTCCTCTACATAATGAAGGTTATGATCGTCCTCCATGAGATATAAGCACCTGTCAAAACAAACATAAAACGATATTAGTGTATAGTAAAGTATTAGTGCAAATGAATACTCTTATGAAATTTCAAACATCATAAAATTTACGGATTTTTCACCATATACCACTGAGTTAAAGCTTAATTCACCATATACCATAAAAAACTTTCTAATACACCATATAACCTTCAATTTTACGAAAATTTCACAACTTGCCCTTTCCGTTAACTCAGTTATTCATTAACGTTAATTGTGCCACATGCCAGCTTATAATTGGTTCTTATTAATATTCTTTATTTAATAAACTAACTTTAGAGAAATTATTTTAAATTTTTTTTAAAAAAAAACACCACCACCTTAGCCACCGCCGCCACCAGCCTAGCCCTGACCCTACCCTCAGCTGGCCGGCGATCGTCCCCCCTCCCCGCCGGTGAAATTCCCGACCCCAGCCACCTTTCCCTCCGGAATTCCCAGCCACCACCTGCGAGTATCCCTATCCCTCTCGAATTCCCAAGAACTACCTACAAATTACCCTTTCCCTCCCGAAATCTCCAGCCACCACCTTTGCGCGGCAGCCTAAATCCACTCCCACACGTCGCCGCCGCCCAACTTGCCGAAAACCACCACCCCGAAACCCTAAAACACCAAAATCGAAACCCTAGATTTTGGTTTTAGGATTTTGACATAAAAATGTCTCCCCAAAACACCAAAATCGAAACCCTAAAAATGTCTCCCCAAAACCAAACTCGATGATGAACAACCTTTCAGCGCCATTATTGATCGGGTTTAGTATTTAATATTTGGATTGCTTAAATCCATATTCAAATCCATATTTTCATTTCATAAAACCAACCCAACTCCTATCTCATTTCCCCAAACCATAACTTATTTTCCTCTTTTCGTGCCTTTAAACCCAAAATAATTCATTTCGTGTCCTTTAAAATCATTCATTTCGCGTTTAGTCCAGTTTATTTTGGTCCATTATCTGGGTTCAATGATTAAATAGTTGGATGGGGCTTGAAAAGAGCTTTCCAACGATATATTATAAGCCCTAATCTAAGTTATAACGAATAAGTTATGGCCAAAATATTAAACTGAGCCCAAACCGAACCTAAGTCCACCTTACCTACGACCCATTGATCATGTGGAGGGTCCAAATTATTTAATCCCATTCCTAAAACAATTAGTATTGATCGGAAACTTCTATAAGTTTCTAAAAGATCTTAATTATCCTTTTTGAAATGCTAAGATTGAATAGTTTGAAATTGAATAAAACTCCTTTTTTTGAAAGTCCTATTTCTATTCGAATTGAAAGATGTTCAAAGATAGACAGATATTATTTTCGTACCTCATATTTTTTATCCAAATTTTATATTTTTGGATAGCCCTTGAAATTATCTTTCCAATGATATATTATAATATCAATTCCGAGCTATAACGGAAAAGATATGAATAAAATGTCAAACTTTATCCAAAACTGACACCGTCTCACTATTTCGGTCATATCTTTTATTCTATAAAATATTTTAATCTGATTCTAATTGGGTTAGAAAGTAGACTTCAAGAGTTTGTCAACGACATCTTATTTATCTTATTCCAATTTCTGGATCAAAAGATATGATAAAAACAAAAACCGCAAAAACTGCAGTCTATCGAGTTTTATTCCGATTTAATTCGGATCTTATCTTGTTTTTTCGACCCTTCTTTTTTCTCTATAAATAGAGGTTATATCACCCCTTTTCCAATCATCAACAAGCTTGATCATCAAATAATTCTCTTCTCCCTCTTTAGCCTAAATACTAGCCTCCCCATTCTTTCACTATTCCTTCCTTTAAGCACTCCAAGGAGTCCATACAATACCTGAAGTTCTATACTTTAACCAAGGTGTGAAAGGTATAAATAACTGAGGGTTTGGACCAAATCAAATCTACATTTATTTAATTTAATTTTCAATTTGATTTATATTTTTATTGAAGTTACTAACAATTTCTTCATGATGTAGCAATTTAAAGGAACGCCCAGAATGTGAGTAATTAATTAATTTAATTACTATTATTTTATTTTATATTGCTAGTATCATGATTAAGTTATTTTATATTTGATTTGACTAACAAATTATTGTTGAATTGCTTTCAATATTAATGTTTGTTTTGGGTGTTTTTAGTCCCTCGGGAGAGTTACAGCTCGAAGATTGGTCCGGTGCGACCTGTACCTGCGAAACAACGAAGACTCCTGTTGGTTGGAGTTCCGCCTCCGACGATCAAGTTAGAATGCGTAGGAGTGAGTAAAAAGTGCGGAAAAAGATAATAATGAGATCTTTATAGATCCCGAGATCAGGTGCTTTCTCTGATGTGAGAGAAATGCAGGTGATGTAATAAATGATTCAATGCCCCTCATAATGGGGAATCTCTCCCTATTTATAGGGTCATGGGAAAATGTTCCCTTATTCTAGGTCATGTGACATAGATTTGGTGGGCTATGACAAGTTATGGGGAATCGGGCCTGAAAGCCGCCATTCCATGACATGACAGTGGGGTCCACGTGTCAGTATTCGGTTGGTTTTGTTTAGACCAATGCTGGGCGGACACGTGTCTTATTCTCAGGCCGCCACGTGGCAGGGTAATTTTTCCCAAAACATTTGCCTCTGTCACAGAGGTAACGTGGCGCGCCACGGGGCGTCTGTGACACATGTCAGCACCTCATTTGGTGAAGTAAAAATTTACTGTTCTCCCTCTTGGGAATTACCGAGGTGCCCCAGAATTACTCCTCTATTAAAGTAATTTTTTGACCCTCATTTCACGCATCTTTGCGTGAAATTTGAGAGATTTTCAACATAATTTTCACAAAAAATTGTATACTCTGCCGCTTGTTACTGTCCGTCTGCACCAACCGGCTCATTTCAAGTCAACCGTACCTTTCTCAAGGTAACCGTCTGGCTCTCTTATGTTTAAACTTTTAAAATTTCCGTTTGTGTTTGTTTTTCCTTTGCTTTCATAAAATGGTTTCACAAACACATTCGGCACGGCCTAGGATAGCTGTCAGCCGGTCACCTGGGACGGCTGAATCTAGGACTAGGGGTGCCGTTTGCCCCACTCTTCATCCGTCCCCCAATCGAACCGTCTCTGTGTCTGTGCAGGACACCATGGCTAGAACCAAACGAACAACTAGAACTGAAGAGGGGGATGGCTCCATTAGGGTGCCTCGGAGTGAGGTGTATTATGACAAACAAGGCACCCCAAGCACTCCGGAAGACTCAATTCTGGACATGCCGGTTGGTCAGTAGGAAACTGAATCTGACTGGGGGTCTTCCTACTCTTTCTCCCTCTCAACCTCAACCTCTGACTCAGGCGGCTCCGAAACTGAACAGGAGCTGCCTGAAAAACCTGATGAGGAGCCCGCTTCCCCAGGGAGGGGTCAAGGTGAGGCGTCCTCTTCCCTTCAAGACGAATACACCCCTTACTTCACACACATTTTCCTTTCCACCCCGAAAATAATGCTGAAGGGGTTGAGTGACTTTAGGGACACTTATGTCATGGGGGTCGGATATGAAGTCGAAGTGCCAGCTTTGATGGATGCTGTAGTCTGCACCCTTAGCCAAAGCTATAAGAACACTGCATTCGGCTGCTATGCCGTAGTGATACAGGCGGGCCTGAGGTTTCCCTTGGATCCGGCCATTGAGGCGATCCTAGACGGGTACCGCCTAGGGGTGTGGCAACTCACCCCAAATTCATGGGTGAACATCCTTGGGTATGTAGCCGCCTGCAGGATGCAGAACATTGAACCTGGCTTTGAGGCGTTTGCTTCTATGCACTACTTGAGCAAATCCCCTCAGTCAGCTGGCCCCGGCTGGTACACCCTTACTAGCAATAAGGGGTACATGATGACACTTGGGAAGGAGTCCAAGTGGAAGGACTGGAGGAACAAATTCTATATAATCACTTCCCCATACACCAGCCGGAACGCCAAGTTCAACTCTTGGAACTAGAACCCTTATCTCTTAGGCCAAAAGGCCCTTCTACCGCCTGTCTCTGAAGAAGGTTGGGATCAAATCCTTTATCCTGGGTTGTTTAAGGTGGAAGTGCAGGCGGTAGAGGGGGGTTCTGAGAAGGAAATCAGGTTCAACAGCTATATCCCCTAATATGAATGGCTCAAGGACCCAACCTATTTGGCCGCCTGTGGCCTAAGCTTAGAAAAAGGAAGAGGTGGGTAGACGGATGGGGGTTATATCATGCATGCTTTACTTATAACAAAAGAATTTTATTGTTGTTTTCTAACCACCCATCCGGCCTTTTTGTAGAAGAAGCAATGTCTCAGCTTACCCCAAACAAGAAGCCAAGCGGCACCGCCTCCACCTACCGCTAGATGATGAACAAGAAAAATCAGATCTTCAAGCGGGAGCAGCTTGAACATGTAAGTCCTTCTTTCATCCGGCCTTTTCTCATTAACTTAGCCTTAATTTCACTAATTGGTGAATCTTTGTACAGGAGGGCTCAGTGAAGCCTCCAGTCGTCCCTGGGGTGAACCTCAAGCCCCCCAAGCGGACTGCGGAAGAGGCGGCTCCGACTTCCCCCAAGCGCTCCCGGAAGACTGTGGCTCACAAGCCATCCGCCAGCAACTCCGAGTCTCACCCTTCTACTGGCGGTAAATCGCCGGCTGCTCTCTCTGCTTTAAAGCAGGTGTCCGAATCTAAAGCTTCCAAGGATTCTCCGTCTGCTGGAGCAGGCTCCCCTGACAAGCGCCGCAGCAAGCAGGTCCAGGACCTGCTTGTCATTTCAGGTACTTGAGTTTTTACTTCTCTTCATTTTATTATTATTATTTTTTTTTACTAAGTATAGCTTATCATGCGGCCTTATCATGCGGCCTTTTGCTTATGCCGGATGTATGTGTAGTAACACCCAAATTTATTCTATCTTTTGCCGGATGCATGCATACAATCACCCAGTCTTGTTTTCTCTTTTCATGCCGGATGTGTATACTCTTAACACCCAACTTGATTCTTGTTATGAAGAAGCCCTCTCCCAAGCTCCAGACCTTAGAGAAATTGCTAAGGAAATGCTTCGAAAAGGAGTCACTACTGAGCAGCGAGACTCCATCCGGGGAGTTGGCAGCATGAACCTGGATGCTATCCTTGCTCTTCTCGCTAAGGTGAGAACTTAATATATTTCAACTTGAAATCTCATTCGGACCGCTTGTTTTGCTAACGGCCCTTTTCTCTTGTCCGGATGCAGGCTATGCTGCGAGTGAATGGGCTCAAAAAGCCATTCAACGAGAAGACCAAGGAGCTAAGAGCTGCCAACCTTAGGGCCGCCTCCAATCTTAACAGAGCACAATATGATGTAAACAAGAATGAGTTGCTAACTCGGGATATCCTGTATTCTCAGGCGGCTGCCAACTTGCAGGTTAAGATGGATTTGGAGGCGGCTCAGCAGAAGGTGGCTAAGCTCAAGGGGGAGCTGAAGACAACCAAGGTGGAGCTTGAAAAGTTACAGGACATCGACAGAGACACAACCAGTCTCCGTCGTCAGGTCGAGAACTTAAAGAAAAAACTTGCCAACCAGGAGGAGCAGCTCAGATCCAAGTATGAGAAGCGCGCTGAAGAGGAGAAGTGCAAGCTCATAGAAGAGAATGAGGCCGACTGTGCCACTCGATTGGAGATCACATGGAAGGCTCTCTTTCCTAATGACGATTACTCCATCTGGGAGTATCGTTATGAGCAGGCGACTAACGCCTTGGTTCAAGAGCAGCAAGAGCAGGCGGAGGCTCTGGCGGAGGAGCAGGCGGAGGAGGGAGCCTTGGATGGGGAGCACCGAGATCAAGCTGAGGATCAAACTGTCGATCATCCCGCCAATGAGCAGGAAGGGGCGGATGATAATGAAGAGCAGTCGGGTCCCGGGGCTAATTAAGCTATTTCTGAGTTTTTTCTACGGCCGTATGGCCTTAATGAATGCATTTCCGGCCTGCGTGCCGAGTACCTCCTTGTTTCTTTACCGACCGTGGGGTCGGGTCACTTAACAACAATTTTTTTTAATGTCTCCGGCTGTTTAGCCGTTTAACAATATTTTGGCTGACCATGGGGTCAGCTTTTTAATTAATGATGAATCATCCGGCCGTTAGGTCGGTTGCTTTTTATACTTTGCGTTTAAGCGTTTAAATTTTGCATTTGAATTTGGGATTGATAGGTATGGCATACCGGATGCTTTGCCCTAGACGGCTGTGCGCTTGGGTTTACAAGTTGGTTGATTGACTGGAAATTGGTGATACCAAAGAAGGGTATGACTGATTTCTAGGTCAATCAATCACTAAGGTGATTGCCCCAAGCCAAGCACACAACCGGCCATATGATCAGACGGCGCTGAATGCAGGCGGTCTTTCGACCTTGATCTCATGGTTGGATGACTAGTCATGCTACAAATATTACAGGTGCATGAATTAGAATATAAAATTTGCTTACTCCGCCTGCTATTCTTTTATTACGATAGCAGACGGACTTGTATTTTCCAGGTAGCCTCAGGTGCCTTCAACAGGTTTAAGCTATCCTACTAGGGCCAACTTTAGAATCGGTCCGTCTGTGTAGGTTGATAATCACTATTTTTTTTTTCTAATTATACTTAGCCTGTTTGCCCCATTTACGGAGACTGTATAATTTCTGGGAGTAACCTGAGTTAAAACTTGGGTCAATAGCCGGGTGATATAATGACCATCCGGTTTCATAAAACCGATTCGTTCTTCAAGTCACTAGGGGCAGGCGGCTATGAGTTGGTCGATCAGACCGTTCAATCTTTGCCGTCTGTATGTGTTGGTAGAGCAAACAATAGAATGCTCTCTGCGATGATAACACCCGGAGGGGCGTCGCCGGACGCCATGTTTCGCATTGGAGCAGGAGAATTTATAAAATGTCCAACCATCCAGCTTAGAGCCTCATTCCCTGTTTGAAGGGCGGTTGTATAGCCACTAAGCCTTTTTATGCTTAGTTTGATCTCTGGCCATTGGCCTCTTATTCAGATCTGTACTGATCAAACGGTTCTGTCTGCTTCTCAAGCGGGCAGCTAACATAGTAGGGCGCATGTATGTTAAATAAACAACATGATAAATAACTAAAAAACATAATTTGAAAACAGGAAGAAACTTTTTCATTCATAGGCTTACTATCTACAAAAAATTTACAATGCTTAGAAGTAGTACTTTTTGAGATTGTCTACATTCCAAGTTCTGGGCAGCCGCATACCGTCTGGTGTCACCAGGCGGTAGGTGCCGTCTCTTACTTCTTCATAGATCCGGTAGGGACCTTCCCAATTGGGAGTTAACTTTCCAAGTTCATTCGCCCTACTAGTTGCCTCCATTTTTCGCAACACAAGATCGTCCACTTTCAAGGGACGCTTGTGCACTTTCTTGTTGTAGGCTCTGGTCATTCTCAGACCGTATATCTCATGGCGCAGGCCAGCATTGCCCCTGCGTTCCGGGAGGGAGTCGAATGCAAGCCGCATGGCCTCCCAATTTTCCTCTTCATCATATAGCATGACTCTTAGAGTAGGCTCATAGCGCTCAATGGGCAAGACGACCTCAGCTCCATAAACCATGAGGAATGGGGTTTTGCCGGTTGCCCCCTTTGCAGTAGTCCGGATGGCCCATAGGACATGGATTAATTCTTCTGCCCTTAGACCACCGGCTCTTTCAATTTTCTTCTTTATGCCGTCTGATATGAGCTTGTTAAAGGCTTCAACTTGGCCGTTTGCTTGGGGTCGGCCGACTGAAGCAAAGTAGCTGGAGATTCCCTGATCTCCCAACCAAGTTGTGAGTTGAGGTGTTTAAAACTGAGGGCCATTATCAAACACCATAGACATAGGTACCCCAAATCCGGTGATGATGTTCTTCCAAATGAAAGAGATGACATCCTTTTTCTTGATGTTCTTGACCGCCTCTGCCTCCACCCACTTGGTGAAGTAATCCACAGCCACCAGAATGTAGCGTTTTTTGCCTGGAGCAGGCGTATAAGGACCAAGGATGTCCATGCCCCATTTAGCAAACGGGACCGGGCTGTGGATTGCCGTCAAATCAGTAGCCGGACGGTGGATCATTTTGCCTAACCTTTGACACTTGTCACATTTTCTAACCATTTCCATGGTATCTGATTCAAGAGTTTGCCAGAAGTAATGCCCTCTGGCTCTGACAGCCAAAGACCTGCCGCCTATATGGGAGGCACAGAAACCCGCATGTAGGTATTCGAGAATCTCCTTCCCCTTCTCTGGGGTAACACACTTAAACAGAGGCTTAAGGAAACCAGCCTTGAAGAGTTCTCCGTTTCTCATCTTGAAGGTTGCAGCTCGCTTTTTCAGGATGGCCGCCTCCTGGGGTGAATCCGGAAGCGTTCCATCAGTAAGGTAAGCCCGGATGCCATCCATCCAGGTGGAACTTCGGTCAAGAATTCCAATGGGCTCTTCATGTATACTTCTTTTTTCTAGGACTTCCCAAAAGACTGACCGAGGTGTGTCACAGCAGGCGGAGGAGGCTAACTTGGACAATGCATCCGCCTGATTATTTTCTGACCTAGGAACTTGACTCAAGTGGAATTCTTCAAGTGTCCCGGCCTCTTCTTTGACCACCTGAAGATATTTGATCATAGCCGGATGAGTTGCTTCAAAGATGCCCTCATACTGGCTAACAACCAATTGCGAATCAGATTAGGCGTCAATTTTCGTTGCCCCAGCCGCCTTACACATACGGATGCCGGCTAGTAGGGCCTCATACTCTGCCTCATTGTTTGAGGCCTGAAACTTAAATCGTAGTGCATACTCAAATTTATTTCCTTCAGGAGACTCATAGATGACGCCTGCACCACAACCATTTTTTGTAGAGCTCCCGTCTACATACACTTTCCAAACCTGATTGGGATTATCCGGGGGAACTTGACGTGTCATTTCAACAATGAAGTCGGCGAACGCCTAGCCCTTCACTGCCTTCCGTGGTTCGTAAGTGATTTCAAGACTTTGCATTTCAAAAGCCTATTTTAACATTCTACTAGATGACTCCAAGGTAGACATTGGCCGCTTGAGAGGTTGGTCTGTATATATAACAACTGGATGTGCCAAGAAGTAGGATTTGAGCTTCTTGGATGCCATATAAAGAGCAAGGCCAAAATTTTCAACCATGGGGTACCGAAGCTCAGCATTCCTAAGAACATGGCTAACGAAATAGACAGGGAGCTGGATGCCGTCTCTTTCAGCAAGGAGAACGACGCTGAGGGGATGATCAGAGACAGCTAGATACATGAATAACATCTCTTTGGGTAGAGGGCTGACTAGCCTTGGCAAAGAGTGCAAGTGTTCTTTCAATTTCTGGAAGGCCGCCTTAGCATCATCCCCCCATTCAAACCTAGTCTTCTTCCTGATTGCTTGGAAAAAGTAAAGGCATTTGTCACCTGACCGGCTGAGAAATCTTCCCAAGGCCGCTAGGCAACCAGTTAGCTTTTGAACCTCTTTAACAGTGCGGGGTGACTTCATGTCGATTACCGCCTGTATCTTCTCGGGGTTAGCCTATATTCCCCTTTGATCAATTAAAAATCCGAGAAACTTCCCAGACTCAACACCAAAAACACATTTCTTGGGATTTAACATAACCCTATGCCGCCTGAGTGTGGTGAAGGTTTCTCGGAGATCAGCAAGGTGATCCGCCTGGAGCTTTGATTTGACTATCATATCATCAATGTACGCCTCTACATTCCTTCCAATTTGATTTATGAAAACCGTGTTAATCATTCATTGGAAAGTAGCAGGCGCATTTTTCAAACCAAACGGCATCACCGTATAACAGAACAACCCCTGATCAGTGACGAAGGCCGTCTTTTCTTGATCTTTCTTCCACAGGGGGATCTGATGGAAACCTGAGTAGGCATCCATGAAACTCATCAAGGCATGGTCGGCTGTAGAGTCAACAAGGCAGTCGATCTTTGGAAGAGGGTAGCTGTCCTTTGGACATGCCTTGTTAAGATCCGTATAGTCAACACACGTGCGCCAGGTACCATTCGGCTTCTTCACAAGCACAACATTCGCAACCCAATCAGAGAAGTTACATGGCCGAATGAACCCAGCTTCTAACATTTTTCTTACTTCGGCGCCTGCCGCCTGACTTCTTTCTTCGCTGTGGTTTCTTTTCTTCTGCTGGATGGGCTTTCTCTTTGGATCCACGGCGAGCTTGTGGACAGCGAGATCCGGGCTGACGCCTGGCATCTCTTCAACTTCAAAGGCAAAGATGTCTTTGAATTCTTTCAACAGAAGCTGTAAGTCTACACCTAACTTAGCATAAGCAACCGTCCCAACCTTTACAGTTCGATCCGGACGACTATCGTCCAGAGCAAGATCAATATGCTCACCAGCTGGCTGCGGACGGAGCTCATCTGACCGCTCTCCGATCAGTGATTGCTATTTCTTTTCTTTCTTCACCTCCACCAGCTGAGCAACTTTTCTTTTCTTTCCGGCTGTTGGTGTGGCTTGGCTGGTATCCTTGACATCGTCAAGGTCTATTGGTTCTTTCCCCTGACCATCTGGGGCCACTGTATCCTTGACAGCCGAGAGATAGCACTCCCGGGCCGTCTTCTGATCTCCGTTCAAAGAACCAACAAAGCCATCATCTTTTTCATACTTGATCAGCATGAGCGAAGGGATTATACCGCCTTGGCTTCGTTGAGGGTGGGCCGACAACTCTTAAACTCTTCAACGACCAAGAACTTGACAACCAGATGTCGTCCTTCTCCTTTTTCTCCCAGCCGGATGGGTAAGTCAATTCGGCCGGCTGGGTACACCATTCTACCCCCAAAACCAACCAGGGGGTGGGATACCGGGTGCATGCTGCTGGGCTTGTACTTCAGCTTTTGCAAGCACTTGTAACTGATGATATTCGAGGAGCTGCCGGTGTCTATAAGTATTCGTCCAACCAGCTGGTGGGCGACTTTACACTCAATGACGACCGGATCGTAGTGCGGGCGGCGGACCCTGCCCCTGTCCTTCTCAGTAATCAGGACATCAGGGAAGGTACTGCTAGCAGACGCCTGCTCCTCATCAACAGCCGAGTCCATTTGCCACATATGGCTCTTGGTGCCCCGAATAGTAGGGCCTCCACAGGAAAATTCACCTGCTATGGTGTAGACCGGATCTTTATCAGTGTCCGTGCTACTAGTAGGCCGGACGGTCTTTGACGGCTGTCCTGGATTCTTCCCCTTGGACTTGGAGATGTAAGACTTCAACATCCCCTTGTCCGCTAGACGATCCAACGCCCTTTGAAGACAAAAGCAGTCGTTGGTATCGTGGCCAACTTCTTCGTGAAATTGGCAAAATTTGTTCTTGTTCCGCTTCTGGAGGGAACTCTTCATAGGATTCGGCTTCTCAAGGGTTAGCCGATCCTTAATCTCCAAGAAAATGGAGTTGCAATCTTTGTTAAATTCGTACTTGGGGACGTACGGCTTAAACTCCTTCTTTTTCTTCCAGGACGGTTGATCAGAGTCATCCACCGCCCAGACTTCCTTTCTCTTCTTGTTCTCTTCCTTCTTTTTTGCCGGCTGGTTAGGCCGACTGTCTTTTGGTTTGTCGGACTTCTTAGAGTCCGACTGATTGCCAGACGAGCAAAGGTCAGTCGCCTGTATAAAGCTTTCGGCCTCCCTCAATGCCGCTTGTAGGGTGAATGCCCCTTTCCTGACCAGGTCGAACTTAAACGTTGACCCGTCTTTTAAAACTTTGAAAAAGTCTGTGAAAGCTACGTCGTCAGACAACCCCTGGATTTGAATCCTGGTCAGGTTGAACCGCCTGACGTACGAGCGAAGGCCCTGCTTCTCACCCGGCTTAATGGTGCTCAAGTCAAGACTTGTTTTCTTTGCAGGGATGTTCATTGAGAAGTTGGAAGCGAACAAGAAGGCTGGCAGATTGCAAAACCATTGCTGGGCAATGCCCTTCAATGTGGCCAGGAAACAACGACACCAAGTGGCATCATCCATCCCCTGCAAACACATGAGGTTGGTGTACGCCATGAGGTGGTCTTCTGGGTTGGCAGTACCATCATAAGTACCCACCAACACATTCTTAACCTTAGCAGGTTGAACTGCCTCGGTTATCTCCCTGGTGAACGCAGAAGGTTGTTCACCAAGTCTAAGCAGACGGAGTTGCCAGTCCAGATGCTAGACGTATGTCGCCTGACCTCTAAAGGGGGCCGGCTGCATGAACTGAAGGTCATACTGACCATACTGCGCCTGAGACGCATGAAGGGCGCGTCCGATCATTTGGGGACCAAGTTGAGCGGACATGCCACCAGTCCCACTCTCATGTAAGGACAGAGAGTTCCTTACAGAGGTTTCTTTGAAGCTGTCTAGAAAGCTCGAGGTTGAGGCTGACTCAGACACCTGCTGATTTCTTCTTCGCTCGATGATCTGCCGAGCGTCGTGAGTTGATTTTTTTTACTGGTTTTCGGCAAATCACGCCGGACGTTCCTCTGAGGCCCGGTGGGCAGGAGGATCTTAGTCCAGTCAAGTCGTGCGGCTGCCTTCTCCCTTGGATGGGGAGTTGGCTGCCTATCCTTGACTGACTTCTTCTTCGCAGGGGGAGAAGTCTTTCTAGCCAGTTGGCTCTTGCTAGAACCAACCTTGTTCTCGCTGATCATTTCTTTGATTTCACCCTTGAAGGAGTTCATGAACTTCATGAGCTCCTCCCGAGTGACTGGGGTGTCTCCCCTGCTTTTAGGGGCTTTCCCTCCTGATCTTCCAGGGGGCCTTTTGCTTAGACCCGCCTGGTCGA
This sequence comes from Chenopodium album, assembly GCF_948465745.1. Lineage (NCBI taxonomy): Eukaryota > Viridiplantae > Streptophyta > Magnoliopsida > Caryophyllales > Amaranthaceae > Chenopodium > Chenopodium album. Next base: position 44,014,735 of record NC_137842.1, on the reverse strand, counting down.
TAATCCGTTCCAACTGGTCTCTAGAACGTCTGTACTTGGAGATGAAGGAGTCGTCCTTGGCTACATACATCTCCACATCATCATCATCATCAGTGACGACTTCTGGCTGAGGCCGGTTGATTGGCTGAGGAATACCAGAACTTCCCGGTTGAGCAACCGGTTGAGGATTTTCCAGAGTTACCTGTTGGACAACCGGTGGTAAATTGATAGGATCAGGTTGTGGTATAGACTCTTGAACCATCTTGAGGTACTCTCCCCACAGACGGCGCCAAATGTTTTGGGTGTTTTTGGTCCGGTGCGACCTGTACCTGCGAAACAACGGAGACTCCTGTTGGTTAGAGTTCCGCCTCCGACGATCAAGTTAGAATGCGTAGGAGTGAGTAAAAAGTGCGGAAAAAGATAAAGATGAGATCTTTATAGATCCCGAGATCAGGTGCTTTCTCTGATGTGAGAGAAATGCAGGTGATGTAATAAATGATTCAATGCCCCTCATAATGAGGAATCTCTCCCTATTTGTAGGGTCATGGGAAAATGTGCCCTTATTCTAGGTCATGTGACCTAGATTTGGTGGGCTATGACAAGTTATGGGGAATCGGGCCTGAAAGTCGCCATTCCATGACATGAAAGTGGGGTCCACGTGTCAGTATTCGGTCTGTTTTGTTTAGACCAATGCTGGGCGGACAAGTGTCCTAATGCTGGGCGGACACGTGTCTTATTCTCAGGCCGCCACGTGGCAGGGTAATTTTACCCAAAACAATGTTTATTCTATCATTATTTATTGATCACCATATTGCATGTTTAAAGGGAATATGTAATTGAAAATCACGCCTAATAAGATAATTTGGACAACCGGTTTAGGTTCCTTTTTAATCTTGTTATTGAATCAAGTGGTCACGATATTTTAGAATTATGTGTTGCATTAATATTCAACCAATTTAGCTTAATAATAGTTTGGAGCAAATTGAATCTCTGTTTGTATGCCTTTGAGATCGCAGGAATGCTTTTCACTATAAGAATCGAGTAGAGGCCAATATGGGCGAATGTGACTCCATGACTCACTTCGTACCATTATCCCCGATCCTCCTTTCGTGGTTCCAAACCATATAGAGTTAGTAATCTCATGGATTATGAATGGGGTGTAACCTTCACGGGTCAATCGTAGTTGCCTATCGTTGTCCCTTAATCTTGGTTGCCTTAAATGATCCGTGAAAGGTGTACAAGTTCCTTAAAAACTTGTTGGCGGCTCCCTACTTTTCTTGTCCCTAATTGTATTATGTCAATTCCCACTTCCTATGAGTGCCAATCATATTCACACATGCTTTAATGTAGGCGCACTTCAAACGACGCCTACACAAACGCATCATATTCTTCCACATCCTCAACATCTCCAAAACCTAGGATTCTTCTTTTGCCAGCTAGCACAATAGACCATTTTGAATCGACTGAGTCAGTTACGTAGAACACTTGCTTAGCTTGAGATGCAAGGATAAATGGTCCCGCACTATCATTCAAGTGGCCAAGATCTACAAGAGTAAAGTCATTATATTTGACGTTACGCCTGATATTATCAACCCACTTTTACTTAAAAAGAGCAACCGTGAAGTTACAATAATCAAGCTCTCATATTTCTTGAATTCTACCATAGTATGACAACTTTGCATCGATAGGTGATTTATCCTTAGCACTTGCAAACTCCCTTGACGATGCCACAAGCGTTACACCATTGTTTTGAGTGGAGGAAGATTTCAAATCTCGACCCTCAGTCCAAATAGTGTACCCATTGATGTCATATCCCTCAAATGAACGAACATCATCCCTAGGACCGTACGCAAGCCACCGTATGGTATCGGTCAAATTAGTATCATCCAATCGACCCATTACTTGATCACGAAACCAATTGAAAAACCTCTTATTATGCAACTGCATAAGCGCCCTTTCACCTTTCGATGGAAATTCGTCACGCAAACTAGCCATGTTCTCGTCTAAATATGGGTGCACATCTGCAACATGGTGCAACACCTAAAGGTGTTCGTGTAAGAACTGATCTCGATTAGGTGACATTTGTATCGACCCAATTGTGCCATGACCATCAAGTCTCCCTTCATGTCGAGAAGTAGGAAGACAAATAGGTTGAGCAACGACTATATAGTCTGCCACAAAGTTACCTATCTCCTCACCCACGGTCCCTTGCATCATACTTCCTTCCGAGTGAGCCCGGTTTCGTACTTTATTTTGCAATGTACCCATGTGTCTTTCAAAAGGATAGCACCACCTCATAAACACTAGACTGCACAACTTAATCTCATGCACCAAATGAAGAATTAGATGAACCATTATATCAAAAAATGAGGATGGGAAATACATCTCAAATTTGCACAATGTCATAACCACATCCGCTTGCAAAGCATCTAGTGTACAATGATCAAACACTTTGCTGCATATTGTATTGAAAACGAACAAAGGCTTGTATTCGCTTCCCTCACGTGCTTTGGTAAAATACCACGGATTGCAATCGGTAGGAATACTTGCATCATAATGTGACAATCATGGGATTTCATACTTGTCAGCTTCAATTCTCCATTCAAGGATACAAATCTTTTCATGTTAGATGAGTACCCTGATGGAACCTTAATGTCGTACAGACATGCACAAAACATACGTTTCTCTACCCTTGACAATGTATAGCAAGCCGGAGGTAAATAAGTCTTTTCATCCTTCCGTTTACCCTCAACTGTCTTCTTTGACGCATCCGTGGCCTTTCTCTTTCCCTTTCCCTTGCTCTTCTCCTTCCCTATTTTCGAAACATTTTCATTTTCTTTTCCCGGTTCCTTACTGTAGACACCCATTTGTGTCTCCCCAAAACCAAACCCGGTGATGAGTACCTTTCACGTCGAATCATAATCGAATGAAGTGAAAGTGTGGAAAGTCTAGTGTTGCGGATAGTTTTAATTTCTTTTCTTTTCTCTCTTTTTTTGAAAACTTATTTTAAGAAAACAGCCAATCCAGTTTGGTTGGTCCATGGAAAGGGTCCAATAATGGTGTAGTTCGATGGGGCTTCAAGAGAGATTTCCAACGATATATTATAAACCAAATTCCGATGATTAATGAGGAAGTTATGGCCAAATTACCAAAATGGGCCCATTTTGAGCCTTATATGCGGCCCAATGATCTAGAGGAGGGCCTTATATGGATTTATCATTCTTAATGCCATTAGGATTGGTTTTAGTCTTCTAGATTCTTCTAGAAGGTTCTTTTCATTCCTAAATCAATTAGCAATGATAATTTGACTTTTGTTGACTTTTTGGAGTTTTAATCAGAATAAAAGAGTGTTTTTAAGGAAAATACGATTTTGCCCTTCTGTACGGCTAAATTTTATCTGAATTTAGAAAACGCGTGAAAAAATTAACTAGCGCCTAACGCTAGACATTAGCGCCTGGCGCTAACGCCTGGCGCTAGTGTTAGCGTCTGGCGCTAACTTCGTTTTTCCTCGTCGAAACTCTAATTCATTTTTTTCTATCTTTTTGGCTAATTTTCTCTATAAATAGCCTTCTAAAATCTCCGTTTTTCATCATCAACGATCACCAATTCTCATAAATTCTTATACTCTCTAATTCTCTTCTCTCTCGAAGCTAAAACTTATTCTCTTGCTCTCTCTTTTCTAAACCAACCCTTTTGCAAACAAAATTCCGCATTCACAAGATCAAGAAACACCTAGCATTATTCGAAGTTGCCTTCGCTCTAGACGTGAAAAGTTTTAATTTCTGAGGGTTTGGTCCCTAATCTTTATTTTAATTATTTAATTTAATTGTTTGTTTATATTTTCCTTGAAGTTACTAACGCGTGTATTTTGTTATTAGAAAGAGATACGAGGCATCCAAGTAAGTGCTTTAATTGATTTTTATTGATATTATGGTGTAGAAATCATGCTTAGGTTGTTATTATGATTCCTAGCGTCATGTTAGGGTGCTTTGATCTTCCCACTATCATGTTTAGGGTAACAATTAATAAATCCTAATATCAAGTATGATTAAAAGTATGATGCCTTTTATATTCTTTCCTAATATTCATGATAGCTAGTATCATGTTAGGGCTAAAGCTTTGATTTTTATTGTTTAGTGACATGCTAGGGTTTGTTATTAATCTTGTTAGTATCATGCCTAGGATCTTGCTATTATTATGCTTTAACATGAACATGATTATTTTAATTATTAATATTTATAATTGTTATAATTATTATAATAATTATGATTATAATTGTTATTGTAATGATTATGTTGCTTGATGATTATTATTGTTATTGCTTGATCACGCCTTTTATGCATGTTTAAAGGGAATTGGTACTTGTAATCACGCTTAATAAGATAATTAATAATCTTATTTAGGGTTAATTTGATTATAATTCAAGTGATCGCCAATAATAGTTTTATTTGTACATTAATATTCAACCAACATAGATTAAACAGGTTTAAGGTAAACCTATTGATTGCATGTTAGCTAGAAAGCGCACATGAATACGATCAGAATAAAGTAGAGGCCTATTATTAGGGCAGGTTCAATCTCTTTTAGGTTGGATTTGTACCTTCATCCCCGAACTACCAGTCATGGTTCCAAACCTATTGGAGTTGACGATCTCCTGGATTGTTAAGGGGTGTAACCTTCACCTCGTGAACGGTTTACAAGTTCCTAAAACTTGTTGGCGACTCTTTTGCTCTATCTTCTTTCCCTTTGGACGCCACCGTACTTTAGTGTATGATCACAGTGGGGTTCAAGCTAGGGATAATGCTTGAAATTTTCCCTACAGTTTTTTGGCGACTCCACTGGGGAGGATTTCTATTTTAAGTCCTGAAATTTATTTTGGCAATGATTTAGAATGAGTGGATGAGACTCGAAAAGTTCTAAGTATTTCATGTGCGTAATTTTGATTAACATTATTGTCATATGCATAAAAAATATCTCATTGGAAAGACCATCTGTAATGAGTTAAAAACATAGGATTTTTACACGTAGGAAATTTGAGGAATATCTTTCACAACTAGGATCGAAATAATGCTGCGCGAAATTGAAAAATTTTATCGAGCACAAAAAGCTGCTGAAGCATGTAGGAACTAGCGTCAGGGAACAAAGTCTAGCGCCAACAATTTGAGGTTAGCGTCAGGCGACAACTTATGTCGCAAGGCGCTAAAGCCAAAAGGTGGCGCTGGACTCTGTTTGCTGGCACCAAGTTCTTCCAATACCGAGCCAGAAATATGCGTTCTAATTTCGACCAGTTTTTAGCACTGTTTGCTCGATCGTACTTCCTGGTTGAGTTTTCTCACTTTTCTGAAACCCATATGTGTTCTACATATGGACATAACCCTCTAAGAATTCATGCTCCATCTACCTGATTGAACGCTCTGAGAAACAAAGGGTACATCCGAGAATGTTGAATTCACCAAACCATGGAAGCGAGTTTTTCTAAACTCGCGGTGTCCCATCCACTCGCGCCAACCCTTCACGGTTAGGCTTCCGCGCGGTGCATCCGGACAATTAACCATGGACCCTCTATTGACTAACCCATATCCCGAACTTTAGAGAACTAGAGCCATGGTTAGGTTGCAAACTCATTGCATCATTTTGTGCCAACTTGACTAATTGTGCATTATTGATTGTGCATATTCTATGTGTTTTCCCCAACCGTTTGTTTGACTTGTGTTAAGATTAAATAAACTGATTTATGACTAAAAGAACGTTGCCTAATTAATTTAAGTAATTAAAGTTTAATAATTTAATCAGAGTTGACTTAGTACGACTTTAGGCATACCCTGTAGAGTATGTAATAATACCGAAAGCAGTTCCAGATCGACGTTCCAGCAATAGCGCCAAGATTTAAACTGCAAATCCACTCTGTGGAGTGTAGCGCTTGGCGACAGCCCTGTCGTCTGGCGCTACAGTGCAAAGACATGCGCCAGTCCTGTCGTTTTGGCGACAGTTCGGTTTGTTGCTCGAGTCATCACCTTATGTCTAATTGAACAGTTTCTAGTCGATTCAGTTAATTTTTACTGGTGATAGTATCTTGTTAAGTCATTAATCGAGTCTAAGCACTAAGTCCCATGGTCTTACACAAGAGTCAAAGCATGTCACTTACACTCACCATATAAAGAACCCACTAATATACACTTTGACCATGTCTAAGGGAGTCTTGTATGCGCGTATTTTCCATCATTTTTTTAGGGGGTTTAAGTCGGATATTAATCCTCCAATTAAATCACTTGTTTGAACCCTATACTTAACTCCCAAAAATATATACCTTATTTTTGCCAAAAAAATGCACCTATTTTTGCTTTTTTATTTTTCAAACCGTAAAGTCAAAGTCAATTTGAGTCTAGTAATAAAACAAAAATAGTTTAATTTACAGCGCGTGGTCAAGAAAGGAAGGGCGTTTGATCAAAGACAACCTTTTTATTCAAGTCCAACTTTTTGACAAACCGATTGCTTGTAAAAGGAAAGCTAAGACAATAACGGCAACTCAAGAGGAAATTAATGAGCTCAGGAACCAACTGATTACTGTGACTGAGGCGTTAAAGGTTCTAATAACCCTCAAGATTGATGATCTTGTGAAACAACAACAGATGGACCTCATGTAAAAGAGTCTGAGAAAACTGTCTAGTGACTATAAGTTTCAAGGAATTAGCTCACAAGGGGTCTCGGTGGACAAGGATCTTCTTCTGCAGAAGTTCAATGCCAACGACATCCCGAAATTCAAAGCAGCTGACAACCCTTACTTTCATTTAAGAGCCTTCGTAACAATAATGAGTATTAAGGGTATTGACAAGAAGGTGTTTCCCTCTTTGTTCTCTCTATCTCTCGAAACCGTTTGCCAACAATGGCTCTTTTTTTTCTTAAGAAAGAAAGAACCTCTACTTGGGAGTCCATAGTAACCGCTTTCATTGATACATACAAGTGCAATATTCAAGTTGAGACCGACTATAGGGAACTTGAAATCCTTAAGAAGAAGGAGAATGAAGGTTTTACCTCTTTCTTCAACAATTGGAGAGAGACCTCGGCTAAGATGATTGAGGTACCAAGCGAAAAAGAATATGTGAGGTTATTCATCAAAAACCTTCAAGAGAAGTATTCCAAGCATCTCAAATACCAGAATAATCTCCATACCTTCAAGGCCGTCTACAACATTGGAATCAATATTGAAGACGACCTGGCTAAGCTGAAAGATGCTAACAATAACTCCAACAATGGCTGGAAAGGCAAGAAGAACGTCAATCCTTCTTCTTCCAAAACCACCCACTCAACAATGTTAGCACCTTTAACTTAAGTGAAGTCCTTGCTATGAATAATTAAGGACAAAAGAAACCATTTAGGAGGAACTTTACTCCTATTGGTATGAGTTATGACACCGCATTTGACCGATTAAATGCAAGAGGTCTTATAACTCCTATTGGACCATTTGGGGACCCACCGGTCGAGAATAGGACGGCTAATTGGAACCCCAATGCACATTGCAAGTATCACCAAGGTAGGGGCCATCTTACCGAAAATTGTTGGAAGCTTAAAGAAGCTATCCAAGACTTAATCGACAACAACAAATTACCATTGCCTCCTACCAGTAATAAGCCGAGCATTGATAGTGCACCTCTCGCTCACTCCTTAGCCATCTCTGATGAAGAAAACGAGCTTGATCCCTCATCTCTTATCAAGCCTATCGAAGAAATCCATGCTATCAAAGAAGAGGAGGAGATCTTTTTCGATGCCAGTACAGTCTTTGTAGTTTCCCGATTAGATCCACTCAAGTATGTATTCGAGAAATCTACACTCAATGGGCGCATATCAAGATGGATAGTCAACTTAGCCCAATTTGACGTAAGATTCATGCCCCAAAAAGCTATCAAAGGATCTGTGGTTTCGGATTTTCTAGCAGACTTTCCAATAGAAGATTCGACGCCAATACACGACAATGAATTTCCAGACGAAGACTTGATGGTCACCGAGGACGATACTTGGACCTTATACTTCGACGGAGCCTCAAACAAAAAGGGATTTGGCGTTGGAGTATTACTAGTATCACCTAAAGAAGAGCATGTTCCAATCTCCATAAAGCTTGATTTCGACGTTACCAACAACGCTGCTGAATACGAAGCATGCGTGGTAGGCCTTGAAACAGCTTTGGCATTGGGAGTGAAAAAATTACGGATATTCGGAGACTCTTCATTGATCATCAATCAAATCTCTAAAAGATGGAAAGTAAGGAGCGAAAGTCTAGCCCCTTACCAAACTTATCTGGAAACTCTCACTAATCAGTTAGAGAAGGTGGAATATACGTATCTACCTAGAAAAGAAAATCAATTTGCTGATGCCTTAGTAAGACTAGCCTCAATGTTTAGGATTCCTACGGAAATCGAGCAAATGCCTCTAACTATAGAAAAAAGGCATAAACCGGCTTATATTCAAGCTGTAGAAGATGATGAAGTGATCCAAGATGAAGAAGAAGAATAAGAACCGTGGTATACGAATATACTCAACTATGTCACCAAAGGAGAATACCCTCCCCATGCTGACAAAAGAGCAAAGTGAGCATTAAGACTCTTGGCTTCCCAATACGTACTCATAGACAACGAGTTACACAAAATGGTACCTAAGGGTCGTCCTATGTGTAAGAAAAAAGGATGCTCAAAGAGCAATGAAAATAGTTCACGAAGGAATTTGTGGAACTCACGTAAATGGCAAAATGCTAGTCCAAAAGATAATGCAAGAAGGATACTATTGGACTACCATGAATAGGGATTGTCATCAATACGTAAAAAGATGCCCTAAGTGCCAAATCTACGCTAATTTACAACATGTTCCTCCATCTCTACTCTACACCTACACTTCGCTACGGCCATTCTCTAAATGGGGAATTGACATCATTGGCAAAATCACTCCCCCATTTATCTTAGTGGCAATTGATTACTTCACAAAGTGGGTCGAAGCACAATCATACGCTAAACTCACTGCAAAACATGCAGCACTCTTTATCGAAAGAAATATTATTTGTCGATATGGAGTCCCACATGATATGATAAGTGACAATGGAACTCACTTTCAAGCCGAGTGCGAAGAATTGTTACAAAAATATGGCATTCAACATCACCAGTCTTCTCCTTATAGACCTCAGGCAAACGGAGCAGTCGAAGTAGCTAATAAGAATTTAAAGACTATCACCGAGAAAATGACGGAAAATTACAAGGATTGGCCTGACAAACTTCACTTCGCATTGTGAGTTTATCGCACGTCAATTCGCACATCAACAGGAAATACACCATTTTCCTTGGTTTATGGAATGGATGTCGTACAACCTGTAGATCTAGAGATACCATCTCTACGCATTGCATTAGAAAGCAAACTCGATGAAGTTGAATGGACTAGGGCGAGATATGAGGAGCTAATTCTACTTGATGAAAAATGACTAGAAGCTCTACATCATACTCAATGCTATCAAACTCGTATGGCTAGGCATTTTAATAAGAAGGTCAAGACAAGAAACATCAAAGTAGGAGATTTGGTGTTAAAAAGCATTAAGGAAAAATGTTTTAGATCCAAGGGGAAAATTTAGGCCTAATTGGTCTTGACCCTACATTGTCAAAACAATCCCGTCAGGAGGTGCAGCAAAATTAAATGATATGGATGGCAATGAGTTCTCGAACATGACAAATCTTGACCAACTCAAAAAGTACTACCCATAATCACTTGAGTAGGACAATCAAGAGAGCTACGTTTGGCCTGATTCCATAAGAAAGGATACGTAGGCAACCCTTTACGGGTGTGGCTGCTTTATTTTTTTCAAACCTCGCATCCCAGACTTAATAAAAAATTTGACAGAAAATCGACGAAACATCGGCGCCACAGAAAAAATCCTGGCGCCAGCCGATGGACCTTAGCGCCAGACGACAACCCCTGACGCCTGACGCAAGACTGTCGTAGCTAGCGCCAGTCATAAAATCGCGGCGCCACTTTTCTGGAAAGTATCTGGGAATATTTCGGTGTTTTTCGGAAAATTTTCGACTTCCGTACTCGAAAAATTTTTGGGAAAATTAAATTTTTAGTTTTCATTGCTTTAATAAATTAAATTTAAAAGAGATAATTTAATTAAAAGCTGCAGTTTCATTAATAAAATAAACTAACAATTACATTTTGATGGAATTTAAATAAAGCTTAAAAAAATTAACTTTGAATTTATAACTAAGCCTAATAATAGAAAGTTAAGCAATGCTTTAATCTTTTTTCTCTTTCTTTGCTCTCTTCCAATTTTTATCTTCATCTTCTTCTTCATCCATAACTTTAGCTAGTAGGCATCCTTTAGAGGACCAACATTCAATTTTGGAGTAAATAGTCTCCCCTTTAGCTATGACCCCATGTTTCTTCTCTACCAAAGCCTTCTTCTCTGTAGTGTCATCTTTTCTCTTTCCCTTGTCCTTCGTAGAGCTTTTCTTCTTAGGCATTGTAGGTGTTTTGAACTCAACTCTTTCACCCAAGTGTTCCTTAACGGAAATCACTTTGTCACCTAGACGACTCTTCACATCAGTTTTACTCTGATTTTTCTTCATGTCCTTTGAAGGTTTCTTCAGAAGCCACTTCTTCAAATCATTGGGCAAGGAAGGAGGAACCTTTTGGGTGATCACTTCCCATAAAGGTCTAGCGCTCCAATAATCATCAAACGAGATAGGAAATTCATAGGGATGACGAAGATCCCCGGAAGGGATTGTTTGAAGTAGGTCGTACTGTCTTTTTACCCTGCAGGGATAATAAAAAGTCATTCAGGACCAGCTAGGAAGACGGCAGAAAGGTTGCTTGTTGACACCAATCATCTTTTCTATTTTCCGCCAAGGGATGACCCACTTGATGGCAAAATTGCAAGACCCAAAGACCTTCTTCCATTCATGGCGCCCCATCTTAGAGAAGCGTTTCTTCCTTCTCACAAAGCAGTTTGGAGTGTTCTTTTCAATATTGTCTGGAGGACTAATTAATTCTAGTCTTTCCATTAGCCACATCTGTAAAAAAAAAAAAAAAAAAAAAATTCAATGCAAATAAATTAATATTACTATACAAAAATATGTTTTTGATTTCTGTAATTAAAAATATTATTTTTTCTACCTATAACAAAATTGGAGAGCCCCGAAAAGGCGCTTTTCGATTCTTCTTTAATTCATCAAGACTAAGCATAGTCTCTCCAACAATTAATGGCATTGGATTTCTCCCAGATTCAATCTGCTCCAAAACAGTTGATATGATTGCTTGACCCTCATTAGTTCTACCACTAGTGAGAAGATATTGATTAAGCATGCAAAAAAGAAAAGCCCTTCTTCTATAAACATGAAAAGACTCGGAATAAGGTCTATCAAAATAATGGCGAGCAAATTCTTTCAAATTAACAATGCTACCATCTACTATATTTGTTAGATCTTTGTCTTTTAAATTGAAGAAGCGCTCAAAATCCTTATAATAATATTCGTTTATTCTAGGGATTACTACAAGATCTAATGTAAGGAAGCCTAAGATAGCACCAAATTCTTCCGGCAAAGGGCTAATTTCATCATACTCTAGTCTAAAACAATGAGTATCCACATCCCAATATTCTAAGGCAGTATGAATAAAGTCTACATCAAGATCTACCCCTCTAACACCATAAATACCCCCCATATGAAAAACATCTAACTCTTTTCTCTCCTTGGCAGTTAGAGACCGACAACATTCATGAGTGAAGTTGGTAAAACTTTTAGAGACTAGAGACATGATTATTATTTTTTCAAGAGCTAAGATTATAGTTTAATCTGCTGAAATTATGAAGAAAATCCGATGGGCAGGAGACTATTTATGCACAAAATCGGCACAGTTTTAATCCGGAAAGGATTCGGAGTCAACGCTCATAAGCGCCAGACGCCAGACATTGGCGCCTGACACTAGAACCTGGCACCAAACGCTAAGAGTAGCGCCTGTCGCTAACCCAAAACGCGTGGCGCCAGATGGCGCTGACGTGTCTTATCATATGAACAATTCAAAACCGCGTTTTTTGCCTGATTCGAGTCTGACCAATGACTTTACGATTTTTTAATTCTTTTTATACCTTTATTTCTAAATTATTTTTTTCTTTTTCTTAATTAATATAACCATTATATTAATTATATTATTTTTTGGACTTAACTTTTAAGTTTTTATAAATCCAATATTTTTTACTTTTATTTTTTCATTTTTTCTTTTTGGGAGAGAAAGTCGGGTACCCTTCATCAATAATAAAAATGACGGAATATTTGCGCAAAAATTCCCACAATTCTTTGCACACACAAATATGCACATAAAAATGAAAAAATAATAAAATAATAGATAAATAAACTCATAGTAGTATGTATATACAAACATGTCTAAATAATGAGTCTAAGTAAAGGCAAAATTCTATACAAAGTCAAAATAAAAAAGCACAGGAATAAATTACGGCGCCGGAGGACGTACACCCATCATGTCATAAAACTGCGTCGTATGAGGAGTAACCTCTCCACTAGCTCCAGCTCCAGCTCTAGTCTCCTCGGGAGGTGGAAAACTCAGCACAGGACCTGTCCACCAAAGATCAACCTGAGGCTGAGGTTGAGGCTACGGAGGCTGCTGCAATGACGAGCCGACCTCGTACATCCCACAACCTCTAAGAGTCGAGGTAGCCTCTCCCTGGCCTACCGGCGCAGCATGCGCACCCTCAGATGAAGAACCTAAGCCCTCCACCGCCTCGGTGCGGACAGCCTCAGAACGACTACCCCGACCGCCAGTACCAGTGCGTCGACGTCTCGAGCTAGACCTCGCCGGCTCTCTTCGCACCTCAGGTCTCGTATGGGTACGAGAAGGAATGGGCTGACCCTGCAAGAAGAAACTAAATAAAAAACAAGCAAAATAGAAGCAGTAATGCAAAAATAAGAAAGGAAACTACCTCCTGAACGGCGTCATCGCGACGACATGTAGCCACGTTCCTCATCCGAATGAGCTGGCTTTGGAAGGCATCTATACACCGTGCCATCGCCGTGACCACCTCGCGCGAGAACTGTCAAGAAAATAAAGTCAGTAATGATGCATAACATATATGGATAAAAGTTGCAAATAAATAAGCTTACCCGAGTCTGGTGACGAGGGATCGACCGCTCCACGAAGCGCTCACCCTCAGGAGCTGGAGGAATCATCTCCTCGATCGGCCCGTACGTCCCCTGATAATGGATGGACATACGAGGTGGCACGAACTCAGTAGGTCCAGCCTAACAAAAGCAAATCAAAGTCAGTGAAGTATTACTTGGGGGCTACGTAACGAAAGTTAAAAGCTGAAAATCATACCGCCACCTCCTCATCCAGTACAGGGACTAGAGCTAACAACGGCAGTAGCTCCTCCTCATAGCACCGCCTAGGGATCGTATAAGATCACCAAGGGGTACCAGCTCTCTCTAACATGCTCACCAACCTCGCGGCGTTGAACATGTGAAGCGGTGGAGGAGCAGGAACCACAAAAGTGTCTGAGGAATGCTGAATAGCAACCCTCTCTCCAAGGTATGCAATCGCTCCATATGTCCCCAAGAAGTAGCGACGCTCAACAGTATACTGCGCGGCTAACCCAGGGACAACCAAGCCGACCCACGGCCGGTACAACACGTCAGGCTCCTGTAAAGAATACCTATCAGATAAGAATCCATCGAAGGTAATGCAAAGTGTTCAAATATATAAAAGAACCATACCGAGATGATCCAATATCGGACATAAGCAGTAGACATCCCAGCACGGCGGCTTCCCTAAGAGGCACTCACTGGAAACCTGCGCGGCGACGGTCTCGCCGGAGCAACCGAGGGAAAGTACTCGTAGAACCATATCTACAAAACGACAAAAAGCGTCAGCAAGTGCTAACCAAAGCTTAGAGCTAAACTTTAAAGGGAGATAAAGTATACCTCTACGACTCTCCAGAAGCCGGATAGAGCAACGTTCCCCGTGAAGGACTGGTGTCGACACGAGTCTCGTAACGCTCTAAAAAAAAGCATAGGCCAAGCTGGCCCATTCATAAGTCTCGATCAAATGTAGATCACGGACTTCAGGTAGGTTGTAAAGCAACACTCTACTACCATTGTTAGGGGAGAACGTCCCTGACAGTAAGATAAGCACAAAGATGCGCACCCTCTGCTCTCGGGTGGTCGCATCATCATCAAAAGCCACTGCTAGAGTCAAACGACGAATCCCCTTCGCGCTGAACTGAGTCGACTCTACCTCAGCACGAGCCCAAACAGCAATCGGACCCAACAGCTCCTCGACCTCCGGAGAAAACACGCTGATCTCGTTGTCAAACGGCAGCGCAACAGAGCTAAACTCCAGTCCCATAATGAGACTGAAGTTGGTCGGGGTGACCATCATCTCACCCCAAGGAAAGTGGAAAGTGTTGGTGGTGTCCCAAAAGAACTCCACCAGAGCACGAACCACGTGATGACCCCCGCTTGAGGTAATCATGCCCTCTGAGGTCTCAAAAAGCGCAGCCAGCCCGCAAGACTCCTAGAGAAGTCTCACCTCTCCGTCATTGCCGATATACATCTTGTACAGGTCGCCCAAGGTATCGCAACCTGAATCGTGGCAGCGTGTCCTACCAACCGTGATCCCACGTCGCACCCTCTCAGAAATGTGGTGGACGGGAGAGAAGTACAGAGTCCGCTCATCCCACTCAGGGAGAGGGCCGAGAGAAGTAGACGGGTCGGCGTCGTCCTCTATGGGCTCGTGCTCCCGTCGAACATCTCGGGACCGTGAACCCGAACCTCGCTGTCTAGCCATGCTACATTGTGCAAAATTATCATAAATTAAGGTTCTATAGTATCTAAGGTTTTCCTAGCCGCATGATACTATGTTCGCAAAAAAAAAAAAAAAAAAAAAAAAAAAAAAAAAAAAACAGAGTACGTAGTACTAAAACAGAGCACAAATTCAAATTGAGCATATACGACATTTTTCAAGCATTCAAACAATTTCTTGCAATACTATAGTAATTATTGTGACAAATTGGACAAGAATTGCTAGCAAAAACGTCAAGAACATGCCACATTGTCTTCCCGGCCTTAAGAGGTCCAACAATGGTGATTTGTTCGTTTCTTTATCACATTGAGTAAAACAAGTCTCAAATTACTCCCAAGGCAATATATAAACATAATCAAGCAATGTCATGGCATAAAATTTGACAAACAAAGTGAATTAAGCAATTTAAGTTTTGAATTTTCAAGAAATTCGTGAACAAATATATGCAAAATTCATTAAAACCAGAATGAGTTTGAAGAAAACTTACATAAATTGGGAAAATGGATGAAATAGGCTTTGATTTGCAACAAATTTGAGCGAATTCGGTTGAGAAACGAGCAAGAACGAGTAAATTGAAATTCTGAGCGAATTCTCGAGCAAAAAACGAGCAGCAGCAGCGGAAATGAAGAAGAAAGGGGTATATATGGAAAACCCGACTCTAGCGCCAAGCGACAAGCCTTGGCGCCAGACAATAAGGCTTAGCGCCTGGCGCTAGTTCCAGCGTCTGGCGCTAGAGCCATATATGTGGCGCCAGCAACATTTCAGCGGCGACAGACTGCTCAGCCACTCAGTACGGTTATTTCAACCTCTTGCAATATATTTTAGGTTCCTTGGTACGCCAGTTAGCCCCTCTAAGAAATTTGACATGATTTAGTAATCGGTTCGATTACAATTTTTAATAAAGTGATCGACCTGATGAATGATCGTCTCACTTAGCTTAAAGCGCCTAAGCATTGGCTCATCGCAAGGCACCGATATACTGGTTTATACAGAAAAAGGCACCGACATACTAGTTCAAAATTCAACAAAAGGCACCAACATACAGGTTCAAAAGCAGCAAAAGCGCCGACGTACAGGCACAGCGGAAGCAAAGTTCAAGCGAGCTTTTCAAAATCGACAAGCGTGGATCTTCGATAATTTTCCTTAGAATATTATCGCAACAAATGAGGATAGCTTCAAGCGAGGATATCTTCGGCAGCGTTCCCTAGCTTGCAGAGAGTGGTCACAAACAACAAGAGGTGATTTCAAGCGAAGTTGTCTTCGATCGTGTTCCCAGGCTTGCGGAAGATGGTCACAAAGTGCTAGAAGGTGGTTTCAAGCGAAGAAATCTTCAATGGGGTTCTCTAGCTTGAAGAAGTCTATCATGGAGGAACTGGAGGCAATTACAAGCGTAGCAGTCTTCAGTCGGCATTCTCTAGCTTGTAGGAGGTCATAAAAAATACAGGAATGCAGCAATGCAGCAACAAATCGGTTACCTTTAGAGACGTGTGCTCGATGGTGCAAGATACACATTTATTTAACTCTCTTATCTGTTTTAACTAACGCTAGTTTGCAAGTATCGGCGTTACAAGAGTGGTTTAGGATCGCAGAACGTTCTGAATCATTCTCCGTCCCTAGTGATACTTTGACTTTTGTTTTCGAAACTTGCGTTTCTCCAAACTCAGTCAAAGTGGGGGCTTCTGTAGACACCCATTTGTGTCTCCCCAAAACCAAACCCGGTGATGAGTACCTTTTAGTCGAATCATAATCGAATGAAGTGAAAGTGTGGAAAGTCTAGTGTTGCGAATAGTTTTAATTTCTTTTCTTTTCTCTCTGTTTTTGAAAACTTATTTTAAGAAAACAGCCAATTTAGTTTGGTTGGTCCATGGCGAGGGTCCAATAATGGTGTAGTTGGATGGGGCTTCAAAACAGATTTCTAACGATATTTTATAAGCCCAATTCCGATGAATAATGAGGAAGTTATGGCCAAATTACCAAACTGGGCCCGATTTGAGCCTTATATGCGGCCCAATGATCTAGAGGAGGGCCTAATATGGATTTATCATTCCTAATGCCATTAGGATTGGTTTTAGTCTTCTAGATTATTCTAGAAGGTTCTGTTCATTCCTAAATCAATTAGCATTGATAAATTGACTTTTGTTGACTTTTTGGAGTTTTAATCAGAATAAAAGAGTGTTTTTAAGGAAAATACGATTTTGCCCTTCTGTACGGCTAAATTTTATCTGAATTTAGAAAACGCGTGAAAAAATTAATTAACTCCTAACGCCAGACATTAGCGCCTGACGCTAATGTTCAGCGCCTGGCGCTAACTTCGTTTTTCCTCGTCAAAACTTTGATTCGTTTTTCTATCTTTTTGGCTGATTTTCTCTATAAATAGCCTCCTAAAATCGTCGTTTTTCATCATCAACGATAAACAATTCTCATAAATTCTTATACTTTCTAATTCTCTTCTCTCTCGAAGCTAAAGCTTATTCTCTTGCTCTCTCTTTTCTAAACCAACCCTTTTGCAAACAAAATTCTGCATTCACAAGATCAAGAAACACCTAGCATTGTTCGAAGTTGCCTTCGCCCTAGACGTGAAAGGTTTTAATTTCTTAGGGTTTGGTCCCTAATCTTTATTTCAATTATTTAATTTAATTGTTTGTTTATATTTTCCTTGAAGTTACTAACGCGTGTATTTTGTTATTAGAAAGAGATACGAAGCATCCAAGTAAGTGCTTTAATTGATTTTTATTGATATTATGATGTAGAAATCATGCTTAGGTTGTTATTATGATTCCTAGCGTCATGTTAGGGTGCTTTGATCTTCCTAGTATCATGTTTAGGGTAACAACTAAAAAATCCTAATATCAAGTATGATTAAAAGTATGATGCCTTTTATATTCTTTCCTATTATTCATGATAGTATCATTTTAGGGCTAAAGCTTTGATTTTTATTGTTTAGTGACATGCTAGGGTTTGTTATTAATCTTGTTAGTATCATGCCTAGGATCTTGCTATTATTATGTTTTAACAGGAACATGATTATTTTAATTATTAATATTTATAATTGTTATAATTATTATTATGATTATGATTATAATTGTTATTGTTATGATTATGTTGCTTGATGATTATTATTGTTATTGCTCGATCACGCCTTTTATGCATGTTTAAAGGGAATTGGTACTTGTAATCACGCTTAATAAGATAATTAATAATCTTATTTAGGTTCAATTTGATTATAATTCAAGTGATTGCCACTAATAGTTTTATTTGTGCATTAATATTCAACCAACATAGATTAAACAGGTTTAGGGTAAACCTATTAATTGCATGTTAGTCCGAAAGCGCACATGAATACGATCAGAATAAAGTATAGGCCTATTATTAGGGCAGGTTCAATCTCTTTTAGGTTGGATTTGTACCTTCATCCCCGAACTACCAGTCATGGTTCCAGACCTATTGGGGTTGACAATCTCCTGGATTGTTAAGGGGTGTAACCTTCACCTCGTGAACGGTTTACAAGTTCCTAAAACTTGTTGGCGACTCTTTTCCTCTATCTTATTTCCCTTTGGATGCCACCGTACTTTAGTGTATGATCACAGGGGGGTTCAAGCTAGGGATAATACTTGAAATTTTTCCTACACTTTCCCTTTCTAACCTTTCCCTTTCTAACTTTTTCCCGAGCCCACAATTCTAGACGAATCCCCATCTCTAGCAAATCTAACCATGCTATCTTTTCGTCCTTTGTTTTTCCTAAAATATTCATAAGTGTTCCCAAAAGAGCATCACACATGTTCTTCTCTCTACATGCATCACATCAAAACAGTGCGTAACGTCATGTTCTTTACAGTATGAAAGCTTCCAAAAGAATGATTATTTCTTAAACAGAGCAGTTGAGACCATAATTTTTCTGATTTTCCAAATACCGTTCGTATACCCTTCACCCAAGCACAAATCTCAGCACCAGTCAATGGTATAGGCGCAGTATCCTCTTCCACTGTCCCATCGAAAGACTTTTTTTCCTACGGTACGGGTGATCACGCCTAAGGAACCTTCGAGTCTTCAAGTAGACATCTTTGCGAGAATTCTTAAGATATATGCTTGATGTGTCATCAATACATATGGGACATGCTTTTTTTCCTTTGACTTTGTAACCACACAAGTTTCCATATGCAGGGAAGTCATTCATGGTCCACATAAGGGCTGCACGCAATGTGAACATCTCGTTCTGATGAGCATCTAAAACGGAAACCCCTTCGTCCCACATCTTTCTCAAGTCGTCAATAAGCGGCGCAAGGTAAACATCTATGTTGTTTCCAGGTTGCCTAGGCCCCGTTATTAGTAATGAAAGCATTACATACTTATGTTTCATGCACAACCAAGGAGGAAAATTATAAATCACTAAAAGTACCAGCCATGTGCTGTGTTGGGTACTAAGAGTGCCAAATGAATTCATCCCATCCATGCACAACCCAAGCCTTAAATTTCTGGCTTCATCACCAAATTTCTCATACTTCAAATCAATGTTCTTCCACTGCGGGGAGTCAGCTGGATGCTTCAGCATTCTTTTTTCTTTCTTCACCCTGCATGCCACCTCAAGTTTTTAGCGTCTTTTGGTATTGAGAATAGACGCTTAATACTTGGAATAATGGGAAGATACCACAAAACCTTAGTAAGAGGTCCCTCCATACCAGGATTGCAACTCATGCGCTTGTAGCACGATAGCTTGCATCGTGGACACTCC
Source organism: Chenopodium album (assembly GCF_948465745.1). Taxonomy (NCBI): domain Eukaryota; kingdom Viridiplantae; phylum Streptophyta; class Magnoliopsida; order Caryophyllales; family Amaranthaceae; genus Chenopodium; species Chenopodium album. The sequence continues at coordinate 43,995,186 of NC_137842.1, read as the reverse complement.
TGCAATTGTTCATACTCATTTCGATAAAGAATACAATCATTAGGACATGCATGTATCTTCTTATACTCCAAACCCAAGGGAAACATGATCTTCTTTTCATAATAGTAAGACTTAGGAATTTCATTCCCATCAGGCAACATATCACTTAATGCAGTCAACAAAGAAGTAAAACTAATTCCCATCAGGCAACATATCACTTAATGCAGGCAACATATCACTTAACGCTGAAAAGTGTTAGCATGGCTGATAATTTGGAGTTTTTTTTGTACCCAGGATACAAAGGCTTTTTGGAAGCCTCCGATAATAACTCAAACACATTACCTTCAACACCAGCAACATCTCATCCATGTCTTCATCCTCGACCTCATCCGCCTGATCATCATTGGCTCCATCCTCACCATTATCAACAATATAGTCATCATTCTCGTATTCCTCATCCACATGAATCTCATTGCTTCTAACACGCACATAATTCCGATCAAGATCCCCACTATACTCTCCACCTTCACTGTGCCAAATCAACACATGGTATTTATGCCTAAACCCACGACATAATACATGATCTCTAATGATTTCAACACTATCAACCACATTCACATTATTACAATCAACACAAGGACAATAAAGACCTTTGTCACCTAGTTTGCGTTGATAAGATAAAGCCCTCTCGCAAAACTCTTGAACCCAATTCCAAAATTCCAATGTATCGCGTCTACCTTACATCCAACCACGATCCTTCTCCATTTAGTAAATTGTCTCTAAACATATATAGCAACATATAATGAATAATGTGTAATTGCTACATATTTTATGTAAATCAAATTCAAGTACACATCGTGAATATACAATTCATATAATGAAAAAATGCATGTTTCCAAAGGGTCCTTATCACTCCAACCTAACCCATCCTTGAATGTCTACTCTCACTAGTGAATGTATGTCAACTTTCCAATTTTAAGGAAAATCCGGCAGCATTTCCCCATAGTTCTCCAAGTACACGATGTAGATAATTAATTACCCACATATGTACCCAGAGAACATAGTGAGAAAATGGTAAGCCAAGATGTTCCTTAAAATAAAAAAGAAGACATACATTCACCACCTAAGTGAGAGTGCACATTCAAGAACAGTCCCAATCGGGGACTATTCAAGACTTTCTCCTAATGATGAGAAAGCCTTGAACGGGTATCTAGGCATATGATGATGCAAGAATTCTATATATTGTTGTATTTATTTGCAATTAAACAATACACAAGTTGCAATATCATGAATAAACTTTTATTAAATGGAAAAATAGAAAGAAATGAAGCTTAATAAAGTTTATAATTCATACCAATATAGCAAGTACAATGGATGTACACTTATGAACTACCCACTTGAGCTCAATATGTAGTCCTCAAGCTAAACTCGTGCTTCACATATGAATCTATTTTAAAAAAACAAAAATTAGGTTAAAATTATGTATGTACTATTTCTTTCTCATAACATGTCAATTCACTAATTTATTTCTAAGCTGAAATACATCATTCATCAAACTAACAATTGCTAAACTATGTATTCACTAATTTGTTCAAAATTCATCTAATTTATTCAAAATTGTTAAACTAACAAGGTTACTAATCTCTAATTTATTCAAAATTACCCATCAAAACAACTTAAAATTAACCATCAAAACATTCTAAAATTCAACTAATTTAGTAACAAGGTTACTAATCTCTAATTTATTCAAAAATACCCATCAAAACAACTTAAAAATTAACCATTTAAACATTCCAAAATTCAACTAATTTAATAACAAGGTTTCTAATCTCTAATTTATTAAAAATTACCCATCAAAACAACTTAAAATTAACCATTAAAACGTACCAAATTTAAACTAATTAACTAACAAGGATAGTATTCTCTAATTTATTCAAAATTACCCATTAAAACAAATTAAATTAACCATTAAAACATACTAAAATCAAACTAATTGAGTAACAAGGTTATTAATCTCTAATATTTTCACAATTTCCCAATAAAACAACCCAAAATTGAGAAAAATTGGAGTAAAATTATATTCAAACCTAAATTTAAATTTGCCTAACAATTGTTTAACGTGAAAAAGAAATTAATATAAGTACATAATTGGAAAATAATTGTGAATAAAGAAAAAAAAATTATTAGTAAAACCTTGTGGTTGAAGAGCTTGAAGGGAAGGAGAGATAGAGGCCAGCAGCCGTGCTCGGTGGTGGAGGACCCTCAGGGCAGTGGCGCGGCGGTGAACCTAGCTTGACAAAGCCTCGAATGAATAGGGAAACGAAGAGAGGTGGAGGGGGTTGAGGGGAGAAAGCGAAGGACAGGGGAGAAAGAGAAGGTTGTGGTGGAGGGTTTTCGAACCTCCGTCGTTGAAGGTGACAGCTGTGGTGGAGGGAAAAGAGAAGAAGGACATTAGGGTTTTTGCTTGGTTTTTCGAATGCAATTTTAGCCAGGGGAGAACAAAAATGAAAAAGGAAAGAGAAGGAAGAAAGGAGGGGGAAGGAAGGAGATAAGGCAGTTTTTTTTTTAATATGGCACCGGTTCACAAAGGCACCGGTTCAAACCGGTGGGCTTTATGTTTTTGCCACCGGTTTAAACTGAATCGGTGCCATTTTTCCTGGTTCATTGGGCCGCCAATTTTTTAGCGTATTTTTGCCACCGATTTGGACTGAACTGGTTGCAATTAAGGGGTGCTTTTTTTATTTTTTTTACCAGTGATGGGAAGGTTTGATGCGGAGTATTCAATCGAGATGGCAATTGGCATCATTCTCCACTCGTTGCACAATGGCTATGATCAGTTCAAGATGAACTATAATATGCAAAACATGGAGAAAACCCTCATCGAGCTTCATGGTGTGTTGAAGCAAGCCGAGCAAACGCTCAAGGATGAGGGGAATCATGATATGCTCATGATAAAAAAGGGCAAGTTGTTCAAATTCTCAGGGAAGAAGAAGAAAGGCTTTAAGGGGAAGGGTAAGAAGAAGACCTTTCCGCCTATGTCTAAAGCTACCAATGATAACAAGGAGAAGAAGGTAGCGTCTTCTAAATCTGATTCCGAATGCTTCTATTGCAAGAAGAAGGGACATTGGAAGAGAGATTGCCTCAAGTTCAAGGAATATAAGAAGAACGGAACCGTTACTTCTAGATAAGGTATATTCGTTATAAACTTAAACTTCACTAGCTATACATCATGGGTATTAGATACCAGATGCGGCTCACACCTTTGTTCCAATTCTTAGGGACTTAGGAGTATTAGGAAGCTAGCGAAGGGAGAGGTTGAACTCTTGGTCGGCAATGGAGCTAGAATTGCATCCGTATCTGTAGGAACTCTCAGTTTATCTTTTCCCTCTAGGCTTGTTTAGGAACTTGAAAACAGTTTTTATGTTCCCAACATTACCAAAAACATCATTTTAATTTCGGCATAGGACGCCAAGGGATTTGAATTTTGAGTAAAACACAATGATTGTTCGTTTTATCTCGATAATGTTTTATATGGTATTGCACATGCTGAAAATGGTCTTTATGTGCTTTCTTTAGACAAACAAGTTTATAATATGAATAATACCGCCAAAAAAGCTAGGACAATAGAGCCAAATCAAACGTACTTGTGGCATTGTCATTTTGTCCACATTAACATCAAACGCATCAAGAAACTTGTACAAGAAGGTATTCTTGACTCTTTTGGCTTGGAATCGTTTGAGAATTGCGATGGATTTTTATTAGGCAAGATGATTAAGCAACCATTCTCAAAGTTGGGAGAAAGGCCATGAGACTTGTTGGGTCAAGTACACACCAATGTATGTGGACCAATGAGCTCCACCATAAGGAACAGACATCGATATTTTATCACCTTCACAGAAGACTATAGTAGATATGGCTAAGTCTAACTCATGTTGCACAAATCTGAATCATTTGAAAAGTTTAAAGAATTTCAGAGTGAAGTTGAAAATCAGATTGGGCAAGAAAATCAAAGCCCTTTGATCAGATCGAGGTGGCGAATACTTGAGCCAAGAATTCGATGACCATCTGAAAGAAAAGGGTATACTTTCAAAATTGACACCTCCAGGAACTCCATAATTGAATAGATTATCCGAAAGGAGAAATCAAACCTTATTAGACATGGTATGAGCTACAGTGGGTCTTAATGATCTTCCTATCTCTTTCTTGGGATATGCACTTCTAACTGCGGAATTAACACTGAACCGTGCTCCATCAAAAGCCGTAGAAAAGACTCCATACAAATTATGGACGAAGAAACCTCCTAGGTTGTCTTTTATAAAGATATGGGGATGCGAAGCATATGTCAATAAAATTGATTTCTGACAAACTTCATCCCAAATCTGACAGGGTTTACTTTGTGGGCTACCCAAAAGAAACCAAAGGGTATTACTTCTACAATAGATTGGAGAACAAAGTGTTTGTTGCTTGCGATGGTGTCTTTTTGGAGAAGGAGCACCTTTCTAAAATGACAAGTGGAAGGAAAACCAAACTCAATGAAGTTCGAGAGGACAAGCAACAAAATCAGATTGATAGTCAAAGTGCTCAAACAGCATTTGTTGACGCTGGTCAAAATAGTCAAAATGTGCAAAGTCAAATCGACAATGCAAATGTTCAGTCCGTTACCCTACGTAGGTATAAGAGGTCGAGATCTCAACCTAATAGATATCTTAGTATTGTATTAACCGAGAATTAGAACATGCTGATAATGGATGGAGATGAACCGGCAACCTACAAGCAAGCGATGACAAGCACCGACTCTGCTAAATGGTAAGAGGCCATGAGATCTGAAATGGATTCCATGTTTGAAAATCAAGTCTGGGACTTAGTTGACTTACCCGAGGGTTACACACCTATCGGATGTAAGTGGATTTTCAAGTTGAAAACAGACAAAGATGGAAATGTATTCATTAACAAAGCTAGATTGGTAGTAAAAGATTACAGGCAAGTTCATGGTATTGACTACGATGAAACCTTTTCTCCATTCGCAATGTTTAAATTCGTTCGGATCCTCGTAGCAATTGATGTATATTACAATTATGAAATATGGCAAATGGACGTCAAAATCACCTTCCTCAATGGTATTTTGGAAGAAACTGTGTATATGTCACAGGCTGAAGGTTTTGTCAACCAAAACAATGTTGGGAAGTTTTGTAAGCTTAAAAAATCCATTTATTGGCTAAAGCAAGCTAGCAGAAGTTGGAATATGCGATTCGATAAAGCCATCTGTAAGTTTTGTTTTATCAAGAATCTAGATGAATCTTGTGTTTACACGAAGGTCAGTGGAAGTGACATCGCCTTCCTAATCTTGTATGTTGATGACATATTGCTCATTGGAAACAACATTCCGTTGTTAGAGTCCGTAAAGGCCTGGCTCGGTAAAGTGTTTTTCAATGAAAGACTTGGGCGAGGCTCAGTACATATTAGGCATCAAGATCTATAGGGATAGATCGAAAAGGATGATTGGATTGAGCATAAGTGATTATATTGATAAGGTACTAGCTCGATTCGGCATGAAGGAGGCCAAGAGAGGTTATCTACCTGTAAGGAGGGTGATCCCATCGTAAGGGGTACTCTCCTTAAATGCCCTTGGCCACTTAAAAGCCTAGGACTTTACACTTGTTAGGATGTAGTAGGATTTGAATTCCTGACTGTTTGGGGTACCTTGAATTAGAATTGATTCTATCATTAAGCTTTTTTGTAAGAAACAAGTAGGAGTCGCTAATGAGTTTTAGGAAAAACTCATAAACCTCGTTCATGCCTTTATTCCATGTGGAGTTCATGGAATAATTAGCACGAATCATAAGTTTTTCCATACCCAAATTGGTCTATAAACCAGAAATGAGTTCGGGGGCGAGGGTACTAAAATAACGTTCTTTTTAGAGGGGATTCGTTATCCTAGCCCTAGTGCGGCCTCTACTAGCTCTTCCTTTTTTACAATTTCATCACCAAACAATATATGCAACGCGATACCTAAAACTATGTTAGTTCATTATATTTACAAGCATTAATTCACATAGGAATTACATCGTAATGTCGTTATTCTTATTTAATCAAATTCGTGAAAAGGACAAGAAAATAAACAATATTCGCCTTGGCTTAAGTGATCAACCAACAATTATTTAATTCAATTATAATCTTTATTTAAGGAAAGATACTATGTGGAATTGATTAATTAATTATTTTAAAGGTGATCAAACAACACTAATTAATTAATTAAAGTCCTTTTAAACAAGAAAAAAAATGTGATTTAACAAAGCGCTCGGGAATTTACCACTTCTCTTTGCTAGATCTCCGTTTAGAACACTTATGGACTCCTTCTTGTTAGGGAACCTCCACCGTAGTAACAAAGTATCAAAAGGGTGAGTGTTTAGGACAAAAGGGACTAGGTTTCACAAGTTCACAAGTATTTCGCCAGAGTTTTAGGTTAATTTCTGTCTGTTTAAGCCTCGGTTTAAGCTCGTACTTATAGGGAATGATTAGGTTAAGGGTTTCGAGCATTTTGCCGTAGCAGGTGTTGCGCGCAATAGAATGAGTTGCGCACAGTATCCCAGCGCAAGTAAATTGGTTGCACTGCTAAGGGCAACGCAACTAATTGTCTTGCGCGTGGCTTTATGGTAAGATTCGATTTTATATTTTCCGTATAATTTTGAATCTTCCGCAACGCAACTCTTGAAAGGAATGGTGTCCTTCGAACAAGTGTACTATTCCGTTACTGTGTTCAGAATTATTAGATAGCTAATATATTCAGTAAGGTCAAGTGATCGGAATGCCTAGGTGCAGGCCGCTTCCGATCAGTAATATTAATGTATAATTAATATTACAGCTTAATCTTGACTGAACCCTTCGGGTTACACCCTTAGCAGTAAATGAACCGACTCGACGAATTAATTTGGAAGAAATTAATTCGTTGCCCGAGTATTAAAATTTAGACGTCGGAAATTCGAGCTTAGAGCGTCGAAACCGAGCGTCAAAGAATCTCAAATGTCGAGCAAAAATTTAGGATTTGGCAAGACGGGAAAATGCTTCAATTAACAAGTAAAATCCTAGCCATGCGAAAGGCTAGGAAAGCGCGCCCAATAGGAGCGTGCCACGTGGCAGCACACATGGCCAAAGCCACCTAGTGGCAGCCACCATGTGGCAGCGTGCCACGTAGGCAGCGTGCCATGTAGGCAGTGTGCCACATGGCAGCGCGCCATGGTGGCAGCACGCCACTGTGGCGACACATGTGGCAAGGGCCGTGGACCTAGGGCGATGGGTCATGGACACGGGCCAAAATAAAATGGCCAAACCAAACCCAACTTGGGGCTCAAGGTTGGGTGACACATGGTTAGTTCACATTGCATGTGAAATGCCTTGGGGACTAAGTGAGAAAGTGGTCCACTCCTAACCATGTCACACTTGTTACTTGTTCCTTGGTTTATTTAACTAAGGGTTGAATTCATCAATCTTTCCATGTTGGATCTTTTTGTGAAAAGTCCCGCATTGAAAGATGAGTTGAATTCACAAGCTATCCTTCCTTATAAATAGCCAAAGCATGGCATGAGAATTCCTTGATTTAGTAGGAGTTCAATAGAGTATTGCATTAGCAAAAACTCTTAAACTCATATAATACTCGGGTTTTGGTCGGACCACGCTAACCTCGAGGTAACGAACCTAAAAGTCGCTAGTAGTTTTTGCAGGTGGATTTCCGTAGGAGGCTCGCGTATTTTTGGAGCTTAAGCTTTCAAGTAAGAGCCCGACTTTGAGGGCGAACAACGCTTCAAAGGTAAATTCCGATTTTACCCTTTTATATTTATTTGTTACGCTTTATGGTTTTATTAATTGCGAGTGGTTCGTTGGGTCGGGGTTGTTTCCGCGGTGAGTCGGACTCACCAAACCCCAACAGTGGTATCGGAGCCTCGCTCGTTTATTTTTTAAATCATAATATTTTTCAAGGTGATTTTATGGCTTAATTTTTCTGGTCTTAAGTTGCTAATTAGATTAGTAGCTCGTTTTATCTATTTTAACCTCGTATTAGAGCTGACTTCAGCTCCCGGACCCATATTTTGACCCAAAAATAGTGAATTTTGGGTGGAAAAGGCGTTCTGGAAATGGTTTTACCCTTTTAGAACTCGGTTTTTAGCCAAAAAAAACGACCAGAAATGCCTATTCGAGGGATTTTTCGTTTTTATGAAAAATTTTAAGTCTTTCTAACCTTGAAAATTAATTGCATATTTATGGTGGTTATGTAATTGGTTCAATACATATTTTATATGCAATTTTAAACCTCTTTAGGCATGATTACTTGGTGGTAATTTGTGTTTGAAAGCTTGGTTTTATTTTTCACATAATTGCAAATTAATTGCATTAAGTGTGAAATTGTTATTCTTTGAGGCTTCTAAGTACTAAAGATTCAATCTTTAATTATGTTAAGTGATTGAAACTTTGAGTTACTAAATTCCATGAATTTTTGTTGAACTTTGTTGATTTAATCATTTTTTAGTTGATTGGAATCATAAAGTTTAAAACTTTGTGATAAAAATTTGTTTATCTTCATATTGGAAGATATAATTTTTCAAGGATTCACAAATGTTAGTAGTTTGATTTTTCATTTGAATATTAAAGTTCATATTTTTCCAACTCCCTCTTACTTTGTAAAAAATCTCAAGATTAATTTAAATTGATTAAAATAATAGTGAGAAAATGCCCTTTTTTCATTTTATTGCGCCAAGTTAAACTAATTTAATTAAAGAATGGTTCTTGGAAATTATTTTGGTTAAATGCACTTGAATGAATTAATTAAGTTGGACTTGTTTTTATTTTCATTTATTTTGCTCAAAATATTGATTCTAAAATTAATTTAGAATTGATTAGAAATGTCACACAAAATCGGGAATTAATCCCGAGGCACAAGCACGCAAACCAAGGCACGATAGCCATGAGCATCCCTCGGCCAGCTGGCCTGCTCGTACAACCCGCATGTGGCTGCCGAGGAATGATGGTTTCTGCGCTTGGTGCGTGTTGTGCTAGGTGTGTGCGAGGAGCTATGTGTTGACTTGGTGCGTGAGGGGCGTGCGAGAAGATGCTAGGCGTAGCAGCAGTGCTAGGCAACTGCAGCTAAACGCGCATCGAGTGCGCGCTGCCAGGCAGTGCCCAACAACATCTCGGCACTCAAGGCCAAGGCTGCTAGGCAAGCCCCCAGCACTTACGTGCGTATGAGTGCTCAAGGGTGCTAGCCTTGGGTAGTCGATGCATTTTTCTCTCGGTTTTAATTTTGCCTTTAGGCTGTTTTGTTTATTTTAATTAATTTTTTTTATTTTAATTAGAATTTTGGAGGCTAGGCCTCGGTTTTGAGCGGCATTGGCAAAATTTATTTTGACAAATTTTGGGTTTTACCGGCTTAATTAATTGGATTAATTGAGTTGGATGCGAAATTTAGTAGGAGCTTCAAATATTAATTGCGCTTATTTACATAATCGGTTAAAACAACTTTGACTAGTTTTAATTAGGCGTGTTAATCGGATTACCACCTAGATTAGTTACTAGTGCGGGCATGTGTTTTATGCATTGTTACTTGTTTATCGTTGTAAAATGCATGGGCCATTCACAAATAGTGAATGGATGAATGGAATGTATATTCTCTCACAAGTTTTATGAAATGGCAACTAGTGGGGCCCGATTAGGATAGAAAATACGTACTGTGATCCGTAATGTATTTTTGTAAATCTAAATACGGTCTGCGAACCGTTGATTATTTTTGTACCTTAATATTTAGATTAGTCCTAATCGTAGACACTAATAGTTGCATTTATTTTGGTCAAGTCTTGGAAGACGAAGCCATGAAGTTGCAAATGAAGACACTTTGAAGATTTGAAGATCTCAAGGGTTCATGCTAGTTGCCAAATGCATCTCTATTTATGTTTTTCGATATACATATGTTTATGTATATGAATTATATGTTAGATGCATGTTTAAGATTTCGAATGTTGTGATGATTAATTAAGTTCACTTAAATCAACCAACATAGAAACCCTAGGCCCCTAAATATTAATTAAAACTTGTCATTCCAAAACAACACTTACCAACCGTACGAGGGTAGTGGTGGGCTACGCCAAAGCGAGGCATCACTACCTCTCAAAGGAACGTAAGGCATACCGGGTATGCAAGTTGGTTTTGGTTGTACTCAACGATATGAGTGATGGAGTCCTAACATGTCGTGGCAAAGTGAATAAATTGTTGAGAGAGCATTAGATGCGACGATTTATTCAACCAAGAGTGGCTTGGAGCCATTAGCAAAGCGTTGCTTACCTTAGGAGATTGAGTGTTAAGACAAGCCAAAGCATGCTTAACCACTCTTTGTTTCTTTGGATCTTGGAATCGACTTATTCTCGCCAAATGGAGACAATTTTAATGCGTGGATAAGACGTTTAATAAGATTGAAGATTTGGATGAATACCTTTTAATTTTCAAACTTATTATGTTATTTACTTGATAAATGGTTATACTTTGCACTTATATTTGTAGAATTCCAAATCAAGCTGTATTGCTTTCCATGATTGGTAAAGGAAATCTTTGAGAATGGTTCTCAAAGATAAGTAAAGCATTTCTAAAATACAATTCTCATAAATGAATTTTATGACAAAGTCCGAAAGGACGGTTGGACATCATATATTCAAAATACTAGGTAGTTTTGATAAAACATGAAGTATTGAGTTGCAAACTCAAATTGTCATTATTGACAACCAACATATCTTTTCGCTTAATACATAGGTGAGTAGGACTCATTGATGTAATAATTCAAGTGTGAATTAAAGGAAAAGATGGAACTTTTTTTTACCGCGCATTAGATGCTTAATTATGCCTAACAAAGTATAAAAGTCAAAGATTGTTGGACCACTCCTACCCCTGCTAGATGCTCCTGGTTCTTGAAGAAGATTTTGAGTTGTAGAGATGTTGTGAATGATCAAGGGGGATGGGATGGTTTTGTTCAGGGCAACAAGATGAAAATCAAGAAGCTTTATGCTGCTATTAGGCCTCAAGTGCCTAAAGTTCCTTGGAAGAGAGTTACTTGCCATAACTTAGCAACTCCCAAGAGTGATAACTTAGCAACTCCCAAGAGTGTTTTCATATTGTGGCTAGCTTTATGGAATAGGCTTGTCACTAAGGATAGGTTGCTTCAATGGCACATCTCTTGTGATCCAAAGTGTTTCCTTTGTCTGAATGGCAATGAAAGTGTTCAACATCTTTTCTTTGATTGTGATTTCTCTAGGAAGGTTTGGAGTAAGGTTTTGGGGATCTTACGTGTTTCCAAGCCTGTTCAGCAATTTAGTGATGAGATTGATTGGATGAAGAAAATCTGCAGAAGTTCCAGATTGAAGAATAAAGTGATCCAGGTGGCATTTACTGAAACGGTTTATGGTATTTGGATTCAACGGAATGCAGTTCTCTTTACTGGTTGTTGCAAATCAGTTGATGCCCTTGTTCGGGATATTGTCTTTCACTCAGTTTGTAGAATCCCGGCGGGAAGCAAATATTTGATTGTTTAGGGCTTGTCTCGGGCTCTTTGTGTTTATGTTCTGGTTTCTTTGGATTGGGTTCTGATACTGGGTCTCCCGTCGTTTCTTTTTGTATCGGTTTTCTTTTTTTTTTTTGCAGGCTGTTTCTAGCTGCTGTCTGCTGGTTTTGTGTTGTTGTGCTCTGCTGTGCTGCTGTGTTACTGCTGCCTGCTTTATGTGCTGCTGCACTGCTGGTGTGTTACTGCTATTGTTGCTGCAGTCTGGTTGCTGGTTTTGTTGGGGTTTGGTTGCTGCTGCACTGCTGTATGTTGTTGCTGATCTGCTGGTTTATGCTGCTGTGCTGTACCTGCTGTCTGCTGCAGTCTGTTGTTGGTGTTGCTGTGTTGCTGTTGCTGTGCCTGCTGCTTGCTGTTGCTGATGGTCTGCAGTGCCGACTGCTGTTCTGGCTTTTTGCTCCTGCTGCGCTGCTTTTCTACTGCCTTTGCTGCTGTGTGCTGCTGTAGACTATGAGTGGTGTTTGTTTCTGCTGCTTGCTGTGCTTTGCTGCCTGCTGTTTTTGTTTTTGCACGACTGTTTTGGTGCTGTCTTTGTTGCTGTAGTTTGTTTTTAGTGTTGCTTTGGTACTCGTTTTGTTGTTTATCTTTGTTCTTTTGGTTTCTTTAGTCGGTTTGCAGGCTTGTCTACTTCTGGCTGTAGTTTTTGGTGACTTTCGGGTGTTTGGTTTTGTTGTTTTTCTGGTTGTTTGTTGTCTGGTCCTGGTTTCCGGAACCCTTCCTAGAAGGTGGCCGGAAATCTGAGTCCAGTTGTTCTAGGTCCTTCCTAGAAGGTGGCTAGGCTTGGATCTAGAACTGGTTGTGGGGTTGGCCTGTTGTTTTCAGGTCTTTTGGTGTTCTGGTGGTAGTTATAACTTAGCTTTTGTAAGTTGTAACTTTCTCTCTTTGGTAATAAAATCTTATTTTCCAAAAAAAAAAAAAAAAAAAAAAAAAGTATAAAAGTCAAAGACTCTTAAAGAAATGGTTCTTAAAAGATTATGAGATAAAGTATGATAAGAAATATAGGAAACGAGGAACGAAGAAAAGAAATAAGATTCCATTTCAACCCATGAGTTCGTATTATTGTAGTTAACTTAGCAATTCGTTATCTTCACAAGTATCGGATACTGCTTGACTGTTCCACTTTGAAAGTGACCTCAAACTATTGAAGATAATCTAAGTTATCGACTTACAAGCTAATAATGAAGCAAGTGGTGCTACAGCAGTTGTGAGGACGTATGCTTTGTTTAAAGACCTTTCAGCTAAGGCTAGAACAAATAAATGGTTATTGTGTTCCATAATTAGCAATTGATCCGTTTACACACGGAAAGACTCACATTCAAAGCAATGAGCAATAAATGCAAATTTATTTGAATGGCATGGTTGTCTAAACCATGAGTCAAGAATGCTTGATTATAAACAAACATTATCTTAACATGATAAACTGGCAAAAGCTCAAAGTCATAGGCATGATTTGCGTTCCAAACATCTTTAGCAATGTCACATTGACAAGAAAATACTCAAGGCTCTATCAGATAGGCTCTTGATAGTTGATCGATTCGGAATCGTTCTAAGAGAAATAAGTCTTACTTGTTGAAACCAACAAAGTAAAGATGTATTGTTCTTGGTATAGACAATTGACTCCGAAAGCTAAAGATGATTCATTTACTTCAACGCTTCACAAAGAATTTGAAAGAATATGGCTATATTTATCAAATGTGAACAAACTTGACCTTAAATAGTTCAAGAGTTCAGTGAAGTACAGAATCGACATGACAAGATATCAAAACGTCTAGATTAGATCGAGCGATGTTTGCTTGAGCCAAGCGTGACCATCACAAAGTTATGAAATTAAATTTTCATAAATAACTCCACAAAGAACATAGTGTGACTTCACGGAGACCTCGATTCCATTTAAAAATGACTTGAACAATGATGGATCACATCCCTTCCTATAAAGTTCTTAAGATTTTCACGAATGACTAATGTTACACTAAACAAAATGTCGAAGCTAAGAAAGGACGCCATATTCAATTATGGATAGAATCATCTTTTAAATTTCTTTTCAAGTATATGTCTAAAACTCTTAGCCACAGTGGGAGTTCACTGGCTTAGTGGGAGCTAAGTGACTCGGTGGGAGCTCACCAGCTTAGCAAGTGCTAGGTGGTTGAGTGGGAGCTTAATGGCTCATTAAAGGCTAAGATAGCTCAAGTGGGAGCTAACTGTTTCTTTTCCAACGAACTTTTACCCAAAGACAATATACATGTATCTTTGTAAGCATTCAAGTGAGACCATGGGCATTACCTCCACAACCTAATTGAGAACATAGTGTTTGTTGCTCTAAGTGGTGTCTTTCTGGAAAGTAACACGTTTCCAAAACGACAAGTGGGAGGAAAATGAACTCAATGACCATCGAGCTTAGCAACAAACTAGAACTGAGAATCTCAGAAGACCTTAAAAGGACTTCGTGAGAATGCTTGATCAAGAATACTCAAAAGGACTTTACAAGTGCCTTAAAAGAGAATTCATTACTCACAAAACATCAGAAATGTTGAAATAAGATCAACATGATAAAAGGGCTTTGAAAGCGCCTTAAAACTCAGTGGTTGATGCAATTGCCCCGTATAGGTATAGAATTCACCAAAGGTTTGGATTGAATCCTATAAATTTCTATTAAGTTAGAAATAAACCTAAGACTTACAAGCATACTATTTACTTTTAAATAGTAAAGGAATAATGTCTTGTAAGATAGCTACGACAAATCCAAATTTCGAACAATGGTTAGAGGCCATAAAAATCCGAGATAGACTCCATGTTTGATAATCATGTTTGAAACTTGATTAATTTGCATAAAGGGTGAAAGACCCATCGATTGCAAATAAGTTTTCAAGGAGAAAACTAACTAATGTGGAAATGTATATGCATACATAGCTAGATTGGATGAAAAGGATACAATTAAATTCACGGAGTTGATTTTAATAAAAACCTATTCACCAATCGGAAAGCTAAAGTCTTTTCGTGATTGTTTTAGCAAAATTGCTCATATGAAATATGGCAAAATAGATACCAAAACCGCCTTCCTAAAATAGGATTTTGGAAGTGACTATGAAAATAGTCTAAGGGTTTTGAAAATCTAAATAAATGCTAGATTTAAAACCAAGCTTAAGTAATCCGTCATGGGATTAAAGGAAGCATTAATAAAAGCAAACGTGTTTTCTCATAAAGTTAATAAGAGGATTGACTTATGGAGAAACATAGAAATTCTCATGAATAAGAATTTTAGTGGGAGCAAAAGTAAAGGTCCAACGAGAAGTTTACGAACTCTATTATGAAATAACTAAAAATTCTAAATGCTTATATTTGAAAGTATTTTTGACAATGGACCAAGCAAAAGACGATACTTAGTACGTATTGGGTATTAAGTTCTATTGTATAGACTTAATAAAATGTTTGAACGTGTAAAGGAGTTTACCGTGTTAAGCATGAATTGAAGGACTTTGAAAGACTTTCGACTCGTATGTATAAAACTAAGTAAATGTTTGAACTAATTAAAAGCTAGCCTAATTACTAAGTCAAACATGAAAGACTCTAATAGAGACTTTCAACCATATCACACAGCAAACTGTTTAGCAAAGACTCATCAGTGAAACTGAATGAGCTAAAATGACAAATTGGAATAAGATTGAGAATTACTCTGCAATTTAATCCATCATGTACGCTGTGATATGGAATCGTTGCATAACTTACTTGCTTAGAGCATCTGAAGTATGTATGTAGTACCAATCAACCTGAATCTATGTAATAGATCATTAGATTATGGACAAGAACATCCAAAGTACTTGGATAAGTAACATGATGAGTTCTTGACTTGTGGAAACAAATACGAATTGAGAATTGATGTTGCAAGCACAAACCTTAACAAGGATTAGATCCTTAACAAGGAAGTCGTTTATAAGCACGAGGTAACAATAAGTCGTGGCTTGAGAATGGTAACATGGACGTGGATCCATGTGTAATGTGCAGTAATTTAAGGACAATTTCCATGATCACAAGTGATTAGGGTATCCCAAATCATCGTGAGCCATTTGGAATGAAACCCAAGCAAAGAATCATCAGGAAGTCTACTAAAATATATGTTGAGAATATTATTGCCTTAATGGCGATAATAAAGATGTTCTATGGAAAGTTCATTGTTGAACGTTAATGATTGTAGGTTGTCAAGTTGAAGGTCTCAATCATGAAAATGAGTGGGAGCCATCACTTGGACAATAAATCCTAAATCACATATAATCCATGACACTCTCTAATTTTATCATCTTATTATGAAAGTGATCAGTAATGAAGATGCTAAGATTAGCAAAGTAGTTACAACTAAACCTATGCAATAAGTGAACGACAACATTCACAATTGCATGAAAGAAATCAAGCGTATTAGATATGGGTGTGATTTCTATAGTTGTTTTATAAAGAGTGATACTCTTAAAACAATCGAAAAAACCATTTATCATAAGATGAACCATTCAGGTTTTGGAGTAATTTAAAAGTTCATGCAATTTAATCACTCCGTTTGTTATTTAATTGCGGTTTAGAATTAAATAATGAGTCCATTCGATTCTTGGAATATTCAAAATAGGGTATCAAGACCAGTCTTGGTAAGGAAACACCTATTAAGTGAACGTTGAATATTATAATCGAAAATTATCCCTAATCGAGGTCATTTAAACGATGGCGATTAATGACCAATTGAGATTAGTGTGTAGTCTGATTTATAGCACTGTTTCTTGTGCTACGAGGATATGAATATCATAAATCATTTGCATAGGTATTGGTTTAGAACCATACTGGATCGACCTATGAGAATACTTTAAGAGATTAAAAATCGTCATAAGTATACTTCTCATTATGGCTATCAGAACCTATTTCCTCGACCATGAGTATTGTGAGTTCTCTTGTTTGAGTACTAGTCCGCTTTGATGTTGTCAAACGTTTGCCGTAATAGGGGATTATAACGGCAACACTCGGGCGGCTAGGTCCTCTCAGTAAGAGGAAATACATTACAAGACTAGGAATGTCCCCCTACTAAAATAGGGAAGATGTCTTTGTTGTATACAAGGCCTCTCGTAGAGCGAGACTGTGAAAATGCATGGTCGTGCTCGGATGGATTTTAGACATCATTTGTTTACTGACAGTCGGACTCGAAATCGAGAAACACATCTGGACATAATAAGGATGACAAAATAATCTTACCTTATAGTTCATGAAGAGACATTAAGCGACATATGAAAAAGGTTATACACTAAATGCGCACTTGTCCGGAAGGACAAGTGGGAGATTAAAAGGAATGGTGTCCTTCAAACAAGTGTACTATTCCGTTAGTGGGTTCAAAATTATTAGACAGCTAATGTATTCAGTAAGGTCAAGTGATCGGAATGCCTAGGTGGAGGCCGCTTCCGATCAGTAATATTAATGCATAATTAATATTACAGCTTAATCTTGACTGAACCCTTCGGGTCACACCCTTAGCAGTAAACGAACCGACTCGACGAATTAATTGAAAGAAATTAATTCGTTGCCCGAGTGTTAAATATTTAGACGTTGGAAATTCGAGTTTGGAGCGTCAAAACCGAGCGTCGGAGAATCTCAAGTGTCAAGCCAAAATTTAGGATTTGGCAAGACGGGAAAATGCTTCAAGTAACAAGTAAAATCCTAGCCACACGAAAGGCTAGGAAAGCGCGCCCAATAGGAGCGTGCCTGTAGGCGTCGCTCGAAGTGCGCCTACGTTAAAAGCATGTGTGAATATGCTTGGCAATCATAGGAAGTGGGAATTGACATTACGATTAGGGACAAAGAAAAGTAGGGAGACGCTAACAAGTTTTTAAGGAACTTGTAAACCGTTCACGGATCATAAAAGGCAACCACGAATAAGGGACAACAATAGGCAACAACGATTGACCCGTGAAGGTTTCACCCCATTCATAATCCATGAGATTACTAACTCCATATGGTTCGGAACCACGAAAGGAGGATCGGGGATGATGGTACGAAGTGAGTCATGGAGTCACATTCGCCCGTATTGGCCTCTACTCGATTCTTATAGTGAAAAGTGATTCCTGCGATCTCAAAGGCATACAAACAAAATATTCAATTTGCTCTAAACTATTATTAAGCTAAATTGGTTGAATATTAATGCAACACATAATTCTAAAATATCGTGATCACTTGATTAACAACAAGATTAAAAAGGAACCTAAGACGGTTGTCCAAATTATCTTATTAGGCGTGATTTTCAATTACATATTCCCTTTAAACATGTAATATGGTGATCATAAAAATAATAATAGAATAAAAATTAATATTGGAAGCAATTTAACCATAATATCGTTAGTCAAATTAAATATAAAATAACCTAATCATGATGCTAGCAACAAGAATAAAAATAAGAGTAATCAAATGATTAACTACTCACTTTTCGCATTTACTTGAATTGCTACATCATGAATAAACTGTTAGTAATTTCAATAAAAATATAAATCAAATGAAAATTAAATTAAATAAAGATTAGATTTGATCCAAACCCTCAGTTAATTATACCTTTCACGCCTTAGTTTAAGTATAGAACTTTGGGTATTGTATGAACTCCTTAGAGTGCTTAATTAGGGGAAGTATTTTGAGAGAATAGGGTGGCTACTGTTTAGGCTAAAGAGGGAGAATAGAATTATTTTGTGATCAAGCTTCTTGATGATTGAAAAAGGGGTGATATGACCTCTATTTATAGGGAAAAAAGAGGGTCGAAGAATCAAGAAAATATAAGAATTCGAATCGGATAAAACTCTTGCGATAGACAGCAGTTTTTACGGTTTTTGTTTTTATCATATCTTTTGATCCAAAAATCAGAATAAAATCAATAAGATATCGTTGGAAAGCTCTTGAAGTATAATTTTTAACCCAATTAAAATCAGATTAAAATATTTTATAGAAAAAAATAGATGGCCGAAATAGTGAGACGGTGTCAGTTTTGGATAGAGTTTCACATTTTATTCATATCTTTTCCGTATAGCTCGGAATTGATATTATAATATATCATTGGAAAGATAATTTCAAGGGATATCCAACCATATAAAATTTGGATAAAAAATGTGAGGCACGAAAATATTATCTGTCTATCTTTGAACGTCTTTCGATTCGAATAGAATTAGGACTTTCAAAAAAAGGAGTTTTATTCAATTTCAAACTTATTAATCTTATCTTTTCAAAAAAGATAATCAAGATCTTTTAGAAACTTATAGAAGCTTATAATTTATCCTAATTGGTTTAGGAATGGGATTAAATAATTTGGACCCTCCACATGATCATTGGGTCGTAGGTAAGGTGGACTTAGGTTCGGTTTGGGCTTAGTTTAATATTTTGGCCATAACTTATTCGTTATAACTCGGATTTGGGCTTATAATATATCGTTGGAAAGCTATTTGAAATACCTATCCAACTATTTAATCATTGGACACATATTATGGATCAAAGTAAACTGGAATAAACGTTTTTATAAAAAGGACACGAAATAAATGATTTTAAAGGACACGAAATGAATTATTTTGGGTTTAAAGGCACGAAAAGAGGAAAATAAGTTATGGTTTGGGGAAATGGGCTAGAAGTTGGGTTGGTTTATGAAATGGAAATGTGGATTTAAGCACTCCAAGATTAAATACTCAACCCGACCAATAATGGCGGTGAAAGGTTGTTCATCATCGGGTTTGGTTTTGGGGAGACATTTTTAGGTGTCTACAGTGCCACATGGCAGCACACAAGGCAAAACGCCATGTGGCAGCCGCCACATTGGCAGCCACCTAGTGGCAGCGTGCCACGTAGGCAGCGTGCCACGTGGCAGCGCGCCACTGTGGCAGCGCGCCACTGTGGCGACACATGTGGCAAGGGCCGTGGACTCGGGGCGATGGGTCATGGACACGGACTAAAATAAAATGGCCCAACCGAACCCAACTTGGGGCTCAAGGTTGAGTGACACATGGTTAGTTCAAATTGCATGTGAAATGCCTTGGGGACCAAGTAAGAAAGTGGTCCACTCCTTACCATGTGACACTTGTTACTTGTTCCTTGGTTTATTTAACTAAGGGTTGAATTCATCAATCTTTCCATGTGGGATCTTTTTGTGAAAAGTCCCACATTGAAAGATGAGTGGAATTCACAAGTTATCCTTTCTTATAAATAGCCAAAGCTTGGCATCAAAATTCCTTGCTTGAGTAGGAGTTCAATAGAGCATTGCATTAGCAAAAACTCTTTAACTCATATAATACTCGGGTTTTAGTCGGACCTCGCTAACCTCGAGGTAACGGACCTAAAAGTCACTAGTATTTTTTGCGGGTGGATTGGGAGGCTCGCGTATTTTTGGAGCTTAAGCTTTCAAGTAAGAGCCCGACTTTGAGGGCGAAGCACGCTTCAAAGGTAAATTCCGATTTTATCCTTTTATTTTATTTGTTATGGTTTATGGTTTTATTAATTGCGAGTGGTTCTTTGGATCGGGGTTGTTTCTGCGATGATTCAAACTCACCAAACCCCAACAACTCTGGGGGTTGCGCTGGGTGTCGCACGCAACTGAATTAGTTGCGCGCGGCAGCCTAGCGCGACTATTTGAGATGCGCGCGACTTTGTCTGCGGCAGCACTAAGATTTAACCTAGGCGCTCCTAAATCCATCATTATTAGGTTTTAAGCAAAGGCTTAAGCCTAATTATGTTTAGTTAATTGGACCTTAATTTTGGCTTTTATTTTTAATATGGACTAGTCTTTTGTGTTTTGTGGCTTAACTAGATATCCATAAGTATTCTTTACTTTTAACCAACACCAAGATGGTTTTATTTATCGCCATTGCACTTCTTGTAAGGACAGGAGGCCAAAAGTATATGTCTACACTACCCATGTCACATGGCATAACCCTAAGCAAGAAGCAGTGTCCATAGACACGTGATGAGCGCGAAAGGATGAATCATATTTCATATGCTTCGTTAATTGGATTGATCATGTATGCCATAATATGTACTAGGCCAGATATATTGTATGCCTTGAGTGCTATGAGCCATTACCAATCAAACCCAGGAGAGACCCATTGGACTACGGCCAAGAATATCCTAAAGTACTTGAAAAGGAACAAGGACAAATTCCTGGTGTATGGTGGTTTAGAGGAATTAGTTGTTGAAGGTTATACCAATGCGAGCTTCCAGATAGACAGAGGTGATTTCAATTCCCAATTTGGATATGTATTCAGTCTAAATGGAGGAGCATTTAGTTGGAAGAGTGCCAAGCATAGCACAACTGCAGATTCTACAACTGAAGCTGAATACTAAGCAGCTGCTGAAGCGGCTAAGGAGGCTATTTGGATTCGAAAGTTGGTTGGTGAACTTGATGTTGTACCCTCTATCAAGGGTCCAATTGCCCTCTATTGTGACAAAAATTGAGTTATTGCTCAGGCCAGAGAGCCAAGGGAACATCAGAAAGTCAAACATGTCAAGCGGCGGTTTCACATGATTCGAGAATGGAAATCAGAATTTGTAAAGTTGGAACGGATGACAATATAGTTGATCCACTTACTAAAGCGTTGCCTCAGGTGAAGCACAACAAGCACGTTGAGGCAATGGGAATCAGGCACGTTGGAGACTGGCTTTGATTTCCCTATTTAGTTTTTTAGTTAATTTTTGAACATTTTAATGTAAGACACTAAAAAAAACCATTCAAGTTTTGGAGTGATTTAAATTTCATGCAATTTTTATCTCTTCATTTTCTATTTAATTGTGGATTAGGATTAAATAATGAGTCCATTCGTTTATAAGAATATTCAAAATAGGGTATCAAGACCAGTTTTGGTATGAAAACACCTATTAAGTGAACATTGAATATTATAGTAAAAAATTATCCCTAATCAAGGTCATTTAAACGATGGACGATTAATGACCAATTGAGATTAGTGTGTAGTTTGATTTATAGCTCCGTTTCTTGTGCTACAAGGACATGATTGTCATAAATCATTTGCAAAGGTAGTGGTTTGGAACCATACTTGATCGACCTATGAGAATACTTTAAGAGAATTAAAAATCGTCATAAGTATACTTCTCACGGGGGTTTATAGAATTCCTTCTAGTGTGATTAATGAGACCTGTTAACTCATGGCAAAATTTTGGTGGGGGAGTTTGGATGGCAAGAATCATGTACATTGGAAGAGCTGGGACTCAATGTGCAACCCGTAATGTTTAGGAGGTCTTGACTTACGTGATATGGAGGTCTTTGATTAAGCTCTTGTTGGGAGTCATGCGTGGAGGTTATTAGAATCTCCTTCCTCTCTTTTGGCCCGTGTGATAAAAAGTAAGTCTATTCTAAATTCTTCTTTTCGTGATTTCTCTATAGGCTTGGTGGGTAGCTATTCATGGAGAAGTATTTAGGGGTCAAAAGCTTTACTCAAAGAAGGTAGGATTTGGAGGTTCGGTAATGGTGTCAACATTGATGTGTAGAGTGATCCTTAGATTGTGTATGACAGGGAGTTTTATTGAAAGTGACAGAGTTGCCTCTATCTCAAAGGTTAATGATTTAATTGATGCTAAAATCAAGGTGAAAGGAGTGGTGTCCTTCGAACAAGTGTATTATTCCGATAGAGGGTTCGAAATTATTAGAAAGCTAATTATTCAGTGAGGTCAAGTGATCGGAATGCTTAGGTGGAGGTCGCTTCCTATCAGTAATATTAATGTATAATTAATATTACAACTTAATTTTGACAGAACCCTTCGCGTCACACCCAAGAACCTAAAGAACCGACACGACGAATTAATACGGAAGGAATTAATGAGTAACCTGAGTAGTTAATATTTAAACGTCGGAAATTCGAGCATGGAGCGTCAAATCCAAGCGTCGGAAGTCGAGTCTAAATAATAAAGGACGAGACGGTAAAATTACTAATAAATCAACAATTACCGAAATACCTCTAGGATCGGAATGCCCCAAGCAAACTGATGCCTTAAGGCATTTGGTAAAAGCCGAGGTGGCTACCAAATGCACCTAGCCAAACTTAGGCTGGTTGGTGCATGCTAGCGCACCACGGCTAGCAAGTGCTAGCCACGGCAACCGACCAAGGGGCAGCAGTCGCGCCAAGGCCAGCTGACTGGGCCAAGGTAGCAGCCACAAGCCGCGCTTTGGCCGCAATAGTTGGGTTGTGGCAGCAAGCCCAAAACCGGCTGCCTTGGTGCTCCTTTTGGGGTGCCACATGGCAGCCGGTTGTTAGGTGTAGGAGATGCAAGGTGGACAGCCATAGTGTGCTCCTTAGGATCAAGTTTGGTCCCCTCTCCTCCTTTGGTCCTCACCTAACTCTTCTCCTAAATGTGCCACTTGTTGATTTATTAGTAGCTCGATAATTAATTTTATTTTTAATTTAAAAATAAAAGGAATAATCAATTCTCCCACATTGATAGAAGAGCAAATCTCACTCTTGTTTTTCCCTATAAATACCCAAGTTGGGGTATTGGGAAAATCACTTTAGTAAGGTGTTGAAAAAGGCATTTCCATTGAGAAAACCTTTGAACACATATAATTAATCGGGTTTAGGTCGGGCTAAGCGAACCTTTAAGCATTGGACCATTGTCGGGGTCGAGTTGCGGGTGGACTTCCGTTTGGAGGTCTTCATGCGAGCGAGACTTAAAGTTTTCGAAGTAAGAGCTCATTTAGTGAGCGAAGCGCGCGTCAAAGGTATTAATATTTTTCTTTATCTTGTTGTTTTAGTTAATTATGCTTTATGATTATATTAATTGTGAGTGTGGTCTTGGCTTGGGTTTTCTTCCGCGGTGAGTCAAACTCATTGAAACCCAAAACAAGGAATAGGATTATGAGCTGGTATCATCGAATTTTAATGAGAGGGAGACAAATTACATGATAGCTATCCTCCTTAACTCTCGGTTAGTGGAGGAATGCTTGACATGGGACTTTACGAAGGACGAGATTTATGCTGTCAAAACTGCATATTTACTGGGTAAATTGTGCAACCTTGACAACTTCTGTCAAGCTAGGGTTGAAATATGGAAATTTAACACCACGCCAAAAGTAAAGCATTTCTAATTGCGTTTGTGTACCAAGTCTCTTCCTGTTCGTGCTTTACTAGAGAGAAGACAAATGATAGAGGAGGATTGTTGTCCTTGGTGTGACTGTCAAGAGACACTACATCATGCCCTTTTCAACTGCCATTAAGTGAGGGACCTTTGGCGTGAAGGCTGCTATGAAGAGTTGTGGTTGGAAGCTGAAGACATTTGCCTCCCTGATTTATAATTTCGTTGACCAAACTTGAGAAAAAGAAATGTTAGGTGAGAGTTGCTGTAACGCCCTAGAAAATCCTTTCCTTTAAATACCAGTTTTGCCCTTTTTAAAACACAAAATAGGAAAATCTAAGACATTACCGCAATCGTGATAACAACTAAGGCAATTATCAAAGACACATAACAGAAGACTATCTTTAAAACCGTTCAAAACTAGCCAACTTCAAAGTCAAAACCAAATGAAAGTAAAGTCAAACCAAAGTCAAATAAAGTCTAACAAAGTCAACTTACAACTTGGAAGCATTGAAGGCCCTTATTAAAAACCGAGTGATACCAAAACCTTTACGTTAGTCTGCAAGAATAATAAAGAAATAATAATAAATCAATAAAACACATCATATTCTTATGAGAACTAAGCATGATTCGCTCTTCACTCATGCCCATCACGAATATGTTTCATCACCTAAAAAGCTTCTCTCTGCTTGTCCCCACTACTCGCTATTAGAAATAGGTCGTCATAGGGCCAAGGTAAAGATAAGGCCAAACAAACATACAAACACACAATCAGCAAAGCTGAGTAAATAAGCGTAGTAAAACACACTAACATGCTTTCATCCTATCATTCACACAACTTACCAGGTTGCACCTGTAAACAAGCATTAAAGACATTTAACATTTAACTGACAAATACCAATGTTCATTTAATTTGATTATGCATCGAACGGGTTTCCAACCAAATCCCTGCCCCAAATAAATTGAGGTAAACTACACTGGGAGCTAACTGGGTAGGCAAATGTCACATGAAGTGACAGACGTCTGGCGCATAATAATAATAATAATAAAAAGGAAAATACAACATTTTGTACTCCCAGTAAAAGTTATGGTTAAATATAAAATCCCATAATTCCCCCCATATGTTCATACTCGAGGTATATACGTTCCAAGAGTTTTGGTGCGTAATCTCTTTCACTTTACGTTGTTTTCAATATTAATTAACTTGGTGATGACTCTCAAACCATAACAAAACAAACATATAATATACAAGCAATCAATCATACCAAATTAACTCTTGAATTATTAGTGACCACATAAATTTTAAATGTTGAAGCGTTTTTAATCTATCTCGGTGTCAAAAACACCTTAAACGCATAACGCGCTGCAAATCCTATCCCTCTGTGTTAGAAACATCTTAGGTTCACATGGGCACCACAATATAATTTATTCATGTGTACTAAGACATTTGATAGCTAATTCCCATGCTTAAAGCATCAATAAAATTTATATGAACCATAATAAAATTCCCTTTCAATATTCCAAATTAGTTTAAAAATTTAGTTTAATTAAACATGTCATGCCAATGATAAAAAGTGTGGTTCATATTCAACATGCCAACAAAATTATTTCCAATCACCAATCCATGACAAATAATCCATGCTTCATAATTCAATTACCAACATCAACCAAATAATAAATTCCAATCAATACCTATCATGATATGGATACTACTTAGAATTAATTATTCAATACATAGCATGTTCCTATATCATCAAATAAATGCCAAGTACGCGAACTTACCTCAAATAATCCCTTAGAGTAGCCGAAAACACTACAATAACTCTCGTACCAAGTCTCCTACATACAGGGATAATAACACTATATTAATTACCCTTGTACACATAATTTCCAGCTACTTAAACTAACTTTAAACAACTTATAATAATCTGAAAATCATTTGAAAACGCTTAAATAATCCCCTCTTTAATGGGTGATTTAACCCTTTTAATAAAACCATCTAAACTAGTACTTTAAATCAATGTTAAACACTTTAGAATAATGAAAACCCATTAAAAATTCATTAAAAAATACTTTATTTGCCCAATAATAATTAGAAACATGAATCATATAAAACCCTCGAATTAATTGATATTAGAACCATAAAAATTAAGTCTTTAATTAATTAAAAACCGTAACTTTAATCATATCAAAATTTGAAAATAATACTAATAAAAATAATCTGAAAATATAAATTAAAAACTTTAAAATATGGGTTTTACACCAAAAAAAATATTTAATCAATTAAAACCATAACTCGAACTTTATAACCAAAATAAGAAAACAAGAGGAAAAGGAGAAGGAAAGTGTCACGCTTGGCAGCTGGACTGCAATGTTGCCAGGTAGGTGCTATCAGGTGGTCGTCGGCATCGGCAAGTGCGCGGGCTCCGGTGGGTATGGCTTGAGGAGCAACTATAATGTAATTAGTGGGATTTCCCACTAAAAGAAGTCACGGGGAAGATAGGATGAAAAGAATGGAAATAGAAAGAAAGGAAAAGAAGAATGAGAAGGGAAAATATTAGTTTGACTCCCTTCTTGACTTTTGTGTGACAAAATTTTTGGGATTCAATGAGTATTAATAGAATAGGATACATTAAAATTATTTGGGCCTCATAAGAAATGATATGATAGAGAAATAATTGGCCCAAATAAATAGATAGGGTGATTAGCCTCATTGTAAATATGGGCTACATTTAGATTAAATATTTATTAACCCAAATATTAAAACCTGTTTTACTAATAATACAATATTAAAATAGTTTGACCCAAAATATGTTTTTATAAATAAATATATAATTTATAAATTACATTAAAAATACGGGGTATTACAGTCTACCCCCCTTAAAATAAATTTTGTCCTCGAAACTTGAGTACGAAAACACGAAAACTCGTTTGATAACAAATAAATGCCAAATCAATCACAAGAATGTGATTCAAGATTATTTCAAGTCTCATCCACTCATTTTAATTAAATACCGATCGCTCAAATAGATAATTAACCAAGAATCCTCCCTAGTGAAGTCGCCAAATTGTAGGCGTCGTTTGAAGTGCGGCTACATTAGCATGTTGTGAATGTGCTTGACGCTCATAGGAAGTGGGAATTGACGTATACGATTAGGGACAAATAAAGTAGGGAGCCGCCAACAAGTTTTTAAGGAACTTGTAAATCGTTCACGGATCATAAAAAGCAACAACGATAAAGGGACAATGAAAGGCAACAATGATTGGCCCGTGAAGGTTACACCCCATTCATAATCCAGGAGATTAATAACTCCATATGGTTTGGAACCACAAAAGGAGGATCGGGGATGATGTTACGAAGTGAGTCATGGAGTCACACTCGCCCGTATTGGCCTCTACTGGATTCTTATAATGAAAAGCATTCCTGTGATCTCAAAGGCATACAAACAAAATATTCAATTCGCTCCATACTATTATTATGCTAAATTGGTTGAATATTAATGCAACATATAGTTCTAAAATATTGTGATCACTTGATTAAACAACAAGATTAAAAAGGAACTTAAACCGGTCGTCCAAATTATCTTATTATGCGTGATTTTCAATTACATATTCTCTTTAAACATGCAACTAGTTTTATGCCTGTACGATGCCCGACTTGTTTATTGAATTTTAAGATAAATTTTTAATATGTCAATTTCTTAAAATATATCATTGATACAAAATTAATTAGGAATTGATGTGTTTTTTTGACGATTTAAACTATGTAGTAGACATGTAATGACTAATAATAATAATATTAGTAAAAAATATTTCTTGACCCGTAACCTGAAATAATGACCCTGTCCGAAATGACTTGTAACTTGACCCGATTGACAGATCTACACATAGTAATAAAATTATAATAGATTGTGAAGTTATATTATTTAAATTGATTAGAATATATTAAAACTTATGGATGTGGTGCATTTTGAACTAATTCCTTCGCTCTTAAAAATATTATGATACAAAAAATAAATTTATATGATAATATATGAGATTTATAATCTGATTATTTTTTGAATAAAATAATGATTCAATTTGTACATATGAAATATTGGTACTTTATCGAAAATAAAACTCTAAATTAACAATTTTATCCTAAAATTTTATCCAAATTTGATTGAAAATTTAATTATAAACTCTGTATTTTTATTGTTGTTTCATATTTTCGGGCTATTTAGCTTTATTATTCATTAATCGGGCTCAAATAATACGAAATGAATGAAAAAGGGTTCGAGCTAATATACAAATTGGATTATGCTTTGACCAAACATTAGGACTGATCCGTTCACTATTTGTAAGCCGGGTTTGATTGAACATGGACTTGCTTTAAGCACTCTCGAGATTGGGCCGTAGATGGTTCGCTTGTCCCCCCAAACATGGATCGTAGATGGTTCGCTTGTCCCCGAACATGGGTCGTAAATGATCAGACCTTCAAGCTGACTATTCGACCGTATTTGGTGCTTGAAATATGACTTTGAGGCTTGATAGGGGTAAAATGGTAATTTGGTACCATTTAAATATTAGTTAGAATTTCTCGCGAGTTCTTCGGTGAAAAAATAACTGACAAAAAGCTGTGTAAAGTCGTTCAATCTGGTCAAAAATGCTTGGAATATGGATGGAATATTCGCTGGAAAAGTTCTTGAGGTGTGCAGATCATGCGCATACACCGTGCCACGAGAGAAATTGCAATGACACGGCGTATTTGTCATCTTACGTCATTTTATTACGTGACACAGGGCTTCTTTTCCTACTGAAAAAGTCATGTGTGCTCGAATTTTGCGCCCGTTAACCTACTATATTGCCGCTTCACGTTAGGTGGGACCGTGACACGACAACAATTACCGTGACGCGAGACATTACGCCGTATCATGGCATTTTTCCATTGTCTTTAAATTCCAATAAAAAAGCGTGCTTTCTTCCTCAATTCATTTTGCTACTGCTCGAGTTCTCCATTTCGCCATTGCTGCCACGGTTTTTCGAGCTTTTATTACTCAATTCTTCACCGTTTTCGCTCAAATTTCTTGTAAAGTTCCTCATTTTAAAACCTTTCAAGGATAAATGTAAGTTTTCTTGCCTCTTGTCTTGAATTTTGCTTCAAATGAGCAATTTTTTATGTGTAGATATGATTGTGTCTCCCCAAAAACCAAACCCATTGATGAATTATTCAAGTCATTGATTATCGAACGAAGTAAAAGTGTTAAAAGTCTTGTGATGCGGTTGTTATAATAAAAAAATATCTTCTTTCTGTTTTTGAAATGTACTCTATTAATGAAAATGTCCAGTCTAATTTAGTTTGGTTTATGATAAGGGTTCAATAATAGTGTAGTTGGATTGAGCTCAAAAAGTACTTTCCAACGATATATTATAAGCCCAATTCTGATAAATAATGAGGAAGTTATGGCCAATATACTAAATTGGGCTTGAAATGGTTTTATATGGCCCAATGATCTAGTGGAAGGCCCATTAATTAATATTTCTTAAGTTATTAGGATTGATTTTTAATCTTCTAGAATAATCTAGAAGGTTATTCTGAGTTCTAGTGGAATTAGGATTAATAATTATGTTTTTAGAAAATAAAGAATTCTATTTGGATTAAAACAAGTGTTTTAAAAAAGAATTAAACCTGATTTTAAAATATAAAGTACGGACTTTGATTAATCGAATTTAATTAGATTAAGGATTCCATAAGGAGTTTAGTAAACGATTGAACCATCGCAAAATGACAAAGCTATCACGCCACGACAAACCTGTCACGCCACGACAGAGTCGTCGCGCTGCGTTGAACCCTGTCGCTTCGCGATAGAAGTAGTTATATTCCAGATTGGATTCGGTCTTTTTCTGATCGTTTGCGGACTATTTTTCTTATAAATAGGGTCGTGTTTCCCCCTTTTTTTAATTATCAAATCATCTAATTCTATTCTACTCTCTCTACAAGCTAGAAGCTCATTCTTTCTCCCTCTTTTTAAGCCTTCCCTTTTACAACAAAATACTGCATTCACGAGTTTAGACACACCTAGCAAAGCTCGAAGTTGCCTTCGCCCTAGACGTGAAACGTTGGTCCCAAATCCCTATTTCAAATATTTAAAGTAATTGTTTGATTTAATATTTTCTTTGAAGTTACTAACGTGTGTATTGTTTTGATAGAAAAAAATACAAGGCAACAAAGTAAGTTGTTTTATTGCTATATTTCTATAAAAAGCATGCTTAGATTATTTTAATTCCTAGTATCATGTTAGGATGCTATTTATTGCTTTCTAGTATCATGCTTAGGTTGCTTCCTATTTCTTATATCATGCAAGGGATAAAGCTTTGATCTTTATTGCTTAGTGACATGCTAGAATTTTTTATTAATCATGCCTACGATCTTGCTAATATTATGCTTTGAGATTGAGATTGAGATTGTTATGATGATATTATGTTGCTTGATATATTATTATTTTATTGCTTGATCACGCCCTCACTTGCAGGATTAAAGGGAATTTGTACTTGTAATCACGCCTAATAAGATAATTAATAATCTTGTTTAGGCTAATGTGATTTTAATTCAAGTGATCACCAATATGGATTTGTTTGTGCATTAATATTCAACCAACATAGATTAAACATGTTTAGGATTAATCTATTGATTGCATGTTAGTCAGCATGCGCACATGAATATGAGAAATTTTAGGGCAGGTTCAATCTCTTTTAGGTTGGATTTGTACCTTCATCCCCAAATATCGAGTCATGGTTCTAGACCACTATGGAGTTAGCGATCTCATGGATCGTGAAGGGGTGTAACCTTCACCCCGTGAACGGTTTTGTTGGCGACTCTTTTGCTCTAGCTTCCTTTGCTTTGGATGCTTAAGTGTATGATCGCGGTGGGGCTCAAGTGTAGGATGCTTGAAATAATTCCCCACAGCTTTTGGTGACTCAACTGGGGAGGATTTCTATTTTAATTCCTAAAATTTATTTTGGCAATAATTTAGAATATGTGGATGAGACTCGAAACATTCAAATTATTCATGTGCGTAATTTTAATTGACATTATTGGCATAAGCATAAAAGGTCCTTATTGGATAGATCATCCGTAATGCGTAAAAACCATAGGATTTTTTACACGTAGGAAATTTAGGAAATATCTTTCACAACTATAATTAAAATAAAGCTACGAAAAACTGGAAAATTCTAAGAACAGAAAGCTGTTGAGGCATGTAGGAACTGGCGCTAAGAAAACATTGCCCATCGTAGTACGATGACACTAATGTCGCGTGGAGACAGGGTCATCGTCTCGCGACAGGCCTTGTTGTCTCGTGCTAAGTTCTTCCAATACCAAGCCAGAAATCTACCTTCTTTCTTAGACCAGTTCTAGTACTGTTTGCTCGATTCTACTTCCTTATTGAGTTTTTCTTACTTTCTGAACCCATATGTGTTCTACATATGGCCATAACCCTTTGGGAATTCACGCTCCATTTACCCAATCAAACACTCATTACAACGAAGGGTACATCCGAGTTTGTGAATTCACCAAACCATGGAAGCAAGTTTAACTTGTTGGGTCCCATTTTTATACGCGCCAACCCTTCTAAAGGTAAGCATTCCATGCGATGCATCCAGACTCATAACCATGGACCCTCTTTGACTAACCCTTATCCTTGAACTTTAGAGAACTAGAGCCATGGTTAGGTTGTAAAATTATTGCATCATATTGTGCTTACTAGACTACTTGTGCATCTCTTGCTTGTGCATATTTACACTAACCGTTTGTTTGGCTTGTGATTAAATCTAAATAAACTAATTAATGACTAATGGAATTTGTTTAATTAATTAACTAATTAATATAAGTATTTAAAATCTAAATAAATTGATCGAACCTGTCTTAGTACGGCTATAGGTTTTGTCTTCTAAGGTAGAACGCTGGAAACAGGCCCAGATCAACGTTTCAGCAATGATGTCGAGGTTTAACCTATGGTGCGACATGCTAGTGTTCGTCGTGACACGACAGCAATGTCGTGTCGTGACGGTGTTGGCGCATCGCGACAATCCCATCGTTTGTACGATGGTCCAATTTCCTGCTTGAGTCTTCATGCTGAGTCTAATTAATCAGTTTATTAATGGCAAAAACCATATTTCGTCCTTATTTGAGTCTAAGAACATAGTCCCATGGTCTTACACAAGTGTCAAAGCATTCCACTTTCAGTCACTTCTAAAATCACACACTTTGTATATATGTTACACCTTGACCATGTCTAGAGAGTCTTTGTGCGCGTGTTTTTCCGTCTTTTTTTGGGGGGGGGGGGGGGGGGTAAGTCGGATCTTAATCCTCCAAACATAACCATGTTGTTTGAACCCTATACTTAATTCCCAAAAATATGCACCCTATTTTTGCTTTTTGCCTTTAAAACCAATGAAGTCAAAGTCAATTAAAGTCAAGTCATTAAAACAAAAATGGTTTAATTTACAGCTCTTGGTCTAGAAAGGAAGGACGATTAATCAAGGAAAACGCTTTCGTTCAAGTCTCAATCTTTGATATACTGATTCGATAAAAGAGAAAAGTTAAGAAAACGGCAACTCAAGAAGAAGTCAATGAGCTTAGGCAAAACCTTGCTAGTCTAACTGAGATGATGAAGACCATTGCTCTTCAAGTCAATGACCCTGCGAAACAACAACATATGGACCAAATGGAGGAAATCTTGAGCAAGATCTCTAATGACTATAAGTTCTAGGGGATTATCTCACAAGGGGTCTTAGTGGACAAGGAACTTCTTCCGCAGAAGTTCAATGCCAATGACATCCCTAAGTTCAAGCCAACTTACAACCCCTACTTCCACTTAAGAGCTTTTGAAACTATAATGAACATCAAGGGGATTTATAGGATGGTATTTCACTCTTTGTTCTCACTATCTTTAGAAACCATTTGTTAACTATGGTTCTTTTCCCTTGAAAAAGAGAAAACCTCTTCTTGGGATGGCATAATAAACGCTTTCATAGAACGTCCAAGTTGAAACTGACCATAGAGAACTTGAGATGTTGAAGCAAAAAGAGAATGAAGGTTTTACTTCTTTCTTTAATAAGTGGAGGGACACTTCCGCTAAAATGGTTGAGGTGACCACTGAGAAAAAATTTGTAAGGATGTTCATTAAGAATCTCTAGGAAAAGTACTCAAAGTATCTCAAATATCAAAGCAATTTGAACACTTTCAAGGCCGTCTATGACATAGGAATTAACATTGAAGACAACCTTGCAAAGCAAAAAGCTGCTAACAACTCCAACAGTGGATGAAAAGGAAAGAAGAACGATGATTCTTCTTCTTCCAAAACTACCCACTCAAATAAATTTAGCACCTTTAATCTGAATGAGGTTCTAGTTATAACAATCAAGGACAAAAGATGCCATTTAGGAGAAATTTCACACCTATGGGCATAAATTATGACATCGCATTTGACCGCCTTAATGCAAAAGGTCTTATAACTCCCATTGGACCATTTGGAGATCTATCGGTCGAAAAGAGGATAGCTAGTTGGAACCCCAATGCACATTATAAATACCATCAAGGCAGGGGCCATCTTATTTAAAATTGTTGTAAGCTAAAGGAAGCTATTCAAGATCTCATCGATAATAACAAACTTTCATTGCCTCTTGCAAGAAAGAAGCCAAGTATTAATAGTGCTCCACTTTCAGATTCCTAGGCTTTTTCTGATGAGGAAAATTATGTCGATCCAACAACCCTCATTAAACCAATTGAATAATTTCATGCCATTGAAGAAGAGGAGGAAACCTTTTTCGATGCCAAGAAGCACACCATAGGTGAATTACCTGCCAGTAAGGAAGAGGTATGGCACCTCATAAACACAATAAAGGAGGCAATTAATATATGTCGTGGTTCTCGACCATGTAAAAATGGTTTAAAATAAGCACGATATGGAAAAGATGACAACTACTAAAACTACCGAGAGAAAACCCTTTTCTCTCCAAGTAGTCAAAAAACCCAAAAGGAGCAAGAAGCCTTATTCTCCAAATGGGACCTCTTATGCAAATACATTTCAAAATCCCTTCGAGAGTGGGAAGATTAAACCTCTCAAGCCAAGACCTTTTGAATCACTAAAAAGGATAGACAGATTCTATTGTCCACACCATCAATTAGGAGGACATACCATTGAATGCTTCAAGTTCAAGGATCTAGTCCAAGGACTAATTGATAACAAGAATTTGGTTAAAAGAAGTCCAACAAAAGATGCTAGTATTAATAGAGTTTGGGAAAGTGATAATGAGGATGTTTACCTCAAAGATTTGGAAGAAACCCTACTTTCCACAATATATCCAGTAGATGACATTTTAGATGAAGAAGACTCATCCATAGATGTCCTCACAAGATCAAGGAGAATACAACCTCCCATTACAACACAACCTATTCCTACCACCCAACAAATTCCCATGCCAATCGTAGATGACAATGATGTTGTCAAACAACTCAAGAAGACTAAGGTCGAGATGAACGTATGGAAAATATTAGCCACATCCCATGAACATAGTGTCGCGGTAATGGATGCCTTGGATAAATTAGGAATAGACTCAGAAACCACTCCAGAAGGGTTGGCTAACTTCCTCACGAGTGATCTTCCAAGTCCCATCAACCTAATCACTTTTTCTGACAAGGATCTACCTCTAGAGGGTGATAAACATAATAAGGCCTTAAACCTTACAGTAATCTTCAAGAGAATGAATGTCCCAATGACCCTTGTAGATAATGGATCAGCAATCAATGTTTACCCACTTCAAACTGCGAGGAAGTTAGGAATAAGAGGTGAAGATTTATGTCCATCTACACAAGGAATAAGGGCTTATGATAACACTCGTCGCCAAGCTCTTAGGACTATCGCTATGAATGTCACGGTAGGAGTCATTAAACATGCTACTACTTTCCAAGTGGTAGGTGTTAAAGCTTATTTCAACTTGTTGTTGGGACGCCCTTGGCTTCATGACCTTAAGGCTGTCCCTTAATCCCTTCATCAACAAGTGAAGGCCATAGTTGGAGGAATTCTTGTCACAATCGATGCTTCTCCAATGAGAATTAAGGCAATTGATAAGCCTATTATAAATGTGAAGCACGATGAAAACGATGAAGACTTATGGGGCTTTAACGCAGAAGAGGTCTCCTTTATCGACAAAGAAGAAAAGACCCCTCTTAACTACGACATCCATTCGAACATGATAGTCAATAGTATACTCTGAAAGCAAGAACACTTTCCTAGAATGAATCTAGGAACGAAGAAAGGAGTAACAACACAAATGGGATTGTCTGGCCTTCCTAAATTAGATACTTTTGGACTTGGTTTTGAACCGACTCTGAAAGACTATAAGCAAGCCCGGGAAAAGATTAAAGCATGGTGGAATGCTCGTACTCAAAAGAAAGCAATCCCAATGGCCAATAACCTCTTACTCTAAATGGTCAATTCGTAAGAGAATGCGAGGACTACCCATATTACGAATTTCTTGAGCCCTTTGTCAAAAATGGGATAACACAGCCTGGGTTTGAAATTTTCTTATATTGCAATTTCTTAGATGATATCCCAACTCCTATCCATAAGGAGAAAGCACCTCCATGCTTTGAATTTAATTTCATGGGATTACTCTTTGGCTACGAGAAAAATAAGCCTAAGCGTATCGACGATAACTCTGCGCTTATCCAAATTGCCTTGCAAAGCGAAAATTTTGATCCCAGAAAGCTCATTACTTCGGCAGAGAGATTAGTTCAAGGATGGTGAAAGACTGTGAAGGTGACAACACCAAGTGAAAGAAAGATCTCCATAATAACAGGACAAGGACCAATGTTCGATGAGTCTGAGTCATCTGAGTTAGAGTAAGAGTCTGAGTTTGAATCCAAATCTTCTGTAGTCGAGTCCTCTAAACCTTATATAGTAGTATCTCCTTCTTTACCTTCTACTTCGACGTCTACTCCTAGGATAATTAGTAGTCAAGTCCCAATGGACATTTCCTTATTTGATGTAATGATTTTCGAATTTAATAACATGTCTTCTTTCGCTTACGCCTCTTGTCATTCCCTTACTCAAGATGATGAGCATTGCTTAACTAATAATGAAAGTGACAAGGAAATAATTAAGGCAATGAAAACACTTGAGAATAAAACACCAGTATTTGAAGATACTGAAACGGTTGATATCTCAAAAGATTCATCCATTAAAAGAGAAGTTAAAATTGGTCTAACTATTAATAAAGAAGAAATAACCAATTTAATAAATCTACTTAAAGAGTTCATAGATGTGTTCACTTGGTCATACGAAGATATGCCAGGAATAAATAGAGAAATAGCTCAACACACAATGCCACTAATTATAGGAATGAAACCTGTAAAACAAAAGTTACGTTGAATGAAACCCGACGTAGCTCTTAAAATAAAAGAAGAAGTTCAAAAACAAATAACACCAGGTTTTATAAGGGTATCCAAATACCCCGTATGGTTTGAAAATGTTGTATTAGTCCCTAAGAAAGATGGAAGAGTAAGAATGTGTGTCGACTATAGAGATTTATATAAGGCAAGTCCAAAGGACGACTTCCCTTTGCCACACATTGATATTTTGGTAGATAATACAGCGAATCATGCACTTCTCTCGTTTATGGATGGGTACGCAGGATACAACCAAATTCTCATGGCAGAAGAAGACATGGAAAAGACTATATTTATAACACCATGGGTACTTACTGTTACACGGTAATGCCATTCGGGTTGAAAAACGCGTGTGCCACTTACCAAAGAGCAGCGACTACCACACTCCATGACATGATGTACAAAGAGGTAGAAGTCTATGTGGATGATATGATTGTAAAATCAAAAGATTGTCCAGGACAACTGTAGACATCTACTTTTAGCCTCTTGTCCCAACAGGAAATGCAATGACGATAAATAAAACCATCTTCGTGTTAGATTAACGTGAAGAGCACTTATGGATGACTGATTGAATTACAAGAACATAAAAATAAGCTAGCCTAACCAAAAAGAAAAATCATTAAGGTCCAATATACTAAGCTCGATCAAAATTAGGCATAAGCCCAAGCATAATCCCTAAAAATGACGGATTTAGAGGCGCCTAGGTTAAAGTTGATACTGCCGCAGATAAATCCGCGTGCATCTCAAAGAGTCGCGTTGGTCTGGCACGCGCAACTCATAAGGTTGTGTGCAACACCCAGCGCAACTTCTAGTGATGCGCTTACAGAAGATTAAGAATTTTATAAATATATGAAATCGAATCTTACAATAATACCGCACAAAAGTGATGGGTATCATAAATGACATCCATTTGATGAGCATTTAGGTTGCTTTATTCCTCTTTTCATAGCTTTCATTAGACCTGGCAAACAGGTCATTCGGGTCGGGTTCGGGTCGGGTCAATTCAGGTCGGGTCAAGTTCGGGTCAACAAATGTTCGGGTCGGGTTCGGGTCGAGTCGGGTCGACTCGGGTTTCGGGTCAAATTCAGGTCAGCACTTCGGGTCAAGTTCGGGTCAGGTCAAGTTCGGGTCGGGTTAAGTTCGGGTCAGGTCAATCCGGGTCGAGTCTTTTCGGGTCGGGTCAATATTTAGGATCAATTTTCGGGTCAATTTCGGTCGAGTCAACTCGGGTCGGGTCTATTCGGGTCAAGTTTGTGTTGGGTCACCAATATAAATTCACTTAAAAAAAAAATAGTTGGAAAATAAAGTAAAATCGTTAAAAAAAAAAAAATCGTGAGTACCTATTACTTAGAAAATAAAGAAGCCTTAAAACAAGTAATTAACCATTTCATCCTATTCTCTTATTATTCGGGTCAATTCGAGTCGGGTTGATTGGGGTCAATCAATTCGGGTTAAAATTGGGTCGGGCCACTTCGGGTTTCGGGTCATTTCGGGTCGGGTCAAGTTCGGGTTTCGGGTCAATTTCGGGTCAGGTCATTCGAGTCGGGTCACTTCGGGTCATCGGGTCATGTTCGGGTCAACTCCATTTCGGGTCGGGTTCAGGTTGGGTCGGGTTAGTTCGAGTTCGGGTCATTTTCGGGTCAATGATTTCGGGTCAACTTCAGGTTACGGGTCGGGTTATTCGGGTCGGGTCAATCGGGTCGGGTCAGGATTGCCAGGTCTAGCTTTCATGCTCAATAAATGCCTAGTTTTATGCATTTGGTCTTGGTTTCACCTTTCCTCTCTTATTTTGTAGCTTTTATGCATTTTGTTAGTTTTTCTACTCTTTTCTCCTTTATTTGCTCTATTTTCGTGGTTGTAGGTATTGTACAAGGTCCGGGTCTTGATATTGATGATTTACTAAGGTGGAAGATGCTTTTGGAGCGAGCTCATGACAATTGGAAAGATCAAGATGCAAGGAAGTGGATTCTCCAAGTTCTAGCTCTTGTGCTCTCAAGCCGTGCTCTCATGAAGATGGGGTGTTGAACCCATTGTCAAGTGATTTTTGGGACTGCCACTCTTAGTGTTCATCATCATCATATTGCGCGTCCATTTGAAGACCTTAGCGAACACACGAAGCCGCGAGAAGATCCGAAGAAACCCATAACAGCGTAGGCGCGCAGCCCCCTTGCGCGGGCGCGCAGAACTGTTGCGCGGGCGCGCACCACTGTTGCGCACACGCTTCTCTGTGGGTTCCGGCTTTGCTCTTCTTTGTTTCACGCCTCTTATAAATACCCTTTTGAACCCAATTTTTGGAAGTAAGTTTCATTTTAGATTTTGATCATAATTCTAGCTTAGTTGAGAGCTTCTCTCTCTAGTTTTATGGTTAGTTTAGGAGTAGATTTTAGAGAGAGAAAGTGAGGAATTTCAATGGTGATTGAGAGATTGAAGCTTCAATGGTGACAATTGTGTTGGAGATCTTCTCTATTATCAATGAGCATTTCTAAACTCTATCTCATTTATTGCTTTGATTAGTTAGTTCATGTTTGTTTGATTTGATTTTGATGTTTGATCTTTGATTAGTGTAATTTTTCTTCATAGATTGTTAATTCTTGTTTTCTTTAGTTGTTTGTGATTAGATGATGATGTTTTAGTTGTTTGGATAGGGATAGGGTAAAACTTGTATGATTAATTGATTGTGCTTAATTTGGGGATTGTGTTGATTAATTGTTGAGATTAAAGTGATTAATGGAAGTTTGCATGTGTGTAATTTGATTAGGCCTTGAGAATTATGCTAGATTGCATTGTAGTTTCTAATGATACGGACCATTAATTTAAGAATTGCAATTGTCGATTGAGCTTTATTAGTGATGCTCCTAGTTAGAGTCTCTCGTAGTTGGCGCTAGTTTGACCTCTAGGAGATAGCATGTTAACTCTTTTGATTGAGCTTGCCATTAGTCTTCACAACCATTGACTTGCATGTATTTTCGAGTTGCTACAATTGTTATGATTACTTTTTGATTCCCGTTCCTAGTGTTTTATTTGTTTGGTTCTTCGTTTTGTTAGTTGGTTAGTGTTTACCTTTAATCCTTAGACTTCGA
Organism: Chenopodium album; assembly: GCF_948465745.1. Classification (NCBI taxonomy): domain Eukaryota; kingdom Viridiplantae; phylum Streptophyta; class Magnoliopsida; order Caryophyllales; family Amaranthaceae; genus Chenopodium; species Chenopodium album. The sequence goes on along the minus strand of NC_137842.1, from coordinate 43,956,044 downwards.
CCTAGCTTAGGCGCATAATTGAGAGCGCTTGAACATTAACATTCCTTTTGGTTCGACCCTTGAGTTGACTCTATACTAGTGTTTAGGTTGGTTAAGTGTTTATAAATTTAGTTTGACTGAGGGAGGATTAGTTTCAACGACCTAGTTCCACCCCTCGTCAGAAAGATAATCTGTTGTGCTGCCTATAGCAGTGCAACCAACTCACTTGCGCTCGTCAGTCGCGCGCATCCCATTCAGATGCGCGCGACACCTGCTGTAGCAGAATGCTCAAAACCCTAATCGTATCCCTTCTCTATAAAAAAAGGGCTTAATACGAGGCTCAAAAAGACAGAAATTTACCTAAAACGCTAGCAGAAATCTTGTGAACTTATGTGAAACCAAACTCTCTTGTCCTAAAAACTCACCCCTCTTAATATTTGTTACTACAGTGGAGGTTCTCGAACAAGAAGGAGTCCATAAGTGTTTCAAACGAAGATCTAGGAAAGAAAAGTGGTAAATTCCCGAGCACTTATATCAATCACCTTTATTTTTATTGTTTAAAATAACTTTAATTAATTAATTAGTGTTGTTTGATCACTTTAAACGGATTTCTAATTAATCAATTCACATAGTATCTTGCGTTAAATAAGAATAGAATTGAATAATTAATTGTTGAGTGATCACTTAAGCCAACGCGAATCTTATTTATTTTATTTTTCTCACGAACTTGAATTAAATAAAGAATAACGAATTTGCAATGTAATTCCTACGTGATTAATGTGTGTAAATAAAATCAACTAACTTAGTTTTAGGTATCACGTTGCATATATTGTTTAATAATGAAATTGTGAAAAAGGAAGAGCTAGTAGAGGCTGTAACTAGGGCTAGAATAGTGATTCCTCCCTAAAAGGAACATTATTTTAGTACTCTTGCTCCCAAACTCATTTTTGGTTTATGTAGACCAATTTGGGCATGGGTAAACTTACGATTCGTGCTAATTATGCCTTGAACTCCACTTGGGAGAAAGGCATGAACGAGGTTTATGAATTTTCCTAAAAACTCATTGGCGACTCCTACTTGTTTCTTACAGAAAAGCGTGATGAGAGTGTCATTACCAATTCAAGGTCTCCCAAACACTCTGGAATTCAAATCCTAATACACCCTAACAAGTGTAAAGTCCTAGGCTTTTAAAGGGCCATGGGCATCTAAGGAGAATGATCCCCTACGATGGGAACACCCTCCTTATACTAGCGACTCCACTGGGGACTTAGAGGTTACAAGATTAGTTCGTAATTATGGTTCAAGGTTTCCAACACTAGGTTGCCTATGGATTGTAACGAAAATTAACTAGGATAATCTCTAGTTAGAGAGCGAGACTCAAACGCATAATATCTTCCTTTTTCACAAAATTAAAAACCAAACAAGCAACATTGCACCATGCATAATCATAGCACACTTTAACTTTTGGGGATTGGCTCATTGACTAGGGATTTCCAACACTAGGCTTCTATCCCAAAATCAATAACAATCATCCCACCCATATCGCTAATAAAATGTTTGGAAGGCTATTTCATGACTCAACACATTGAGTGATTGATTTGTGCATCGTTCCTTAAGATATGGTACCTTTGGACACCCAAGCTTATGACCTTAGAATGGCATTACGTGAACCTTGTCTTATTGTATGCTTATGTGATTACATGACTATGTGTGACGTGTTAAGATAGCTTTTTTCTTTTCTTTTTAGTTTGGTCTAGTTTTCCAATTACGAAGTTGTCTCTTCATAATTTTGAGTTAAATTCGAAGGGTAACATAAAAAAAAATCGAAAAAAAAACGAGTTAAAAATACAAAAAAAAAAAAAAACAACCAGTGCAAGAGATTAGGATGCACACGCCTTCCGCACGCAGCCTAGTTACTTGCGCGTGCCTTCTGTTACTAGCCTTTTTATTTTGCAAAAAACAAATTAGCTCGTTCAAACAATATCTTCACTGAAGAATTGTTTAAAGGTGATGTTATCTATTTGAATATATCTTGCGTTCTCTCCGGTATTGATTTACTTATCTTTTATTACTTCTTTTAGGGCCAGTTTCCAAGCTTAGGAACGAAGTCTCCCGGGTGCTTTCATTCTACGTTTACCACCAAACAATCCACCCCTTTCAAACCACCTTACCTCTACAACAAGTTCTAGTCCAACAACAAAGTCATCTATAGAGCAACTTCAAGAAGAGATTGCTCGCTTGAGAGAAGAAAAGGCTCAAGAGGCCGAGGAGAGAAGAATTAAGAAACTTGAAAAAGCTGAAAAGAAGAATGTCAAAGCTTTAGCTTTGCAACAAAATATGGACCAATTATCCATCAAAGAGAAGTCGTTAGAGAAGCTTGTTCTTCCTTCTACAATGGGGAAAAAGTACTTCGATGCAGAAAAGTTTGCTCCTCCTACAGGACTCACTTTACCAGAAAAGTTTTTAGCTACAGACTTTCCAGTACTCAAGGTTACCAATAATCCACAAAACAATTTAATGTGTTTATTGGCACTATGGCTTTAAAGGGAGTTAATCATAAGCTTTATGCTTTGATTTTCCCTTTATCTCTAGACTCAACCACGAGAGAGTGGTACTATGGGCTAGATCCAAAATTCAAAGCAACATGGGAAGATGTAGTCTCGGCTTTCATTACCCAATATGAGAGTAACGTAGAGTACAAATCAACTCTACGTGAACTTGAAATGCTTAAGCAAGGCGACGATGAAGGTTTCCTTGCTTTCTATGGTAGATGGCGAGAAAAGGCGGCCTACCTTGCCCAGAGGCCACCTAAACTCGAGTTAGTACAAAAATTTATTGACAATTGTCATGAAAAGTACAACAAACATCTATGTTACCTTGGTTTAGACACTTTCAAAAAGGTCCATTCGTCTATTCTGTGGATACTAGGATTGAAGATGATCTTTCTAAAGAAAATCAAATAAACATCATCATCATCAACCTAAGAATAACTACAAAAAGGGGAATGATAACACTTCATCCTCTATTGATGTATTCGTGACTTCTATGCAATACAATAGCACAACTCAATATCACAGTAATGAACCTCGAAGAAGATGGACAAAAGAAATAAAATTTACACAATTCCCTATGAGTTACAAAGAGTTGTCAGAAAAATTAAGCGAAAAAGGTTTACTTTCACCAACAGGGCCAACACACTAGTGGAAAAAAGCCCATCAGTACGGGCAAAAATTGTCCATCCGTAACGGGCAGCGTCCGTTACGTATGTGGCCGTTACGGATGGCCTTTGTTATTTGTAACGGGCGGTGCCCGTTACAAATAATAGGTTATTCGTAACGGGCACCTGGTATGCCCGTTAAGAATAATAGGCTATTCGTAACGGGCACTTGATATGCCCGTTACGAATAATGGGTTATTTGTAACGAGATTTTCAGGTGCCCAATACGAATAACCTATTATTTGTGACGGGCACTTTTACAAATACCGACTTATTATATTTTAATTTGTAATTATTTGTAACGGGTAACAAATATGCCCGTTACAAATAAGTACTTATTCGTAACGGGCAACACTAATGCCTGTTACGAATAAGTACTTATTTGTAACGGGCATATTTGTTGCCCGTTACAAATAGTCTGTAAATTAAAAAAAAATTTTTATTAAATTTCGGCAACATTTATTTATATTTATAACTAATATAATTATAACCTGTGATAATAAACCTGTTCCTCTACATATATACCTGTAAATAAACAATTATACTGAACAAAACATTTGTAGAAATTAATAAGACATAATAATGTAAATAATACATTACAAATAAAAACTTGTATAAGTTTATCCAATACATTCAACAACACTAATAATATTACATTATTCTACCTAATAGTTATGCATTCAATAAATATTTAGATCTAAAGTATTGCGCCCATTGTTTTCGAACCACATTCAACTCGCCAGCATCATAAGGGGCTTTTCTTGGACAAAAATCCTTAAAAAAAAAAAACAAACGATTGAGGTTACAACATAAAAACAGTCATAGAATAAATGTTTTCTTTCCCATATTTCATATTAAAGAAATACAACTCTATCTTTCCCATCTTTCATGTATTGTGTTGACTCTAGTCGTTTCAAAATTGCCTAAGGGACTTCTATCATTCCCATCTTTCATATGTTGGTCCAAATTATAGAAATAAAACTCATAACTTCCATAATTAACTTAGGGTTCGTTTGGCATTACTGTGGTTTTCTGTTTTTTGGGTTTTTATTTTTTAAAAGTGTATTATATATGTCACATAATGAATCAAAAAATATATAGACTTATTAAAATCATGATAATTTTGAAAACTGACAACAGAAAAGTGGAAACAACTTTTTCTTGTTTCCTGTTTTTGGTTTTAAAAAAAACAGAAAACTGAAAAACAAAAATGATGTCAAACAAGCCCTTATATTTTGGTTTCTATGAATTGAAATCAATTAAATATGACCTTTTACTCACTTTGGGAGCATTTAGAGCCAAAAAGGCTTCAAAATTGCCTAAGGGACTTCTATCTTTCCCATCTTTCATGTGTTGGTCCAAATTATAGAAATAAAACTCATAACATCCATAATTAACTTATATTTTGGTTTATGAATTGAAATTAATGAAATATGATCTTTTACTCACTTTTGGGAGCATTTAGAGCCAAAAAGGGTTTAAAATTGCCAAGGGACTTCTATTTTTCCCATTTTTAATAATAATAATAATAATAATAATAATAACAATAACAATAATAATAACAATAACAATAACAATAACAACAACAACAACAACAGCAGTAGTATATATTAATATTAATAATAATGTTATTAGCAATATGCCTAAAATCGATTATCAAAGAAATTAATTGAGTATCAAATGCATACAACAGTCCAGTGATAATCAGTTTCCCACCCCTTTATGATTAGTTTAGCAAAAATCATTTTTTGATTTATGATGAAATAAATGTAATTCGAATATAAAAAGTATAATGTGATTGAAATTACTGCAATTCGGTTGAATTGATTACGCTTAACACATCGAATAAATTAATCCCCTAAAATCATAACTTTGTAGTTTTGTTTAATCTACCTAAAATTAAAATCAAATTACTGTCATTCGATGAATACTATGATTGGAATTTGGAATATTACTACAATTTAATTGAATAATTCGGATGAATATACACTGCAATTAGACTGACAAATTCCAATAAAATTACTGCTGGAGACGAAAATTTTGAAAGCTTACATGGATGGTGTAGGGATAGCTCAGCAGTGCAGCGATGAGGCAGTGCAGAAGTGCGGCGGTGGGTACGTTTGGTGGGTGCGACAGTGCAGTAGAATCTGCAAAAAGCTTAAGGAATCGAAAGTGTCTTTGAAGAGGGAGAAGTTATTTGTCTATAGTTCTATACTAATTACTCCCTCCGTTTTTATATACTTGCTCCATTTATCTATGCGCAGAGTTTTAGAGGAAATTGCAAAAAGTAATAAAATATAGAGGTAGTGGGGTATTTGAGAAAATAAAAAATTGTAAAAAGCAAAAGTAGTGGAAGAATAGGAGGAGAGAGATTATTATGTTGGGTCCACTAAGTGTGATAAATGAATTAAGTATTGTAAAAGCTTTCCAAAAAAAGAAATGGAGTAAGTATTAAAAAAAATCGAAAAAGGAAAGTGGAGCAAGTATTTAAAAACGGAGGGAGTATATAACTAATATATAAAGATAAACGTGAGTGGTTCCTACAAGCGCCTGTACCATGCATTATATAGACGTTTCTCGAAGAAAGAACATCTACATTATAAATACAGAGACACCTTTCACGAGAATCCCCCAAAACCCCAATACTCAATTCTCATGCATTTAGTTTTTTTTTAAAAAAAATAATAATACTAATAAAATAACTACCTTTCCCACTATTTTATTTTTATTTATTTATTTTCATCATTTTTTAAAAAAATCAATAATTACCCATCCAATATTTCCTTTTTGTTTTTGTTTTTGTTTTTTTTCAAGGAACTACTACTAACATTTCACTTTGTGTTATTATTTTTTTTTTTTTTTGGTACGTAGTATAATATATGACATGCTAATATAGCACTCAAAATCTCCAACATTTCACTTTTTTTTTAAACAATATGTACTAACATTTCAATTTGTTTCACGAGTATTTTTTGGTACATAGTAAAATATATATACTATGCATTAGCACGAGTATACAGGTCCTTTATCAGCAATTCACTATAGTACTCTAAATCCCTAACCCTTCAATTATATGCACTTTTTAGGGACTACCATCTAAATAATATCACCTTCTCAAATCATAAAAAAAAAAAAAATTTAAAAAGTACAACACGTTTTTGCGCAACTAGCCTTACCGAATAACTATTTGCAACAGATTAAAGTATATAACTCCTAAAGCAAGGCACTAACTGTAGACACCTAAAAATGTCTCCCCAAAACCAAACTTGATGATGAACAACCTTTCAGCGTCATTATTGGTCGGGTTGAGTATTTAATCTTGGAGTGCTAAAATCCATATTCAAATCCTTATTTTCATTTCATAAACCAACCCAATTCCTAGCCCATTTCCCCAAACCATAACTTATTTTCCACTTTTCGTGCCTTTAAACCCAAAATAATTAATTTCGTGTTCTTTAAAATCATTCATTTCGTGTCCTTTTTATAAAAATATTTAATCCAGTTTATTTTGATCCATAATATGGGTCCAATGATTGAATATTTGGATGGGGCTTTAAAAGATCTTTCCAACGATATATTATAAGCCCAAATCCGAGTTATAACGAATAAGTTATGGCCAAAATATTAAACTGAGCCCAAACCGAACCTAAGCCCACCTTACCTACGACCCAATGATCATGTGGAGGGTCCAAATTATTTAATCCAATTCCTAAACCAATTAGGATTAATTAGAAGCTTCTATAAGTTTCTAGAAGATCCTAATTATCCTTTTTGAAAAGATAAGATTAAAGAGTTTGAAATTGAATAAAACTTTTCTTTTTGAAAATCCTATTTCTATTAGAATTGAAAGACGTTCAAAGATAGACAGATATGAATTTCGTGACTCATATTTTTTATCTGAATTTTATATGGTTGGATAGCCCTTGAAATTATCTTTCCAATCATATATTATAATATCAATTCCGAGCTATAACGGAAAAGATATGAATAAAATATCAAACTCTATCCAAAACTGACACTATCTCACCATTTCGGCCATATCTTTTATTCTACAAAATATTTTAATATGATTCTAATTGGATTAGAAAGTAGACTTCAAGAGCTTTCCAACGATATCTTATTCATCTTATTCCGATTTCTGTATCAAAAGATATAATAAAAACAAAAATTGCAAAAATTGTTGTCTATCGCAAGAGTTTTAATCCGATTCGAACTCGATCTTATCTTAATTCTTCGACCCCTCTTTTTTCTCTATAAATAGAGATCATATCACCTCTTTTTCAATCATCAACAAGCTTGATCACAAAATAATTCTCTTCTCCCTCTTTAGCCTAAATACTAGCCTCCCTATTCTCTCAAAATACTTCCCCTAAGCACTCCAAGGAGTTCATACTTAACCCAAAGTTCTATACTTAAACCAAGGCGTGAAAAGGTAGAATTAACTGAGGGTTTGGACCATATCAAATCTATATTTATTTAATTTAATTTTAATTTGCTTTATATTTTTATTGAAGTTACTAACAGTTTATTCATGATGTAGCAATTTAAAGGAACGCGCGGAATGTGAGTAATTAATTAATTTAATTACTCTTATTTTATTTTTATATTGCTAGCATTATGATTAGGTTATTTTATATTTTATTTGACTAATGATATTATGGTTAAATTGCTTCCAATATTAATGTTTATTCTATTTATTGATCACTATATTGCATGTTTAAAGGGAATATGTAATTGAAAATCACGCCTAATAAGATAATTTGGACAACCGGTTTAGGTTCCTTTTAATCTTGTTTTTTAATCAAGTGATCACAAATATTTTAGAATTATATGTTTCATTAATATTCAACCAATTTAGCCTAATAATAGTTTGGAGCAAATTGAATATTTTGTTTGCATGCCTTTGAGATCGCAGGAATTACTTTTCACTATAAGAATCGAGTAGAGGCCAGTACGGGCGAATGTGACTCCATGACTCACTTCGTACCATCATCCCCGATCCTCCTTTCGTGGTTCCGAACCATATGGAGTTAGTAATCTCATGGATTATGAATGGGGTGTAACCTTCACGGGTCGATCGTTGTTGCCAATCGTTGTCCCTTATTCGTGGTTGCCTTTTTATGATCCGTGAACGGTTTACAAGTTCCTTAAAAACTTGTTGGCGGCTCCCTACTTTATTTGTCCCTAATCATATATGTCAATTCCCACTTCCTATGAGTGCCAAGCATATTCACCACATGCTTTTAACGTAGGCGCACTTCGAACGACGCCTACACTAACCCATATGACACTAACTGAGTAACCCGAGTAACCCCTATAACACTAAACCGGTAACCTCTATAACTTTGACAAAGTAAACCCCATAATAGCTAGCTACATTGCGTGGCCACCGACATAAAAGAGTAAGACCCTATTTTTTGAGCTTCTAAGCAAAGCAGGGAATATCATATGCAGAGCAGGTGTCAGCACGACAAAACAAGTGTTAGCACATTATTAATACGATTATTAATACTCACTAGAACAAAGCTAAGTAGAGTTCAACAGAGTCGACCAGTCCAAAACCGACTATTGCAGCTAGGGATGGCAATTTAATCCGAGTTCGATTCAAATCCGATCCAAACCGAAGGAAAAAATCCGATCTGAATCCGTTTAAAATTAGTCTAAATTCGAATCTGATAAAATAGATCCAAATCCGAATAGGAGGTAGATCGGACTTGGACCCTACGCAAAGTCCGACGGAGTCCAACGGAGTCCGATCCGAGTTCAAATCCGAGAGTATAAGCATATTCTCTATAACTTGGGACAATTATTTGTTGTTTTTGTAGCAAAATTTTGTTATGTAACTTAGTTTGTAATTTAAATATGTTATGTTTATACTTTAATTGGTATGACAATGCAAGCCATTATAGGTATATGACATTAAAAAAATTAAAAATAAAAAAAAATATTAGGACTATTTCGGAGGTTCGAATAAACGGACCGGATTCGGATCCGAAAATTACGAGTAGGATCGGATTCGGACTCGGAGTTTTTGGATTCGGACTCGGATTTGGATCCGAGTCCAGGGTCCGTTTACTAAACGGATCGGATTCGGATTTAGCCACATCCGACCTGAATCCGATCCGTTGCCATTCCTAATTGCAGCCCAAGTATAAGGCCCCGTTCTCTTCACCTTATTTTTACTTAACTGAAATTATTTTTACAAAAACAAAATTATATTTGCTGAACTTAAATTATTTTTACTGAACTTATATTAATTTTATTGAAATGAAATTATTTTGCTGAATTGAAATTATTTTTACTGATTTTTTTGTTATAATTCTTCTTTAAGAAAACTTAATTTTACTGAATTGAACTTAAAATCCTAGGACTCACTTAATGAGCTTTATTGGAATTATGGCATTGAAAGGGGTTGATCCAAGCCTATATGCATGTACTTTTCCTCTGGACCCAAATGCTAGATCATGGTTTTATAACCTCGATGCAAAACAAACTTCCACTTGGAGTGACGTTGTAAAAGCGTTTTTAACCCAATATGGAGATAACATATCGAGCTCACAACTACCTTGCGTGATCTCGAATTGCTTAAGCAAGGGGAAGAAGAAGGCTTCATTGACTTCTTTTCTAGGTGGCGATCAAAGGTTGCTCTTATTCCAAAAAGACCTCCGGATCATGAACTTGTCCCAAAGTTCATAGACAATATGTCTCCAGTTCTCCACCATACAAGTGCCATTTACAATACCTTGGTTTAGACACATTTCAAAAATTCTATAATGTGGGAATATTAATTGAAATGGACTTGATAAATGAAACCATGAATCATATAGATGGACTTGATTTTTAGAGAGGATTTCACCTACGTCGGAAACGGACAAAGCTCGAAGACGCAATCTCAAGAAGTTGTACTCTCATTAATTAATGAATAAAAAATATATTTTCAAGTACGTCTATCTTGTGCTCTTTTCAATCTTTTTATTATTGGCTCGAATTAAATAAACCGTATACATATAAATAGGCAATATTAAAAGGCATAAATACTCAACACTTTAAGAATCTTGATAAGCTTTGGCTTACTAGATTTATCAAACGAAAAGAGGCCCATCTTTGGCCCACAAAGAAAGGATATGATGATTTCACCAACACAGGAGGCAACTTGAAACTCCATAAATATAATCCCATGTTCTTAACCTTAGAGAAAATCCATCTTTTTGGCAGCCCTTTTGAGCCTCGTCAATTGAGCCTTAGTTATTCAACCTACATTATTCCATACCTTGGGATGGGAATGGTGCAAAGATGCAAATAGGAAGTTGGGGGAACGAAACATAAAAGGGGGACACAAAGATAGTCTAAACCCAAAAGGAAAGATCAAATGCAAAAGAAAAAAGAAGAAATCGTTCAAAAACCAAAACAAAACTTGTCAAAAAAAAAAAGGAAAGAAAGGAGAGATGACAAGGAAAAGGCACCTAATGTAGGAAGTTGCCACACAAAGAAGAAAGGTTTTAATTTAAGAAGCACCAAAAGTAAGGGATTTTGGGAGTATACTTGAGCCTATCCATTCTTTATAACCCCAAGCCTAGCCACGTTACAACCTTGGAAAGGCCCTCCTTGAGGTAGACCATAACCATGTACCAAAATCATCATTCCATGAAAATATGGCCAACCTTAGGCCTTTGCACATATGGACCTACTATTAAGTAGTCATGCCCATATATAAAATTCATGAAGTGTTGATTTATGATTACAAGATCATATAAAAAAAATTTCAAATGATTTGGATGATTTGATAGCCATTGGCTTGATTACACACTACTACAAAAATGGGCAAAATGACCTCTAATAAAAGACCTGTTGGTTTATACAACGGGTCTCTTTGATATAATAGATCTAATATTAGAGACAACAGATCTCTTATATATTATAGGGTCCACCAATAGTTTAATAAAGTTGGAGGAAAAAAAAAGACCCGTTGTTTGACTTAACAGGTCTTTTATGTGTCCACCACCTAAACCAACCTTTTTTTTATTTGACAACAAAACCCTATTTTCTTTCCCTCTTGTCTCTTCCTATCCCCATTTCCCATCACCAGCAACCCATTCAGGCCTCTCCCTTTCTCTCTTTCACTCTCCTCTCCTCTTATTTTTCTCCCGGAGGAAAAAAGCTGATGCCACAAGCCCCTTAACAACGTCGTCACTTCTTCCTCCTCCTCCTTAACACCGCCGTTGCTGCCTCCTCATTTTATTTCATCACCGTCAATAAAGTTCAAATTAAAGGCTTTAAATGTCAATTTTGACCATCAAAACTCCAGATCTAGAGTTTCATGGCTAAATTAAGCTAAAAGGCAAAAGTTGAATTGTTTGAAAAGGTATATTTCATTTCTATTTCATTTTTTTTTTAATAATTTTACAGGTTTTTGGTGGGGTGGCCGACTTTATTCTTGATGATTTCGAGTTTAGGTTGAGTAGTTTAGAGAGTTTTCGCTGGTGGGTAGGGTTTTTTACGGGTGGTCTGGTGGTGTTGTTGGTATTTTTCTTGTTTTTTTTTTATTTGAATTTTGAATTGGGTGAATTTGTTTTTGGTTTAACTTTATTCTATGGGTATATTTTATATCTTCTTTGCCCTCCAACCTTGTGTTGAAATGCCTCTGTGAGGATTTTGATTTTTTTAATCTAATTTGATTAATAGGATATGAAACTCAATGAAGACGATGACAACAGTGGTGCTCCAAGTGTATCGATGAATTTAATGGAAAAAGGTTCTTTAGTTTGAGGTGCAAATTAAATTTTATATTTATGCTTCAAATTTGTTGTGCGTATCTCTCCTTTTCTTTGTTTTTTTCTTATTGAATGTCAATATTAAGTTTTTTTAAGTGGAATTCTCAATTATAGTCATTCATTATTTAATTTTGTTTTTCAGATCTGCTTGATTTCATCACACAAAACTCCCAAACAAAGGATGTAGCAAATGGAGTACTCAAAGTCTTATTGATGTTGTTGTAATTGTAAATTTCAATAAATTCAAACAATTTTTTGTTGGGATTTTTCGTTAGTTGATTTTGTTTGTCTCATCAACTGTAATTTAGCTTATTGCTTTTTCGTGCTATAGTCTTTACGTATAATTTATGATTTACATTTTTTTATTTTTTATACAAATTTCTATAGAGCATAAAAAACAAAATATTCATATGCAAAACGCATTAAAGAAATAAATAGTATTTTTTAAAAAAAAAATAAAGAGCAAAAAGACCCATTAGTTGACTTGATAGGTCTGTTTAATACAATGGAACAGACCTATTATCTCCAACAACGGGTCTCTTTCTCTTCGAAAATATGAATCTCATTGCATAAATATCAGACCCGTTGTCAGTGACAACGGGTCTCTTTGTCCGCACAAACAGACCCCTCATGGGAAAGGGTCTCTTAATCAAATAAACCCCTGAGATAGAGACCCGTCCAAAAGTGGTCTCTCAAGCATATTTCAACGGGCCTCTTTGCCCATTTTTGTAGTAGTGACATCATGTTAGTAAAGCAATAAAAAAAAACTAAATTAGATGTTTTCCATATCCTTTGCCAAAGAAAAATGAGATGACTATCACTCTAAACAACCGTCATCCTATTTTCTTTTAATAATAGGGCTATTTATTCAAGTTCTATATACATTGCCTAGAAAGAAAAAGAGTTTATAAATTTATTTGATATATCGACAGCCTCGACGTCAACTCTAGATGTCTTTTACAACTCTTGAGAATTGGTCTTCTCACTTATACGTCCGCCTGCGTGGGATATCTCCATCTTCTCTAAGCGAGGAACATTGATTGAACATGATCGCTACATGAAAAAGATGATCGTTATCACTATCACACGTATACCTCACTGCCAATCTAAGTCATCACGATGATTCAAATATTAAGTCAATAATCCTTGCTTTTCGAAAACATGTCTAATTATCTTTCTTTGTTCTTCTATGGGAAAGTTGGATTCCCCTTCCTTTTTATACAAACCCGTCTTTTTGTTCATTTCTTTTTTAGGGGGTAAGTCGGGATGATCCCTCCCATTTGGCAACTAAAATACTCGGAAATAGTATTATTTTTCCGCTCTTAGCCTCAAATTGGGGGCTTAAAAGAGCCAGGACATCCCCACTTCTCTCTATTTACAGATTTGAATACGCTATTTATGCTGCGAAATCAATTTCATGCAAAGCTTATTACGAACCATCTTAATAACATTAAATGACAAAGGGAAGAATACCACTTCCTATTATTTGACCAAGATAATTAATTATGTTACTTGATCAAACTATTTGTGATAAACATATGCAATATTCCACAAATTAAAAACACAAGTCTTGGGGCTTTAAATAAACATGAGAAACATCCCCTAGCATATGTATACATGAATTCCAAAAGCCACCTAAAGTCTACGCTTGGGGGATTCAAATTAAAAATATAGGTCTCACCTTAACTTTCATTTTAAAATGAGACCATATTTTAGAAAGTGATTCGAATGATTTTATAAATTATTCTAACACTTCACCAAACCTAAGTTTGATAAACATTCATTTTTAAACTACGGTACTTATTTAATTGAAAGAACTTCACTTTTAATTAGAAAAATATGACAATGATGACAAGCAGAAAAACATAAACAAAATCAGATATACGAAAGTTTGCTCACATTTTCATATCTTTGTTGAAATAAGTTGCAAATTACAACTTATCTTCATCAATCTTGGACAAAAAAGTCACACTCAATTACGAGCTAGACTTTTCTTTCCATTTTGGGTCCACTTTTGAAAATAATATGATTATGATTTTTGCCTACTAGAAAAAGTTGCTTTCCAAAACAAACTATTGGACCCTTTTCAAATTTTGAATTCTTGTTTGAAACAACATGTTTATAATAAAAATAGTATTCAAAATTTCCTTTCTGAATTTTTGTTTTCTCAAAATAAATAAATTTTCAGATTCTCAATAACCGTTTGGATAATACATGTATATACATAAATATTTCCAAAAGGAATGAACTAAGATTCGACTTCTTCTTGACTCGAACTTGTTCTCGCTTATTGGATAAGGGATGGTAAACGAACCACCTACAAAACCAAAATCAATGATTGATAAGAACAAAGAAAATATTTGATGTTCTAAATCAACTTTGAGAATAAAATCACCACAATGATCTATACAAACATTTAGACATTAGGTATGATATACTAAACCTTAAACACAATTGTTTTAGTTTATAAACAAGCAAAGAACTAACTTGCTTTCTTGAACATGACTTTAACTAAGATGTGAAAGCCATGTCATTGTCCTAAATATCTCAAAACAAAAATAGGACATACACATAGGTCCATCTCAATATCATGATTATATGAATGGCCTAAACAATAGCAAGTCATTAGAACCACCCCAAATTGGGGGCTCCAAGACTTGAGAAATAGCAAGAATGCGCATAACCCAACACATGGGGGCTCCAATATCCACAAAGAAACAAAACGAGATATTCATGCCATTCGAGCTACTTTCCAGAATCGCCTAAATAGTTGTAGATCTCGAGCCTTATAATTTTCAAATGCATCAAAATGATTTAATAATCATTTTGTTCCTTTGAAAACTAAGTTTGCAACTGAACTTGGCCATGAAACAAGTTACATATTCGAGCCATTTTCAAAGTTCAACTTCAAAAACTAATCTTAGTGCATAATTGTTGTTTCAATACTTCAATTTACTCTAGAGATTAGAGAGTATGACTAGTATAGAGCAAAAGAAACAAAATCATACTTGCTCATACGAAAGTTTAGTACTCAATCATTCATCATGAAAATTGTATTAAGACACATTATTAATATAAGACAAACAATTTCATGAGTTAGAATGTAAACAAAGACTCCTAAATTCTAAATTAAGGAATCTTCATTTAAAATTATTCTCCATTGTTGCACACATTCGAATTTCGCAAGGAGGATAACATCTACTTTTTTTTTAGCTTCAAAACAGTGACAAAATTTAAACTCAAAAGAAAGAAGTCAAAAGTAGCAAGAATAAACGAAAAAAATTTTGAACAACATTTCATTTTTCCTCTTACTTGTTCTAATGAATGACCAATAATACTAGACTTAGCAAATTTCTTTGTTAAAACTATGAATGGTAAAAAAAAAAAAAAAAAACAGTTTAAACACACTAGTTTAATCGTTTCCAAGATCCTAGTTGTTATCATAATAAGATGAAACACGGGATTTATAGACCCATTTTAAGCAACATGAAAGGGTCTAATTATTGACAACAAGCAAATCATCGAAGTCACCCAACACTGGGGGCTACAACATTCGAAAATGTAAAATGGGGGCTTATGAACCCAAAATATAACCAAGCTACACCAGTTCGATGATCTCTTCAAGAATTTCCTAAACTAACTAGTTTTGTGCAAATCTTGAAATCACAGTTTTATAAGTGAATAATAATAACGCCAATTTATGCTAATTTTGCAACTTACGCATGAAAAAAAATGAGTCGCAAGAACAAATTCATGCTATTATAAAAGTTCAAAATTTCATTTTTAATTTTAATGCATAATTGTTGTTCTAAACACTTCAATTTACATTAAAATTAACAAGTATAGTCTATGTGAGCAAAAAAGAGAAATAAAGTTCAAGCACAAAGTCAAAATTAGAGTGAACGAAAAAACACATATATGCTTGACATGCTCACACAGGATCAATACTTTATCACTTCACATGAAATTTGTTGCAATATGTTTCTTAAACATGTCACAACGATAAACAAACAAATTCATGAAAACAAGTCAAATAAAAAACCCCTAAATTCAAAACTTGGGGTTTAACGGTTTAAAAATCGCCCAAATTCAGCCAAGAATGAACGAATTATGGCAAATATGAATTAAGAGCAAGATCTACTTCCCTTAGCTTCGAAAATCGCAAGAAAAGAAGCTTTCTAGAGATAGAAAGGTTCGAAAATGGCGAAAAGGGAGGCGAGAGAATGCGAAATGAAAATCGCGTTCAACGATTTCTTTTTGCTGAATTAAATGCTGCGCGCAACTGAATCAGTTGCGCGTGACATACCAGCGCAACTGAGAATAATGCGCGCGACTGACAAGCGCGACCCACTGAGTTGTGCGTGGATACTGGTCACTAAATGACCGGAATCTTGATTTTGATCCGTTTGATCATTTTTTTAACGGTTTTTGCTCGTTATTAGAAGTAATGGCGCGCAAATTATCAAAATCTTTTTAAATTGCTTTGCATATTGTAGTTTGTTTTCTTCTTTGTTAGGATTTTGCATCATTCTTGCATTCACACCGTGCTTTGTGCCTTCCCCAAGCATACATTTTGAACGTTTTTCGTAAGAGTGCCTTAAGACGTTCCGTGGTGGTGCTTTACGTAAAAGCACCCATAGACATGTTTTTCATTTTACAGTACTGACGTTACAAATGTCCGGGTTTTCTTCTTTTTTCACGTCCGAAGCAAAAAGGAAGGCGTTTTCATGCAGCATAAAAATGCAAATGGCGTATCGTACGGCGCAAAATTGTACGGCGTTGGTGTTGCGTAAAATTTCACTCAGCCCAAGCTTTGCGAGATCTACCTCTCGGGACTAAAAGGTAGAGAATTACTGTAGGCGTTAGCTCAACGAGTAGACAGGCGCGCCGAACCTTCAGTAACAGACACTTCTTGAATGAGAGCAAATACGGTAGCTAGTGCGGTTACTAACTTACCGGACCGTTAGGGTGTCAAATCCACCCCCTGTATAAAAAAGCGACGAGACGATGTCGCGCCTATGTAGTCACGTGCCCCCAGGAGACACGTGTACTCATCTTGTGGACAAAACTGATAAGAGAGTTGCTGACTTTCTTCCCTCTCACTGAATTTGGATATATGCCTCCAGTCCCGAGACATGTATTTCTATCTTGTGGACGTCCGCCTCAAATACCGGACCCGGCTCGAATACCGAACCATTTCGGCTCTAATACCGAAAACCCTTTTCATCTTTTACTTTGTTATAGTCAGGCTAAAGTTTCAATGACATATCGAGGGACTTTAGACCAACGATGACACGATTGAGAGGAAATCCTCCCCTTTTATTCTTTTAAAACCGATCTCTTCTCATGACCTGACATCACCCAGAATACTTTTACTTGTAAGAGCGTTCTACAATTGAAAAGGATCAATCTAGATTCTTTGGCGCGTTAAGATTAGGAAGGACTTTTTCTAGCCTTAATAGCTACTTGTTTTAAACACTTAGCTAACCAATGATTGTTTCGACATCCTTAAACATTACTGAAAGATTCTCTATCCTTAGAGAATTTTTACAGAATGAGTCTCGGATTTATTTCCTTGACTACTTTGATCATCGTCTATTCTAGACTCGGTCGAAGTGGGGGCTAACTGTAGACATCTACTTTTGGCCTCATGTCCGGAGAGGAAGTGCAATGACGATAAATAAACATCTTCGTGTTGGATCAAAGTGAAGAATACTTATGGATAACTGGTTAAGCCACAAAACACAAAAGACTAGCCCAAATTAAAGAAAAGCCAAAACAAAGGTCCAATTAACTAAACTCGATCATAATTAGGCTTAAGCCCGTGCTTAAACCCTAGCAATGACGGATTTAGGAGTGCCTAGGTTAAAACTTAGTGTTGCCGCAGACAAAGCTGCGCGCATCTCACAAAGTCGCGCTGGGCTGCCGCGAGCAACTAATTCAGTTGCGTGCGACAATTATTCGGAAATTATACGGAAAATATAAAATCGAATCTTACCATAAAGCCGCGCGCAAGACAAAAAGTCGCGCTGCACAAAGCAGCGCAACTCTATAACTTGCGCTGGGATGCCGCGCGCAACTTCATCTGTTGTGCGCGACACCTGCTGCGGCAGAAAGCTCGAAACCCTAAACCTAATCCTTCTCTATAAATACGAGCTTAAACCGAGGCTTCAACAGACAGAAATTAACCTAAATCTCTGGCGAAATAACTTGTGAACTTGTGCAACCTAGCCCTCATGTCCTAAACACTCACCCTTTCGATACTTTGTTACTATGGTGGAGGTTCCCCAACAAGAAGGTGTCCATAAGTGTTCTAAACGGAGATCTAGCAAAGAGAAGTGGTAAATTCCCGAGCACTTAGTTAAATCACCTTTATTTTCTTGTTTAAAAGGACTTTAATTAATTAATTAGTGTTGTTTGGTCGCTTTTAAAATAATTAATTAATCAATTCCACATAGTATCTTGTGTTAAATAAAGACTTGAATTGAATTAAATAATTGTTGGTTGATCACTTAAGCCAAGGCGAATCTTGTTTATTTATTGTTCTTTCACGAATATTATTAAATAAGAATAACGACTTTTTGCAATGTAATTCCTACGTGAATTAATGCTTGTAAATAAAATCAACTAACATTGTTTTAGGTATCGTGTTGCATATATTGTTTGGTGATGAAATTGTGAAAAAGGAAGAGCTAGTAGAGGCCGTACTAGGGCTAGGATGACGATTCCCCTCTAAAAGGAACGTTATCTTAGTATTCTAGCTCCCGAACTCATTTCTGGTAGTTAG
Source organism: Chenopodium album (assembly GCF_948465745.1). Lineage (NCBI taxonomy): Eukaryota > Viridiplantae > Streptophyta > Magnoliopsida > Caryophyllales > Amaranthaceae > Chenopodium > Chenopodium album. The sequence continues at coordinate 43,937,290 of NC_137842.1, read as the reverse complement.
ACCAATTTGGGCATGGGTAAACTTATGATTCGTGCTAATTATTCCATGAACTCCACATGGAAGAAAGGCATGAACGAGGTTTATGAGTTTTCCTAAAACTCATTGGCGACTCCTACTTGTTTCTTACAAAAAAGCGTGATGAGAGTATCATTCTAATTCAAGGTCTCCCAAACAGTCAGGAATTCAAATCCTAATACACCATAACAAGTGTAAAGTACTAGGCTTTTAAGCGGCCATGGGCATTTAAGGAGAGTACCCTTTATGATGGGATCACCCTCCTTACACCCCTACGAGATGTTGTGGCTAGAGGTTTCCCTATAGGTGTGATATAGTCCAAAGGATTAAACGTATCATTTCCCATATGTTCCTCATCAATGTGAAATACACCTAATGGGGATACATTGTTGTTGGGTTTAGGCGTGGGAATCCCATCGTCTACTAGATCTTGTACTTTGTGCTTTAAGACATAGCAATGTTCAGTATCATGCCCAACACCTCTATGATAACCACAATATGCATTGTCATCCCATTAGGCGTATCTTTTTTCTGGTGGAGTGGGTGGCGTCACTAGTGGAAAAATGGCCATCTATAACGGCCTATTTGTAACGAGCAAATAAATCCCCGTTACAATAACATCATTTGTAACGGGCAAAACCAATGTCCGTTACGAAAAACCAATGACTTGAGAAGGAAAAGAAGTATTCGTAACGGGCAATTATATGCCCGTTACAAAAAGCTCATTATTCGTAACGGGCACTTTTTTGCCGGTTACAAATACAGACTTATTCGTAACTGACAGCTTATGCTCGTTACAAATAGAAAAGTCAATTGAATTTTGACCAGTTATTTGTAGCCAACAAAAGTGACCGTTACGAATAAGCCTTCCAATTAAACCCTAACTTTCCGTTTCCCCTTTCTCACTCACTCTCTCTCCTCGAACTCCCTCCTTTGCCTTCACCTTTCATTCTCACTCTTTCACTCCCAAACTCCCTCCTTCTCCGTTAAACTCCATTGAAGCTCTGCCGGATCGGAAATCCCTCGCAATTCCTTTCTTCTCCCTCAGCTACCGGAGCAGCTAATCGGCCACCAGTCCTCCGCAATTCCTGTGTTCTCCCTTGCAATTCCCTTTTTCTCCCTCGCAACTCCCTTCTTCACTGTCAACTCCAGTGGTTCTCCCTTGACGCCGGCTGTCAGCCCCTTTCTTCTCTATCGCAATTCCCTTCTTCTCCCTCGGCTGCCAGAGCATCTTCTCGCCTAATTCCGACCACCAGTCCTCCGCCTGGCCGTCCTTACATTACGGTATGCTAATCAATTTTTAAGTTTCAACTTTCACTCTATAACATAAATTTCTGGTTTATAATTTGACCCAATGTGATAATTTAATGAGCACAGTTGAATTAGTTTGATTTCTTTGAGTATTTTGTGTTATTTGTAATTCTAATTAGTTCACTAGTTCAGTACATTTATTTTTTTGAAGAATCACTAGTTCAGTATATAGGGTATGCTATTAATGCTATTTTTATATGTTTGTGGATTGTCAATTATTGTGGAAGCTGTGAATTTTTCATTGCGGTTGCAGAATTATTATGAAATGGGGTTTGTAATTGTTGTGTTCAGCACAACTAAGATAATTTGAGCTTTTCTTTACAAAAAACAAAATAATTTGATCTTAAATTTTTGTAAAGCTTAATCATATTTCGACATTTGTTAGTGAATTTGATTTGGAGTGTATCCAATCTGTTAATGATGATGGTCAATTGATGGGGTTATTCAATTGGACACTCTTTTCATTTTTATATTAATCTATATTAGTACAAATATTATTTGCCAACAAGGGTGTACTAGTAGTATTAGTAGTCACTTACAACAACAAACCGAATCTAAAGCTACTGAGAAAAACTTGAACAAATTAAAAAAAAAATTGACCCGGTATATAATTTGAAGTGATAGACTTAAGATATACTTAGGGTCTGTTCTCTTCCGTTGAAATTCAATTCAGCTTAAGTAATTAATAATAATAATAATTAATAATAATAATAATAATTAATAATAATAATAATAATAATAATAATAATAATAATAATAATAATTAATAATAATAATAATAATAATAATAATAATAATAATAATAATAATAATAATAATAATAATAATAATAATAATAATAATAATAATAATAATAATAATAATAATAATAATAATAATAATAATAATAATAATAATAATAATAATAATAATAATAATAATAATAATAATAATAATAATAATAATAATAATAATAATAATAATAATAATAATAATAATAATAATAATAATAATAATAATAATAATAATAATAATAATAATAATAATAATAATAATAATAATAATAATAATAATAATAATAATAATAATAATAATAATAATAATAATAATAATAATAATAATAATAATAATAATAATAATAATAATAATAATAATAATAATAATAATAATAATAATAATAATATGTACATTTGTATATACACATATGTATAGTAATAAATAATCAATAAATAATCAAAGATCACTAATCCGTAGTTAAAAATCACTAATTACTTCAGTTCAGTTCAGCTGAGTTCAGTCAATCAGAACAAGCCCTTAATCATATAACCCATTGACCCAAAACTGAACCTGAAAACTCTTTTACCCAAAACTAACATAAAAATAACAAAGATAAGTAAAAGTCAGTCATTTTCTAAATTGAATTAATTAATCTTAAGAAACTAATTAAGATTAAGACAAAGTGAGGGAAAGACATAAAGAGGCCCAAAAATCCCTCCTCCAATCATAAGTGAAGTGCAAGTAATATAATAAACGTGGTCGTTTAGTTGAACATAGAAGTAAATCTATAAATCTATAAATATTGTTGTCTTGGATGTCTGGTAAGCTCACGTGTAAGGAGCTTCTTATTTTTGTTTCAATGGCCTAGGCGGCGTGGGCTTACATGAGCTCAGCTGATTTTAACAACCTGTGGAAGTGCAAAGTGACTGGAACTATAGGTTTTGTTAAACTGGTGGAAGACTTTAAGAAATATACAAAGGCTAACAGTGGTAATGTGGTGAAATATTGGGGGAATTCTCGTAGCGGCTGGCAGAACCCAGATCATGGCTTAGTCAGAGTCAATTCCGATGCGGCTATGTTGCCTGGGAATGCAGTGGGGTTAGGAGTGGTAATGCATGATGATGCGGGGCTTATAGTTGCAGCTACAGTTCGTAGGGTGGTTGGTGATGGAACTGTGGTTGGGGCTGAGGTGTTGGCTGTCAGATTGGGGGTTTGCTTGGCTGCACGCTTGGGTTTCCAGAAGGTGGTGGAGTGTGACTCTCTGGCTGTGATTAAAGCTATTAAAAAGCATACTGTGGGGTTAACACCCTTCGACCTGATCATTGAAGACATCACCATGGTAGGAAGCTCTTTTGTTTCTCTGTCTTGTAACCATGTTAGACGTAATGGTAACGTTGTAGCCCACTCTATGGCTAGAGTACTTCCGCAAAAAAGTTTTTTTACTCCTTTTCGCAAGGTATTTCTACCTTGGAAAAAATGGACTTGCTGTAATTTGCTGGTTTGTTATTAATAGTCCCCTCTCCCATTTGCCTCAAAAAAGTTACTTAATTCTACCAGTACACATGATCTTATCACCCAAGATAATTTTTGTAGGGATTGGTTGTTTGAATGGGTATCCTCTGGCCAACCAAAAGTTGGATTCAGACAGTTTGCTGGCTTCATTGATTTGGATGATAAAACTGGTGGGAGCTTGTTTTACTACTTTGTTGAAGCTGAGAAGGATCCTGACCATAAGCCACTCACTCTTTGGCTTAACGGAGGTTAGCTTCTTGCTTTTCTATCTGCTTCATATCTTGACGTTCCATTGTACATTTTTTTCTTTGTATTTTAATGTGTTCTTCTCACTCTTTGGCTACAAGAACCGTTGAATGCTCTGCATTCATCATTATTGATTGCTATTCCACTAAGATGCCCTGATATTTCTATGCCTTTAAAATTTCATACCTTAAACGAGTGGCCAAATAACCAGATTGATTACAGCTTTTAATAGGAAATTCCTATTTTGTTTTGGTCTTCTATTTTTTGCATTTTATCAGATATGCTCCATACCTTAGTTTGTTGAGACTAATAAGGATACTGTAGATAATTGCTAACTATTATTATTATGAGTTGTTGTTGTTGTTGTTGTTGCCCTATCTGTGCCAAAGGAGAAGACCCTGTGAAGTCGACACATACATCACGACCATGATCCCATGAATAAGGTAACACATCGGCAGGTATGGGGCCCCGTCATTCCCTCCAGATAATCTTATGTCAACCTCCTTTCTTGCTAAAATTCCACATCTGTAGCAAATATCAACAAATGTATCCCAAATAACATTGTGCCGATGTTTAATCCCTACAATGCCAGCACACGACACCGCATAGTCGCCGAATACATCCCTAGTAAAAACCCGAGAGCAAGCAGAGCTCGGTGTCGAGACTGAGAACAATGGAACACCCATCCGATAACACAACACACATTGGTATGTCTTAGCGTTCATCGTCTGACCCAATCCAAAAATAGGAACTGCTCGAAGCCAAGCAGATGTGTGATCGCCTTGCTGCGACTTCCACAATGCCGACTGCCGAGGAGACAAAGAAAAGGTGGATTCTGCAGAAGCGGTAACCTTTGTGAAATATATATCTGCCAATTTCTTCATGAGTTTAGGGGCAGCGACCTCACAAGGATTACCTAAAATGTCAGTCTCAAGTGTTCTAGTAAACAGACTCAACGCATCCTCAAAAGCTTGACCAAAACCCACAATACCGGCACGACGCAAAAGCTGCGTCTGCAACCCAGCCGACTGCAATCGAGAAGCAAGAAAAGCATAATGACGAACATCACCTGCAGAATAAACATCAAGCCCTCCAAATGCAAATGGTAAGGTGGCAAGCCGCCACTGCCAATCACCAAACCCGGGCCCCGAAGTAGTAACAATACGCTCCAAGGAAAATCGAAGAGCCTCGTCAAAAACGCGTTGAGCCGCCTCGAAAGCACCTGGAGGACAAGTACACAAGGCAAAGTAGAGTTTAGAAACTCCAATACATGCCCTAAGTAACAACAGCTCTCACACTGAGAATCATCCAGCATAGCAACCTTATCCATAAGCGCAATGGTCTTGGTCACCCTCTGCGTCACAAGCTCGCCACTAAACTTGGAATCAGAACTAACGGGACCACCTAGCAGCTTAACACCATGCAATGGTCAAGCAATAGAAGGGGGAAAAACACCCACAAGCCTGCTTCGAGGTTCTTCTGTAGGCCAGAAAACTTCAGTTTTTTCCACATTGAGATGCAACCTAAAACGAGGTCCTTCCTCCATAATCAATTGTAGAACCTTCCCTACCATCGAAGTGTCTCCAATAATAGTGCCGTCATCCAAATACCACGCCTGAAGACAAACCCAAAAGTATCTCTGATTTTAGACACAAGAGGTTGTAAAACCAATGACAAAAGAAGAGGACCAAGGGGATCACCCTACTACACCCTGAAACGACCATAAGGTGTGGTCCCCATAATACAATCTGGCTGGATTAGAGTAGCAGAATTAAACCCACTGTGAAATACCCGGACAACGACGATGGACTTAACGTAACATGACCGCACGATCAAAGTAACTGCCTAAAGATTGGTCAACCATAACAGCACCGACCTTCGAAACCAAACGTTGCCAAACAAATCCACAGCTATAGGACGTATACTACCACCGGGCTTGGTAAGTGGTGTGAGAGGAGCACTAGCAATATACTCTCCTAGTTCCATGGAACATCTGCCATCAAGAAAGAGATTAACCACCCCGGAAATAGAGGCAACCAACTAATCTGAGACAGCCACAGCAGCACCAATCCATCTCTCACATGTTTAAATTGTAAATTTTTAATCTTTTTCTATTAAATCTTAATCTTTTGTTTTCAATCTGTTTTTGTGTTTTTCAATTTCTTGGTTGTTAATATGTGATTGTTTTGTAACTTTTGTTACATTGTTAACATTTAAACGAATAAATGGCAGTAGATATAGTATTGATTAATTTTCTTTTTTAATTATTGTAGTGTGTGACCATGAAAAGTTATGTACTTCGTATTATTTTACGTATTGTATTTTGACATTTAATTAAAGTTATGTATTATTGTATCGGATCATTTTATTTTGCTATTTTATTGAAATTTGGACTTATTTTGTTGTGTACTTGTGTATGGGTATTTATTTCAATACTCTATTCTATACTTGGATACCTGATTTATATCTGTGCATTCGGATATCGGGTGTTTGATGAAGTTCAAACCCCCTAGGTATAATTTTGGATCTGCCACTGATTATGATATGATTATGATTATGATTAAGATTAGGCAAAAGCTAACGAACACCATGAGAGCGTTGGATAAGCTAGCTAAAAGTAAAGAGATTAAATTAAAATGAACATTAATTACACTAATCGACTCGTGATTTTGTCATGTTTTCCCAAATTAATACCATTGTAGTCAATATGTTAAATGCTTATCTAACGTCCCGGAGGCGTTCGTTATATTGCTAGTTACTAGGGCTTGATTACTTAATTGAATTGGATTGGATTTGCTTTGCACTTATTATTGTTGTCATTTGCATTATTTCTTAGCATCGAAACAAAACGAAATAAAGGATGAGATTAAGGTCTAGTAGTAGGTTGTTTAAGATTAGGAAGATGTTTTGCTTCTTAGATGTTCCATCAAGTTGGGTTTTCTAGGACTGTGGATTCCATACTGCACTTTCAAGATCACCACCCTAAAGACCAAATATTGAAGATGGGGGGTTTTGATCATCGAACCCTGGGACGGACACTGCATGAAGCCCTTTTGGGTACGTGATCATACTGTTAAGGATGGGTTTATGTGGTGTATTCACCATTATCGTCAAGTGCATGATTGTTTACATGAGCAAATAGATGACAATGAACGCCGAATTCCCTTTACCAAAGGCGATCCCTTGCCCTTCGATCTTATGTCCTTGTTTTCCCTACCACTAATGGAGAAAGGGGTTACTTGGTCCGAAATGATGGCCATAGAGTTGAGATTGACACTCTTAGGGGAAAGAACATCTTGGTTTGTTGCTTTTTCGTGCCTCGGTTCTGGCTAGAATCATGTGATTGCAATGTTATTCGTGGGATAATTACTGCATATTCTAATCTACCCAAATCCGATTATGAGATGGTTATGGTGGCTAAAATGAGACGAAGTTGGGCTAATGATGAGGATGCTTTCAACCACTTCTTTTCAGCTTTACCTTCCTCCTGGCTTGCAGTCCCTTTCTCTGACACGTTGAGTCGTGACAAAATATGCAACTCCCTTGGCCTTTTTTCGGACTCAATGGGTCTTCTAGTAGACCACCATCAAAAGGTTGTTGAGCATAAACCTTCTTTGGGGTATGATGGACTTTCCTTTCTCCCCTTTTGTGATCCTGAGTTTGATTATTCTTGGTGGAAAATTTACACCCACCTCCATTCAAATTTAGAGACTGAATTTGTTTCCAAGATAAATAATAATGCTGCTGGTGCTAATTATTTTGTAACTGTGGGTATAGATCTTGACAATAAAGTCTCGGTTTTAAACTTATAGAGAAGCTTGTGGGGTTGTATTTGTGCTATGATGGCACCTTGATTCTGACAGTCAACTTGCTTTCTCAAGAATGTAAGGCTCGGGACCAAGAATTCCACATCGTCCTCGTCTACTTACCTTATAGATACAGCGTGGATCCACTATTGTTCCAGGAGGCTATCAATCATGTCTTACATAAGCTCAAGATATCTGCTAATCCTCATTGGTGGGTTTCACCGTTCAACGATTTGTAAGCTGCTGGCTCTTGGAAATTTGTTTTAACTATTATAACCATGACGAAGAGGATGAACTGGTCATTCTGGACCCCAAGATGAATATTGCGGATCACTTAAGAAAATATGTTATTAACCAATTGGGTATCAATAGATATCCCTTCACCAGGCACTCCCTTGTGCGGAGAGAATTGGAAGCAATAAGGGCGGTCACCTTAGAGTCTTTGCTGGTTTATGAGTCACGGGATTATGTTCTTCGCATGAATTTAACAAATCATAATGATATCAGGAATAGCATTGATGAAGTGCCTATAGGCAAACAGCAGGAAAACATGTCCTTCTCTACATTGACCAAGTGGAAACGCCATCAGACACCTATTATACATTGCTTGAGTGGTACAATCAAAATAAAACAGCAAGGATCGCTGATTTTGAAGTGGTATTTGTTCACTTTGATGGCAAAGCTAGTACATCTTTGGGTAGTCCAAAGCCAATGCCATGGTTGGTGTGCCCCTTTGACCCCCAACACACAGTTTTTGTGAAAGATAAGATACTGAAGGACTGTACATATAAGGGTATTCTTGCAGCATTTGATAAGATGGCCATCTCATTACATTGTTTGCTAAAGATTTTCAAGACTCGTTTGGGCCTGAGGGCTTCCATCATACAATGGCTTGCACAATGAGGTGGTTCTCCTTACAGGGAATCAATATCTCCTAGAATTGGATGATTTGATAGATAATGGCCCTGTGAAAGGCTATGTATTAGGCAACCCTATGTTAGAAAACAACCTTTACTCATAATAAATGCATCTTATCATGAATGTCACGACCTTTTCCCTAATTAAGTTATTGTTTTTCCAATTATATTCGAATTACATTTCTTTCATCTTCAGTCAAAAAATGATTTTTGCTTAACTAATCTTATGAGATCAAATTTAGAACCCTTATCGAAAAAGAAAGGGGAAACTGATTATCACTGGACTGTTATATGCATTTGATGTTCAGTTAATTTCTTTGGTAATTGATTTTAGGCATATTGCTTGGCTTTGTGTTTTTACCATGGTTTTGAGATCATAGCTTGTGGTTGAATATCTGTGATGATTGAATTTGGTTAGTCATTGGTTTGTGTGTGTTCTTTGATGGTGGTAATGATATATGTTAGAATTCGTAACTTAAGCCATCTACAAAAGGTAAATCTAGCAGTATGAACTCGTTTTCTTGCTCATCTTTTTTCTTTATTAATTCCTCTAGCTTTGGGTTTGTGCTTGAGTTTTTATGACTGTTAGTTCTGGAGAACTGTTGTTTCAGTTCATAACACTGTCTACCTTCATTCCTGACAACCTCATGAACCTCAAAGTGCAGTAGACTTATCTTCCCTTCACTGCTTTTGTCATCAGAGAGCTTTCGTATGGGTAAATCTGTAAGGTTAAAAGCGTTTGTATTCCTTCTTGCGCTCCCAGCATTAAGCCAATTCCTGACCTATAATTGAACCTAAAGAGCAAACTAACTCGAGTAAAGGCTGAGGGAACAACCTTGAGCTGGTGATAAAGGAAGGATTCTGAATTAACAAGCCTCCCAGCATCTCTCTCAACTTATTTCCAATTGTCTAGAGACAGTGTGTAATCTTACGTGCAATCTTGGGTGGTGTCGTCTTCTTGAATAATCAACACATTGTTGGTGTTGACTAATATTGTGGTTATGGTTGAAAACTCTAACCAATTCTATTTTATTGTATTGTTCTCAATATTTATCACCAAACTCCACATAAAAAAAGCTTATTCCCAATATATTATGTATGGGCTACCTCATGACATAGTACCTTTTCATCCATAAGTTAATTGTTGAATTGTTCGTCGTTGCATCTTTCTTCTTTTTTTTTTATTTTTAAAAATTACATTCATGATAAATATCTTAATAGAGGTTTGCAAAGTTGTTGACGTTGATGATAAGTACATGGATCCTCAGTTTTGTGCAACCACAACTTGTAATATTTACAAGCATACGCGTGCTTCCAAGGTTTGACATATCCCTTTCCTGTCAACCAATTCAGCTCCATGCCTCATCTTTTTCTCTCTTCTGATTGCATTGCTTCCCATTTCTTTTCCAGATATTGTCAAGACCTTCAGCGAATTTCATAGAGAAGATTCAAAAGATATAATGCATGCCAGTGTGTGAGCCACACTCGCTGATTGGCTTGTAGAGGTAGCTTAGTTTTCTTATTTGATATATGTCAGGTTTCACTTAACATTATTATCCAGATTCATTCAGTTAGAGTTCTTTGAAATTGAACTATTCTTTTTACTGTGAGTATCATTGTATGTTGCTAAAGAATATTGCCTAGTCCCTAACACTATATTTGACCGTTAACTACATGAATTATGTTTTTTTTTAAAAAAAAAATATTATTTTAGGTTTTAATTAATGTTTCTAGGGTTGATTTTTTGTTATGTGGGTATTGATAATTTAATTGCACTTGTATATTTAGCTATTCTACGTATAAACTTATTTCTCATCCTCTGTCTCTCCCTCCCTCATTTTTTTCTGTCTCAGTGTGAGAGTGTGTGCTTGACTGTTTGTGTGTTGGTTATGTTTGCTGCTGCTGCTGCTGCTGCTCTCTCTCTCTCTCTGTTATGTGTTTGCCTTCATTAGACTCAACTCGCTATCTTTCTTTCTCGGCTATACCTCACACACTCTTTGCTTCCTTTTTTCTACCCCAATATTTCTTAGTACTTATATATTGTGCTGCCATGATGTAGAATTACTAGAATATTAAATATATATGCATATTGGACTCATTTTTGCCTCATAGATGCATATATTATATGGTGTGTTTATCTTACTTAAGATTATAATTTCTTTAGATTAGCTTTAGAATAAGTTAACGTTTGCTAATCTTCCTAATGTTGGGATGCAGGCATTGCTATACAAACTTTATGGAGTTTATAATTAATTGCATTCTGATCCTATAGCTTTTGAGAAAGCAGGGTATGCTTTTCTTGATGATCCTGTATGGTTAGTATGCTAAATTTGCACTTCTTTCAAGCTTAGCATTTCCCTACTATTTTTCTCTAAATAATCTAGAACCTAATCTGTTGCAATCACAAAGTTGTGGTGTCAAAGTGCTCATATAGCTTCTCTTATTTTCTTACAAAGACTTTAAATTTTTTAACACTAAGTTTATCTCTGCATTTTCATCTATTGTGGATGTTTTACTGAGGTTCCATTTTAGGAAATATAGTATACTCTAATGCTCTATCTAATTTTATATAAACTTTAGTAATACAGATAAGAATGACTGAAACTGAAAATTAACCCCGTTACTCCTTTGCTATAGTGTAGCTTGCAAAATTAAGCTCAAAAACGTGAAACGACAGTTTATATGTTAATGGTATGCAACTATGCAAGGCGGCGGGAAATGATTTTGGCACACTTCTACGTGAGAACGTAGTTTTCTATGCTCTAATTGTCACATAGGGGTGTGCCAAAATCCATTAAAGGTGTGGCAAAATCAATTTCCAAGGCTGCAAGAAGTGATAGCCAGTTTCTTATTCTATTCCTCCCTGCAGTTGTTAGCACTAAAAGCTCACACATTTAGCTTAAATTTGAAGTCTAACTGGCACATATTTGTTGCTTGCTGCAGTTCTTAAATCAGAAGGAATTTTTGAAGGAGTTGCCATATATGTGTCAAATTGTCAATCATCAAAGCATATGCATCATATGCTGGGCATGCTGAAGCAAAAGTTTTTAAATATGAGTTGTTAAAGAACGGCAAACAAGCCAAACTAAGTTGCCTGGATTTGTTTATGCATGATACAAACTTAGTACCACAATTGAGAAGAGATTGAGCCACATGTTTATGCAGCTAAGACTAGTTATCTACTAGGCATGAATAATGATGTACATTAAAGTCTTTTTTTTTTTTTTTTTTTTTTTTTTTTTTTTTTTTTGGGTAATACAAACATAAATTGTATGATATACTCCCTCCGTCCCATAATATAGTTCCTATTTTCCGATTTTGGAGAACCAAAATATTGTTCTTGTTTCTGTTTTTGGATAGTATGTAAAAAACATTATACCCTCACTTTTTAGAATTTATTCATTCTTCTTCTTAATTTACCCTTAAATTTTGCACACACCTTCTACTTTTTTCCACTTTCTGTCTTTAACTTTTGTCTATGATTCACTTTTGTTAATGTAATTTATCCAGGCCACAATCTTCTCCTATTTCTTAAATACCGTGAAAAAACACAAACAAGAACTATATTATAAGACAGAGGTATTTTTTTTTATATATATATATATCATATATAACTAATATATAAAGCTAAACTTTTAGCCAGGCCACGAGACAACGACACTTGGCGCTTTAACTTTTCGCCAAGTGTCGTGCCACATAGGCGACATATAAGATTTAGTATGACACCTCTAACGCTAGATAAGAGAATTTAAGATAGATTTTTTTTAAGATAAAAAAGTTATTTAGAGTTTTATTTCTGACAAAAAAGTTATTTATACTTTTATTTCTGATAGGACTTCTAATTTTCCATATGAATAAGTAGATTGTAACTTTAAAAATATATCTTATAAATATGTTAAATTAAATTTATATCATCAAATTTATAAAGTTGTACAAAACAGGACTTATTTATGATACACTTTAATCAACCAAAATAAAACTTGGCATTTTGATTTTTCGTCAAGTGTCACGTCATGTAAAAAACAAATATGAATTAGTGTGACACGCATAAGATAATAATTATAACTTTTAAATACTTTTAACACAACTTTAACCCGTCTTTATAAGTAGCGAATTAATTTAAGGATTTTTAAAACATAAAGATATATATTGCGGAGGGAACTCGGGGCATCGCCCGGGGTACGTACTAGAAATTAATATATAAAGCTAAACTTTTAGCCAAGTCACGAGGCAGCGACACTTGGCATTCTAACTTTTCGCCAAGTGTCGAGCCACGTTGGATAGATTTAAATACACTTCATAAGATAAAAAAAAGTTAGTTTAGAATTCTATTTTAAATCAAATTTGGATAGAATTTTAGGATAAAATTATTAATTTAGAGTTTTAATTTCAATAAAATAAAATTTGAGTGTCGCGCCACGTTGGATAGATTTAAATCGACTTCATAAACAACCCGGGCATCGCACGGGCACAAAACTATGCTAAACTTTTAGCCAGGTCACGAGACAGCAACACTTGGCATTCTAACTTTTCGCCAAGTGTCGCACCACGTTGGATAGATTTAAATACACTTCATAAGATAAAAAAGTTACTGTAGTTTAGAATTCTATTTTGAATCAAATTTGGATAGAATTTTAGGATAAAATTGTTAATTTAGAGTTTTATTTTTAATAAAATAAAATTTGAGTGTCGCGCCACATTGGATAGATTTAAATCGACTTCATAAACAACCGGGCATCGCACGGACACAAAACTAGTATATATATATATATAAAGGAAATTTTGACATTTGTTACCACAAAAAACACCATGTTTCACATTTGCTACCTATTTATTTATTTTTATTTTTTTTTGCTTTGCTACCATCCAAATTCCACATTATTTAATTTAATTACCTAATACCTTATACAATTATTATTTTCATTAGTAGGGCTCAACCACCCCTCCATCCCCAGCCACCTCACTTTCACCTTTCTATCCCCTATTAATGCTGCCTCGAAGGCTTAAACATCACTGCCACCCCCTCCCCTCAATTGTCAGCCCTTCCCCGTTAGCCACCCCTTCTCCCGGCCAGCGGCCAACGTCGATGACCCTAACCCCCTTTCTTTTCCCCACCTATGCAGGCCGCCCCCCTTTTCCCTTCTTGCTACCTTGACCCAGACCCCCACCCCCACCACGAATTGAAAACCACCCCCTTCCCATTTCCCCCACCGGAATCGGCCCTATCCCCATTCACCCCATCGAAATCGACCCCCTTCCCCTTCCCCCACCAAAAAACCAGCACCCCTAACCCTAAACCACCAGCCCAAAACACCCCATACAGGTTTTAGGGTTTTGCTTATGGTGGTTTTGGGGGTGGTGGTTTAAGATTGTTAATTATATTTGTGCATGATTTATGCTTAATTGGCTTGATTATTGCTTGAGATTCTCGGATTTTTCGAAAAATGTCCAAAAAATTTGATTTGGGGATTTCTTGTGTGATGTATAATTACTGAAATTGATTGCCCTATGTTATTGTATGTTGAATTGTTATGTCATACCCATGAGCTTAGTACGGGACCTTCAATGGTGGTTCCGCCATTGTTGACCTTTAAATTATTTTATAAAATTAAACAATTGTCGAGATTATATCATCATCTATAATAAGCTGGATGATATCATCCATTGTCTAGATGATATCCCGTATTAGTTCCATGATATATTATATTAGTTCAATGATATCCTTTATTATATAGGTTTCATGATATTATGTATAGGTTGGATGATATCCTCTATTGGTTTTATACTTATATGATATCGTCTATAAGCTGGATGATATCATCTATTGCCTATGAAATCATTTATAGGCTTACTAATATATATCCTCTAATGGTTATATGATGTCATTTGTAAGCTGGATGATATCTTCTACGAGTATTAGTTTGTTGGATGATATCCTCTATTAGTTATATGACAATCCATCCTTTATTGATTTTATGATTTTAGCCTCTATTGGTTCCATGATATCATCCTAGATGATATCATCTACTATGTATGTTTATGATTTCATCTCTCTTATATATGATATCATATGTTTGTTCAATAATATCCTCTATTAGTTCCATGATATCATGTATATGCTTGATGATATCTTCTATTTGTTACATATATCATCTACAAAATGGGATTGTTATAACACATATCCTCCAACAAGTAGTACATATCCTCTATTAAATACTACATATCCTTTATTGGCTGGATGATATCCTCTATTGGCTATATGATATTATCCAGCCATGATATCATATAGCCAATAGAGGATGTATATCATTCAACAATAAAGGATATCATTCAGCTAGTAGAGAATGTCAGCGAGCCAATTAAGGATATCATTTAGCCAATAGAGGATATTATCCAGCCAATAGATGATATCAAAAACCCGCTGGATTGACGAAATATTTGATCAGTCTGGACTGAGCAATAATTTTTTCTATCTTAAATAAATCCTTTTTATTTTAATAGTGACATCTTTAGCGGACTTCAATTATCCTTTTCTACTTTTGAAACTTGTAAAAGGCGCCATATCAAACAAACACACAATCTATTAAAAAAATAATTTGATTAAATTTTTTAACTGAACTATATGTACCTTTTTAAATTAATATATAAAACTTCATGTATACACTTGTCTAGTAAATTATTTAATTTCAAATTGGTTAATAGCATTTCCCCTCACAAAAAAAAAAAAAAAAATGGTTAATAGCATGAGTAGCTACTTAATAGGGGCCAATTAACGATACAAAAGTTTGCTAAATACTAACTAATTAGTGTAATAAAATTAAAAGAGTTTCCTAATAGAGATAAAATTAGAGTAGCAAACATACCATAATAAAATAAATTTAATCTTGTAACATTATATCAAGAAATAATAATAAGAATTGATAACATCCAAGTTTTGAGATTTGATGCAAATTATAAGACATTGTTTGAATTACATGCATAAATAAAACAATACTCATCGTATATAATTATGTTAGCATGTACTATAGTCTTCATTGTAAAAGACAAGCAACGAAAACAAACATGCCCTTATTGACAACAATTTGCTTTTCCCCAAATCCTTCCATAAGTTCCATTCAAAAAATTTCAACAGTTTGTAACTTTGCACAAGATCTATTGTCTTGGCCTTATTTTTAACCTATGATATTTTTAAATTTAACCTATGGTTATAATTACATAGGAATATAGGATGATGGAGATATGAAATATTATAATAATAATTATTATTTTTTGCAACCAACTTTGCACAAGATCTATTATCTTGGCCTTATTTTTAACCTATGAAAAATTATAAATTAACCTAGCTAGTTATGATATGTTTATATATTATTATATTATAAAGTATAGTTTAAATATAGAAAGAAGATATGAATTAATAATATTATAATAGAAGATGTAAAAGAATCAGAAATCTCACAAGTTAGGCCTCGAAAGTTGATGCTCTTAGCTTGACAGTGTTGGAGAGGGGAAGAATATTCTAAAGGCCACCAAAATACAAGAAGAAAAATCCAAAGAAGAAATACTAAACAAAATTAAAGATTTTGAAAAGCAAAGCATCATTAGATTATGATTAATGTTAAGGATACCAGGAAAAGTCAGCTCATAAGGGGACGATTGCTACACATTTCTAAAAATTCACTGCTCTTTTCAGTTTGCTGTCTTTTTACCTGTCTTTCCTCGTTTTACCACTATTGGATCGGATTTTAGCCCACTACCCGACCCATTTACCCACTTCAAATTAAACTTCAATTCAACTGAATGTGCTCGTGTACTCCTTACATTCCATAACACTTTGTTTGGATAGGAAGAAATGGAAGGAAAAGAAGAGAAGAGAAATGGAGGGGGACAAAATCTCTTGTTTGGGTAAAAGATTGGGGGAAGGAAGGGGAAGGAGAGGGAGGGATCCATTTTCCCTCTCTCTTTAATAACCATATTCTCTCCAAAATTGGAGAGATTTGGAGGGAAAATGGAGCTCACCTCTCCCTCCCTTTCTTTTCCCTTCCCTTCCTCCATTTTCCCTCCCCTTCTTTTCCTTCCTTCTTTGCTATCCAAACAAAGCGTAAGAGAAAACAATGAAACTTAACACACGTCAATGTCTGTATTTAACCTTATATATAGTTTTATTTTTACTTTTTTTTTGAAACAATATATATGTAATTGAACATTAATAAATAAATGTTAATATTCCTCAGCCTCAAATTAATACATAATATCTTTTATAAAACATTTTACGTGATTTTTTTTGCTTTCAAAGTTAGTCAATAAATAATGAAAAAAATACCGTTTGTGAAATATTGTCAAACGCTAAGAGAATTACCTTTAATGTTTCATTTGCTATTTTTGATAGATTATGTTAATAATCTATTGTAATTATCTTGTGAATATTTTAGTGTATATCTTTCCTTAGTTAGCTTTAGCCTAACCTAGTATCCTTGGTTGTACATATACTCACTTTACAGTAATGAGAAGGCACGTCAAATATTCTCATATTCTCTCATGGTAACACGAGTCTAGGTTTTACAATCCGAAACCCTAATTCTCTTCCGCTCATCTTCTCTAATCTTCTTCAATTTCGGTTCTCATCAATGGCCGAACAAAAGGTTCATCATGCTACACTTGTCCCTAACATCAAGGCTTGCATCCCTATTGTTCTTGATTACAACGGTACTCAATACAATACTTGGTCTACTCTATTCCAACTCCATTGCCGTACGAATTTAGTGGTCGACCACATCATCCCTCTGATTGTTAATGACAAGCAGAAAGCTCCTAAATCTTCTTCTGACCTTGATATGTGGCAAAGACTTGACAACATCGTTCAATAATGGATATACAATACCATCTCGACTGATCTTCTCGATTCAATTATTGATCCCAATGACAAGGCTATCGATGCTTGGAAACGATTCTTTCTCAACAACAAGTCAGCCCGTGCTCTTCATCTTGATGCGCAATTCACAAACACCAGTCTCGATCAGTTCGAGGGTGTTAAGCCATATTGTGCTCGCCTGAAATCCCCAGCGGATAGTCTCCGGAATGTGGGTGATGCAGTCTCTGATAATCGCATGGCCTTGCAATTATTGAAGGGGCTCTCGGAAGAATACAAGCCTTTTCGCACCTCTGTTCGTCACTTAACTCCGCTTCCTAGTTTTGACACTTTGTGCTCCATGCTCGAATTGGAGGAGCAGGGTAATGCGTCTGATGTTCCAGATTCTGTTGAGGAAGTTCATCTCTCACAATCGCCATCATCGACTGCATTTAATTCGCAGCAGGGCAAGCAGATTTCTAATTCTCTTCGTAGCAATTCGCAGCCTTCTCGCGGTGGTCGGAAAACTAAGGGAAAGGGTGGAAAAAAGGGCGGCTCTGGGTTCGGTGGTCGGAGCAACCAGCAGCCGCAGCAAGCAGCACATCAACAGTCAGCAGCGTCACAATTCACGGGTCAACAGTGGTGGATGTATCCACCTCCATGGGCATATTGGAATCAAGCCTCCTGGGCTACACCTCCCTGCCCATATCCTTCACAAAGCCCAGGTGTAGGGAATATTTTAAGCATTACCCCAAACTTGAACCCCACTATGATCATATACTTAAGTACGGTGGCGTCCAAAGGGAAGGAAGCTAGAGCAAAAGAGTCGCCAACAAGTTTTAGGAACTTGTAAACCGCTCACAGGGTGAAGGTTACACCCCTTAACGATCCAGGAGATCGTTAACTCCAATAGGTCTGGAACCATGACTGGTAGTTCGGGATGAAGGTACAAATCCAACCTAAAATAGATTGAACCTGCCCTAATAATAGGCCTCTACTTTATTTAATTTTGATCATATTCATGTGAGCTTTTTGACTAACATGCAATCAATAGGTTTACCCTAAACCTGTTTAATCTATATTGGTTGAATATTAATGCACAACAAAATCTATTATTGGCGATCACTTGAATTATAATCAAATTAACCCTAAACAAGATCATTAATTATCTTATTAAGCGTGATTACAAGTACAAATTTCCTTTAAACATGCATAAAAGGCGTGATCAAGAAATAACAATAAATAATAAGCAACATAATAATAATCATAATAATAATAATCATAATCCAAATAATCATAATCATCAAAATAATAGTCATGTTAAAGCATAATATTAATAGCAAGATGCTAGGCATGATACTAACAAGATTAATAACAAACCCTATCATGTCACTAAACAATAAAGATCAAAGCTTTAGCCCTAACATGATACTAACATGATATTAGAAAAAGAGAATAGGAAGCATCATAGAAATCATAATTGATATAAGCAAATCACCCTAAATATGATACTAGGAAGCAATAAAACATCCTAACATGATAATATGAATCAAAATAACAATCTAAGCATGATTTCTATATCAAAAGATCAATTAAACAATTAAAGCACTTACTTGGATGCCTCGTATCTCTTTCTAATAACAAAATACACACGTTAGTAACTTTAAGGAAAATATAAAACCAAATAATTAAATTAAATAATTGAAATAGAGAATCTAAAGAAAGTTTAGACTAGATTTGAGATCAAACCCTCAAAAATCAAACCTTTCACGTCTAGGGCGAAGGAAACTTCGAACTTGGCTAGGTGTGTCTAGTGATAATGTATGAGGAATTTTGTTTGCAAAAGGCTAGGCTAGAAAGAGAGAGAGAGAATCAAGAAATTCTTGATGAGAGTTGGTGAGAATTAGATGAGAAGGATTGATGATTGAAAACAGAGATTTTAGGAGGCTATTTATAGAGAAAATCAGCCGGATATGATAAAAAAGAAATCAGAGTTTTGAAGAGAATAAAACACGATCGCAGCGCCAAACACGCGCCTGTCGCCAAACGCTGGAGCTGTCGCCAGACGCTAGGCCTGGCGTCCGGCGTTGCAAGACAGTTTTTGCGAATTTTGTTTTTATCATATCTTTTGATACAGAAGTCCAAATAAGTCATATAATATGTCATTGGAAAGATCTTGAAGTCTAATTTCCAACCCAATTAGAATCAGATTAAAATCTTTTGTAGATAAAATTATATGGCCGATATAGTAGGACGGTGTCAGTTTTGGATAGAGTTATGTATTCCATTCATATCTTTTTCGTTATAGCTCGGATTTAATATTATAATATATCATTGTAAAGATAATTTCAAGATCTATCCAACCATATAAAATTTAGATAAATATTATGAGGCACGAAAATAATATCTGAATATATTTTACTTCGTACAAAACAAGGATTCTTAAAAGGAGTAGTTTTATTCAATTTCAAACTCTTTGAAACATAATTATCAATCCTAACTCCATTAGAATTTAAGAGAACTTTCTATAATATTCTAGAAGACTATAATAAATCCTAATATCTTTGGGAATTATAATTAATAATAGGCCCTCCTCTAAATCATTGGCCCGTAGGTAAAATCCGGTTTGAGCCCAGTTTAGTATTTTGGCCATAACTTCCTCATTATTTATCGGAATTGGGCTTATAATATATTGTTGGAAAGGTCTTTTCAAGCCCTATCCAACTAAACCATTATTGGACCCTTTTCATGGACCAAACTAAACTGGAATGCACGTTTTTCATAAATATGGTAAGAAAAGAAATATTTTCAAAAACAGAAAGAAGAGATATTTTATAAAAACATCCTCATCACTACACTTTTCACACTTTCGCTTTGTTCGATAATCAATTGACATGAAAGGTATTCATCACTGGGTTTGGTTTTGGGGAGACACATTTGGGTGTCTACACCAGGCCTAATGCCATGGGGTGCATGACCTTCCCAACCCTCTCCCCCACAAACCGGTGTTCTAGGCCCAAGGCCACAACAGGCGTATTACATGGCTGGTCCGCCTTCCTCTTCCTCGGGTTACGTGCCAACCAACATCGAGCAAGCTATGCATACAATGTCACTTGCCGACCAGAATTATTATATGGATACCAGAGTTACATCTCATATGACGAACTCTGAAGGTAACTTGTCGTCATATTTTCATTTAAGCAATAATAATAATAATAATACTATTATTGTTGGTGATGATAGAAAAGTTCCAATAAATGGTTATGGTCACAAATCCCTAAACCGAAACACACTTTAACTCAAAAATGTCCTACACGTGCCTAAACTTGTCAAAAATCTAATTTCTGTTAGAAAATTCACTATTGATAATCATGTATCAATTGAATTTGATCCTTTTGGGTTTTCTGTGAAGGACTTGCAGACGGGGAGCAAAATAGTGAGATGTAATAGCAGTGGTGATCTTTATCCCTTCTTCATAGATCGTCAAGTCATTTCCAATTCCATTCTATCAGCTTTTTCAGTTGTTTCTCCTAATGTGTGGCATTCTCGTTTAGGTCATCCAGAAAATGAAATTCTTAGCTCTTTGCGTAGTAGTAATCTCATAAATTGTAATAAGGCTTCTAAGCACGTTTGTCATTCTTGTCCTTTGGGAAAATTAATGAAATTGCCTTTTTATGATTAAATGTCTCATACTACTATGCCCTTTATTTGATATTGTTCACAATGATTTATGGACCTCTCCAATTTATAGCTCTCTTGGTCACAAATATTATGTTCTCTTTCTTGATAATTACACGAATTTTCTATGGACTTTTCCTATCTCTACCAAGTCTCAGGTTTATGACTTATTTATTCGTGTTCGAACATATATTAAGACTCAATTTGAGAGGGAGATTAAGGCTTTCCAATGTGACAATGGAACGGAATTTACCAAAACTCCATTTCAAAAATTTTGTGAACAAAATGGCATGACTTTTCACTTCTCTTGCCCATATACTTCTCCTCAAAATGGCAAGGCCGAAAAAAAAATTAAAACGATTAATAACATTGTTCGAACTCTTCTAAGTCATGCTTCAATGCCGCCTTCTTTTTGGCATCATGCTCTTGAAATGGCTACCTATCTCCACAATATCTTACCGACAAAAATTCTAGACTACAATTCGCCCACTAAAATTCTATATCAAAAGCTTCCCAACTACTATCATCTTAGGGTGTTTGGTTGTGTATGTTATCCCCTCTTTCCGTCCTCTAAAATTTACAAACTTCAAGCTCGAAGTAGTCCTTGTGTTTTTCTAGGATATCCATCTAATTATTGAGGGTATAAATGTTTTGATATGTCAATTTGTTAAATTATTATAGCTAGACATGAATGATTTGATGAGTCGTTTTTCCCTTTTCAAAAGTTCATACTCCGAGCCTCATTCTTATGATTTTTTGGGTAGTGAATCGAGCATACTTGACAACCTCAATTTGCGTCAAGCTATCCCTTAAACCGAGCAGCCCCCTCACCCCGAGCATCCCCCACAACCTGTCCCTACTGCTGTCACACAACATACTCCACGGGAAGACTGTGGTGTAGAAGCTCAGGCCACGGCCCACCCGTGGAGGCACTGCCAGCCTCTGCTGCTGCCATACAGCAGACTTCACGGGCAGGATGCGGTGTAGGAGCACAAACTGCGACCCCCCCCCCCCGCGCGGAGTCCCCTGCCCAACCCCACACAATAGCAGCCTTCTCCCCGCTGCTCCTCTCCTGTGCCTGCCTCGTCCCCCTCTGCTTAGCAACGTGGTCTTAGCCCACCTCCTGCTAGCCCCGCCGGGTTAAACGCCGGCAGTGGTGTTGTAACACCCTAATAATTCTCTCTTTAAATCTGTGAGGACCCTGAACAATATTCAAGAGAATTACTGGCGTGCTACCGCCACGTGTTCAGACGTTAAGGCTTTATCAGAAAATAGCAGCAAAAAAACTAATTTAGTTATAAATAAGTTTCAAAACCAATAACCAAAACCAAATTAAATCTTACAACTTGGAACCATTAAGGCCCTTATTCAAAACCCCACAAAAGTAGTAAATAAATAAAACCAGAGTTTAAATAAATTCAAACTTATGAAAAGAAATAAACTGCGAACAATAACCAACTCTCCACTCAAAATCCCACCACCTTGATGCAATTCCAAACTATGTAAACACCTGTGATGAGTCTGCTCCCCAATATTACAAGTGTAAAGATTGGATCGTCACAGGGTCATTGAAAGGCGAAGGCCATGACCAAAGAAAGGCACACACAAAAGCACGCAATCAGCAAAGCTGAGTACATACAAGCTGCGAAACATAATAAGAAATCCCTAGCATGCTACTAATAATCAATCATCACGCATCATTAGTTTGTAGACTCGACACATGACTCAACTATTTACATCATTATGACTCCATTAATTAATAATAGGTAAGTCATTATTTTTATTCATTGGATTACACAATAGACAAGGTTGTCCAACCCATGCTCCATTTGGAACATCAATAAAAGAAAAACCCCATGCCTCCTTTCGGAAACATCAATAAACATCCAACGACCACGGGCGCGACTCTGTGACCGTAGTTAGTATGAGATCTCACCTAACTCCTAGTTTTAAAAAATATTTGAAATAGGAGACTCGTAGATCAGACGGCCTCGAGAAAAGTGCACGGCTAATACCCCGTGTACCCCAACCCCTGATTGTCATTACTCCAGATGTGCACCAATCCAGAGTTTTATTGCTCATCCATCTTGCACTTTACGTGGTTTACAGGTTTAGACTTGGTGATGACTCATATGCATAACAATACAAACATTTGAATAACAATTCAATCAAGCAAGGCAAGTTTCCAATTTCAATTCTTGATTTATTAGTGACAAACAACATTTATTATTTAATCTTTTAACTACCTCGGTGTATAAACACCTTGAGTGCATAAGGCACCCCACAAACTTAACCTCGTCATATAAGACTTAAATTCTTCCTTTACTCATCCTGTTTGCATAATCATGAATGAGTAACAAATTAATCATTACACCAATCACATACCTTTGCCTCTAAGCGCACCTTGCATAATTAGAGCACAAATAATACTTGCAATATAAAATAGTGCACGTCATACGAAATTCACAATGTATAGCCAAACAATTTAACTCAGTCATCCCTATACATGATACTAAGTTCTCGATCCGTCCTTAAACATGCACCTAAAAGCAAGGTTTCGTAACTCGTACGTACCTTGAATAAACGAATTGGTATGCCACTTTACTATCTAGAAATCACCTTCAATAAACTCCTCTCCTAAACCAAACAGTAACATCTCAATCAATACCCAATCAATCAAATTTATAGCAATACTAACTTACTTTAAAACCTTCAAAATCTAAATCAAACAACACTTTAAAACCTCCCCTTTAGTTAAAATTAAAGGCTTATATATAATTCTTTAAATTTTCTTCATAAAAACCTTAAAATATACTCTTATACATGAAATTACAGCAAGTTTAAAGTTTAATAAAAATCTGTAAATTATTTAGAAACCCCTAATAATCTCCCTTTTTAATGGGTGATTAAACCCTCTTTATAAAACATCAAAAGTAGTACTTAGAAACTATTTCCAGCACTTAAAACTTCAATAAAAACATATATTTATGCTTAATTAACTTTAAACATAATTAATTTTATTAATCAAACTCAAGGATAATATTTTAAGTATAAAAAAACTTCGTTAAAATCAAAAATTGTCCGAAAATCATATTTAGAGGCTGAATTTGGCCACGAGAGGGTGGTACTCACTATTAGAGGTGGTTATTGGATAGGGTAGTCCAATGATAATAGGGTCAGGGCCAAGCTTATAGGGCTTTTAATGGACAGGGCTATTAATGGACATGGCTCTTATTGGGTAGGGTCAATATAGGGCCAACATGCTTTTCCAATTTAGTTGATAAAGAAAATACATAATGTAAAAATAATTGTATAGATTAATTTGTATTCATATGTATTTAATAATGGTTTTGTCCAATATTTATTTTAATTGATATTTTGTAGGACCGCCCATTAACGACCCGCGACCCGCATTGGCCCGACCCTATAAAATGTGACCCTCTTTGACCCTGACCCGCAACCGACCCACACCGACCCTGACCTGACCCACCCAATAACCAGGTCTACTCACTACCATAGGTAGTGTGTCTTTCTTAAAAAGTTGTTTCTATATGGAAAACTATACTTTTTTTTTTTTAATCAAAATCGGATGAGTTCAGAACCTAACCGAGATTAAAACGGGATTAATATTAACGAACGGAAATCTAAAAATTAAAACACGAATTTACGTGTTCAAAATAATCTGGAATTAAGTTAAACTAATCAGTAGTTATAATCACCAAAATTTCAAAACATCATTACTATAAAAGCCCCAAATCAATTGTTCATAAAAACCCTAAAATCATGATTTTCAATAATTTAAAACACTAGGTTATAAAATTTACAAAATCTGAATATTTTGACATTTATAAAATTTGAAATTATAAAGTTTAATCATCAAAATACAATTTGATACTAATTAAATTAATTTCAAACAATAAAATCAAAATCCATAAATCAATAATGTAGACACCCATTTGTGTCTCCCCAAAACCAAACCCAGTGATGAGTACCTTTCACGTCGAATCATAATCGAATGAAACGAAAGTGTGGAAAGTCTAGTGTTACGGAAAGTTTTTATTTCTTTTCTTTTCTCTCTGTTTTTGAAAACTTTATTTTAAGAAAACAGCCAATCCAATTTGGTTGGTCCATGATATGGGTCCAATAGTGGTGTAGTTGGATGGGGCTTGCAAAGACCTTTTCAACGATATATTATAAGCCCAATTCCGATGAATATTGAGGAAGTTATGGCCAATTTACTAAACTGGGCCCGGTTTGAGCTTTATGTACGGCCCAATGATCTAGGGGAGGGCCTAATATGATTTATCATTCCTAATGCAATTAGGAATGGTTTTAGTCTTCTAGATTTTTCTAGAAGGTTCTTTTCATTCCTAATTCAATTAGCATTGATAAGTTGACTTTGTTGACTTTTTAGAGTTTTAACCAAAATCAAATAGCATTTTCGAAGAAATTATATTATTTTATCCTCTAGTACGGTAAACTTATCGGATTTTCGAAAACGCGTTGGAATCAGGCTTGGCGCCTAACCCCAGGCCTTGGCGCCCGGAACCAGGCCTGACGCCTGGCGCTAGTGTTGGTGCCTGGCGCTAGCTAGCGAGGGTTGGCGCCAGCCCTGTTTTCTGAGCGTCAGACTCTGTTTTGTGAAATTATCTTTTTTTGGTTGATTTTCTCTATAAATATCGTATTTAAAACTCAGTTTTCATGGACAATTAATCATCTACATCCATCATTCATCTACAATCATTAATTCTTTAGCATTCTTTAAATCAATCATCTCTCTTTAAACATTCAATTCTTTCTTACTTTGCTTTTAAACACAAAATTCCGCATTCACAAGATCTAGAAACACCTAGCCATATTCGAAGTTGCCTTCGCCCTAGACGTGAAAGGTTTTAATTTCTGAGGGTTTGGTCCCAAATCTCTATTTCAATTATTTAATTTAATTGTTTTGATTATTATTTTTCTTGAAGTTACTAACGTGTGTATTTTGTTATTAGAAAAAGGTACGAGGCATCAAAGTAAATACTTTAATTGATAAATTGATATTATGATGTAGAAATCATGTTTATATTGTTGTTATGATTCCTAGTATCATGTTTAGGGAAAAGGTTATAATATCAAATATGTTTGTTATGATTTCTGCGATGCTTCCTATGTTCTTCCTAATATTAATGGTTGCTAGTATCATGTTAGGGTTAAAGATTTGATCTTTATTGCTTAGTGACATGCTAGGGTTTGTTATTAATCTTGTTAGTATCATGCCTAGGATCTTGCTATTATTATTATGCTTTAACATGATTATGAATATTATTATTGTTATTGTGATGATTATCATTTATGATTTATGATTGTCATGATTATTGTGATTATGATTATTATTTTTATGATTGTTATGTTTAAAGGGAATTGGTACTTGCATGTTTAAAGGGAATTGGTACTTGTAATCACGCTTAATAAGAGATTAATAATCTTGTTAGGGTTAATGTGATTATAATTTCAAGTGATCGCCAATAATAGATTTATTTGTGCATTAAATTCAACCAACATAGATTAAACAGGTTTAGGGTTAATCCTATTGATTGCATGTTAATCAGAAAGCGCACATGAATACGATCAGAATAAAGTAGAGGCCTATTATTAGGGCAGGTTCAATCTCTTTTAGGTTGGATTTGTACCTTCATCCCCGAACCCTTATTTGGTTCATGACCTTATGGAGTTGACGATCTCTTGGATCGTTAAGGGGTGTAACCTTCACCTCGTGAACGGTTTACAAGTTCCTAAAAAACTTGTTGGCGACTCTTTTGCTCTATCTTCTTCCCTTTTGGACGCCACCGTACTTTAGTGTATGATCACAGTGGGGTTCGAGCTAGTGGGATTTTAAAGGCCTGAAATTATTCCCCACAGTTTTTGGCGACTCCACTGGGGAGGATTTCTATTTTAATTCCTGAATTTGTTTCGGCAATGATTTAGAATGAGTGGATGAGACTCGAAAAGTTCTAAGTATTTCATGTGCGTAATTTTGATTAACATTATTGTCATATGCATAAAAAAGATCTCATTGGAAAGACCATCCGTAATGAGTTAAAAACATAGGATTTTACACGTAGGAAATTTGAGAAACGTCTTTCACAACTAGGACTGAAATAACACCGCGCGAAACTGGAAAATTTTATCGAGCATAGAAAGCTGCTGAGGCATGTGGGAAGTAGCGTCAGGGGCCAGAGCTTGGCGCCAGACTTTAAGCCGTAGCGCCAGACGCCAGCATTGGCGCCAGGCGCTACAGTTAAAATCTGGCGCCAGGCGCTACAGTTAAAATCAGGCGCCAGTCTCTGATTGCTGGCGCCAAATTCCCCCAATACCGAGCCAGAAATATGCGTTCTAATTTCGACCGGTTTTTCGTATTATTTGCTCGATCCTACTTCCTGATTGAATTTTTCTCACTTTTCTGAAACCTATATGTGTTCTACATATGGACATAACCCTCTGGGAATTCATGCTTCATCTACCCGATTGAACGCTCCGTGCAACAAAGGGTACATCCGATATGTTGAATTCACCAAACCATGGAAGCGAGTTTTTTCTAAAGCTCGCGGTGTCCCATCCACTTGCGCCAACCCTTCACGGTTAGGCTTCCGCGCGGTGCATTCGGACAATTAACCATGGACCCTTTTTGACTAAACCATATCCCGAACTTTAGAGAACTAGAGCCATGGTTAGGTTGCAAACGCATTGCATCATATTGTGCCTACTTGACTAATTGTGCATTATTTGTTGTGCATATATATTCTATGTTTCTCTTAACCGTTTGTTGACTTGTGTTGAGACTAAATAAATCAATGACTTAAAGAACTTTGCCTAATTAATTAATTAATTAATTAATTTGAGTCAATAAAGTCTAATATTTTAATCGGAATTGACCTAGTACGACTTTAGGCATACCCCAGTTGACTAATAACACCGAAAACAGTCCCAGACCAAAGCTCCAATATTGGCGCCAAGGTCTGAGCTGTAGCGCCACACTATGGAGTGTAGCGCCTGACGACAGCAATGTTGTCTGGCGCCAAGCTCCACAGTGTGACGCCAGTCCTGTCGCTTGGCCGACAGTTCGGATTATTGGTCGAGTCATCACCTAGTGTCTAATTAACCAGTTTGCTAATTAATTCGGTTAATTTTCGCTGTCGATAACACCTTGTCGAGTCATTAATCGAGTCTTAGTCACATAGTCTAGCCACATGGTCATGACACGAGTCTTAACGCACCATCTACACTCACTAGTCTTAGCACACACTTTGAGTACATCACCATGACCATGTCTTAGGTCCATGCATGAGTCGGTCTTTCCGTCATTTGAGTTGGGGGTACATTCTATTCCTAGATTCTTCATATCCCTCCATCATTCTTCTTCACATTCTATTCCAATCTTTCTTCACTTCCTCCATCCATTGCATGTTGAATAAAGTTTGAGTCAAATAATTAACAATAAGTATCCCCAAATTCCTTTTCCACAGTACTTGGTCAAGGAGAGAAGGGCGATTAATCAAGGACAACCTCTTTATTCAAGTCTCGCTTTTTGATAAACCGATTCGTCAAAAGAGGAAGGCTAGGAAGATAATGGCAACTCAAGAAGAAGTCAATGATCTTAAGAACCAATTGGCTACCGTAACTGAGACACTGAAGCTTCTCGCACTCAAAGTCGACGATCCCGTGAAGCAACAACAGATTGACCTCATGCAAGAGAGCCTAAGCAAGTTGTCTAGCGACAAGTTTCAAGAGCTTACATCACAAGGGGTCTCGGTGGACAAATATCTTCTTCCACATAAGTTCAACGCCAACGACATCCCAAAATTCAAGGCAATGGATAATCCTTACTTTCATCTAAGAGCTTTTGAAACCATAATGAGTATTAAGGGTATTGATAAGAAGGTTCTCCCTTCTCTGTTCTCACTATCTCTTGAAACCGTTTGCCAACAATGGTACTTCTCCCTCGACAAAGAGAAAACCTCTACCTGGGAATTGATAGTAAACGCTTTCATTGATAGGTACAAATGCAATATCCAAGTTGAAACCGACCATAGACAACTTGAGATGCTAAGACAAAAGGAGAATGAAGGTTTTACTTCTTTCTTTAATAAATGGAGAGAAACTTTCGCCAAGATGATTGAGGTCCCCACCGAAAAGGAGTCTGTGAGGATGTTTATCAAGAATCTCCAAGAAAAGTATTCGAAGCATTTAAAATATCAACACAATTTGAATACTTTTAAGGCCGTTTATGACATCGGAATTGAAATCGAAGACGACCTCGCAAAGCAAAAAGCTACTAACAATAGTAACCACGGTGACTGGAAAGGAAAGAAGAGCGACAATCCTTCTTCTTCCGAAAACGCCCACTCTAGTAATAATGTTAGTACCTTTGACCATAATGGTGTCTTAGCCATGGACAATCAAGGATCTAAAAGGAAACCCAGGCGAGAGTTCACACCCATTGGAATGACCTACGATGCTGCTTTCGATCGTCTCTATGATCGAGGATTAATCAAACCTATTGGCCCTACCGAGGATCCAACACCAGAAAATCGATCTTCTAGATGGAATCCAAATTCCTATTGCAAGTACCATCGAGGAAACGGTCATACCACTGATGAATGCTACAGGTTTCAAAATCTCATTCAAGATCTCATAGAAGCAAACAAGGTCCCATTGCCTCTAACTAGCGAGAAGACTGGGTGATGATGAAGCGAATGCCACAAGACAAGAGGCGAGCTGCAACGACAAGATTTCATGGCCTCTTTTTCTATTTCTTTTTCATTTTTTTTCCTTTCTCCAATCAGTCTAGCATAGGCACCTTTTCCTTTCCTTAGATTAATTTTGTAGATTCTTTATTTTCTTTTAATAAAATGAGCACTTATTTCCTTGCATATGATCATCACATTGCATTGCAAAAAAAAAAAAAAATAATTAAAAAAAAAAAAAAATTTATATAAATAAATCCATGTCGAATTAAGCTCAAGGTATACCAATGATTTGAGGCACCCCTTGTAGCCACATCATATCTCCTTTCACCTTTCAAATTTACAATCCTTTCTTCATAAACCACTTTGAGCCTCGTCTAACGATAGACCTTTCTTTTTTCAACCTACATCTACCTAACCTTGGGATGGGATGGTGTGCAACTTATGCAGTTCTAAAAAAAAAGCTCGAGTGATTTCAAAAGATAGCAAAAATAGCAAAAAAATAAATAAAAGTGTACAAAAGGGCAAGTGTTCCAATGTCTTTGATATGAAAATATCTTCGATAAGAACATGTCTCAGATTGCGTCTCTTATCGAGTGCTCGGTACCGTGCCTGAGAAACATGAATGCCAAGTGAGTGATAGACCGCATGATCGAGATTGCTCACACTTATAAAAATAAAAATAAATGCTAAAGCAAAGAGAGCTAAAAAAAAAAAGAGTAGAAACTCAAGCATAAAAATACAAAGATTCAAAAGCAAGGTTGCACACCTTGGGGGCTTATCTAGGGTCTTGAGCCTTTATCCCCTTCTTTTTTCTTCAACCTTTAGCCTAACCACGTTAAAACCCTTAAAAAGATCTTTTTGAGGTATACACACTTGTGCGAGGTTCGGCTAGAGCTACGTTCGGCCTGATTCCTAACGGATACGTAGGACACCTCACATCGAGGTGCGGCCGTAATAATCATGCATTCATATTCACATTCACACACTTACACCATGATCATATCAAGGGATCTCCAATGCTCATCCCTATTCACTTAGAGCTAGACTTGGGGGCTTGATCCTTACATCATTAGCTTACCTAGCCTAAGAGTCACCACCATATGACTCTTTTAAATAATATTTTTTCCACACACTTAGCTCTTGTGGCCTAGATTTAGTGTCACTTTCACACACATCACAGATACATGACCAAGTATACTTCCCTTAGGAACCCTTTGTCATGAAATCTTAACACGATATTGAAGCATGCCTTGTCATATCACTCATCACTCATCATTGCATCACAAAGTACGAAGTGCTTAGCCTCCGTGCCTAAGTTACCCAAATACTTTCATCATTGAGTCAACCATTAAGATATCCTAGGATGGGTTAATCCTTGCACCTTGAGAGATAGTATCAAACAACATTTGACTAAGCTCATTCAACATGCATCTTCACACTTTGATTCTTTTTTCGCGTCTTTCTTTTTCGGGAGAAAGTCGGTACCCTCCACACAAAAATGACGGAATTTTTTTGCTTTTTTGCATTTTCGAGTCGCACGATCACATTACAATGCACACACGGGTCATGAGTCACACGTGTCATTTCACTTCGAGTCGAGTCAACCGCGAGTCAATCACATCGAGTCAAGTTTATACCTTGAGTCGTGTCAAGTTATTGAGTCAAGCAACATTAAACCTTAGGTCAACCCTAAGATAATTAAGCCTTAGGTCAACCCTAAGATAATTGAAAAGATTGGCAAAGTTCTATAGTAAAAAATAAATACAGGTGCAGCAGAATAGGGAAGACCCTACTCCAATTCCTGGCGCCAGAAATATCTCAACAGCGACAGAGCTCGAAGCCTCTCAGAAAGGTGATTTCAACTTCATACATCAGTTTCGGGTTCCTTGGTACGCCAGTTAGCCCCTATAAGCAATTTGACATGATTGAGTAGTCGATTTAATTACAGTCTAAGTGATCAACCTGACGAAAGATCGTCTCACTTAGCTTAAGCGCCTAAGTATTGGCTCATTACAAGCACCAAAGCATCAGTTCAAAAGCAAGCACTTAAACGACAATATTTCCAAATATGGATTGTCGCGCATTCTTATTAAACGACAAAGTGTTCCAAAAATTGGATTGTCACCTCCAACTGACAATATTTCCAAAAATGGATTGTCGTGCATCTTCTTCAACGACAATTTTTCCAAGATTGGATTGTCATCTCTGGCAAAGTTTCCAAGCGTGGATTGTCGTGCTCCTTCTTTGGTTGCAAGTTTTTCCAAGTTCGGATTGTCATACATTCATCGGTTCGTTGGCAAGTTTTCCGAGATTGGATTGTCATACACCCAGTTCCCTATGGCAAAATTTCCCAAAGGATTGTTGTAGGTCTCTACTCATCATAAATTTCGGCAAAAGTTCCTCAACATGGATTGTCATTCGTTTCAACAAGTGGCAAATTTTCCCGAAGTGGATTGTCGGTTGACTCTTTTTTGCAAATGTTCCAAGACGCGGATTGTCAATAGTGGCAATATTTCCTCAAAAGGATTGTCGCATAGCATTGGAAAATTTCCAAGGTGGATTGCTTTCAAGAGTTATACTCTAAGATGTGGATTGTCGATCGTAGCAAAGTTCTTATGAAAGATTGTTACGAAGCATTGGCAACTTTTCCAAGGATTGGATTTTGACAAATTTTCCGAGATACGGATTGTCGCTTCATCGTAGCAACATTTCCAAGGATGGATTGTTACAAAGCATTGACAACTTTCCCTAAATAGGATTGTCATACATCATACAAGAGTTGTGCTGGCAACTATTCCCAAAGAAAAGAGGATTGTCATCACAGCAAAAGCACCGACATACTGGTTCATAAGCAGCGAAGCGCCGACGTACTGGCATAGCAAATATTAAAAAGCAGTGATCTTTTCGAAGACTATCACAGCAGGAAAAAGAAGCTCTTTGTTCAGAACGTCGAAGTAGCCAGGTGGCATTCCCTAGATTGTGGAAAGTTGTCACAAACAACTGAAGGTAATTTCGGGCGAAGTTGTCTTCGATCATATTCCCTAGGATGTGGAATATTATCAATGCATATGAGGATTATTTCAAGAGAAATAATCTTCGATGGTGTTCCCTAGGATGTGGAATATTATCATAGCGAAGGAGGATCGTTACAGGCAAAGCAATCTTCCAAATTTGGAAGCAGTTACAGGCGTAGCAGTTTTCAAGCGGGATGACATTCTCTAGCTTGCAGAAGGTCGTCAAAACAACAGTGAAGCGACAACAATTGGTTACTTTCAGAGACGTGTGCTCGACGGTGCAAGATACGCGTTTATTAACTCTTTTATCTGTTTAACTAATGCTAGTTTTGCAGGTATCGGCGTTGCAAGATTGATTTAGGATCGCAAAACGTTCTGAATCATTCTACGTCCCTATCGCTACTTTGACTTTTGTTTTCGAAACTTGCGTTTCTCCAAACTCAGTCAAAGTGGGGGCTTCTGTAGACACCCATTTGTGTCTCCCCAAAACCAAACCCAGTGATGAGTACCTTTCACGTCGAATCATAATCGAATGAAACGAAAGTGTGGAAAGTCTAGTGTTGCGGAAAGTTTTTATTTCTTTTCTCTTCTCTCTGTTTTTGAAAACTTTATTTTAAGAAAACAGCCAATCCAGTTTGGTTGGTCCATGATATGGGTCCAATAGTGGTGTAGTTGGATGGGGCTTGCAAAGACCTTTCCAACGATATATTATAAGCCCAATTCCAATGAATATTGAGGAAGTTATGGCCAATTTACTAAACTGGGCCCGGTTTGAGCTTTATCTACGGCCCAATGATCTAGGGGAGGGCCTAATATGATTTATCATTCCTAATGCAATTAGGAATGGTTTTAGTCTTCTAGATTCTTCTAGAAGGTTCTTTTCATTCCTAATTCAATTAGCATTGATAAGTTGACTTTGTTGACTTTTCAGAGTTTTAATCAAAATCAAATAGCATTTTCGAAGAAATTATATTATTTTATCCTCCAGTATGATAAACTTATCGGATTTTTGAAAACGCGTTGGAATCAGGCTTGGCGCCTAACCCCAGGCCTTGGCGCCCGGAACCAGGCCTGGCGCCTGTCGCGAGCTAGCCAGGGTTGGCGCCAGTCCTGTTTTCTGAGCGTCAGACTCTGTTTTGTGAAATTATCTTTTTTTGGCTGATTTTCTCTATAAATATCGT
The DNA here is from genome assembly GCF_948465745.1 of Chenopodium album. Classification (NCBI taxonomy): domain Eukaryota; kingdom Viridiplantae; phylum Streptophyta; class Magnoliopsida; order Caryophyllales; family Amaranthaceae; genus Chenopodium; species Chenopodium album. The sequence goes on along the minus strand of NC_137842.1, from coordinate 43,903,277 downwards.
ATTTAAAACTCCGTTTTCATGGACAATTAATCATCTACATCCATCATTCATCTACAATCATTAATTCTTTAGCATTCTCTAAATCATTCATCTCTCTTTAAACATTCAATTCTTTCTTACTTTGCTTTTAAACACAAAATTCCGCATTCACAAGATCTAGAAACACCTAGCCATATTCGAAGTTGCCTTCGCCCTAGACGTGAAAGGTTTTAATTTCTGAGGGTTTGGTCCCAAATCTCTCTTTCAATTATTTAATTTAATTGTTTTGATTATTATTTTCCTTGAAGTTACTAACGTGTGTATTTTGTTATTAGAAAAAGGTACGAGGCATCAAAGTAAGTACTTTAATTGATAAATTGATATTATGATGTAGAAATCATGTTTATATTGTTGTTATGATTCCTAGTATCATGTTTAGGGAAAAGGTTATAATATCAAATATGTTTATTATGATTCCTGCGATGCTTCCTATGTTCTTCCTAATATTTATGGTTCCTAGTATCATGTTAGGGTTAAAGATTTGATCTTTATTGCTTAGTGACATGCTAGGGTTTGTTATTAATCTTTTTAGTATCATGCCTAGGATCTTGCTATTATTATTATGCTTTAACATGATTAAGAATATTATGATTGTTATTGTGAAGATTATCATTTATGATTTATGATTGTCATGATTATTGTGATTATGATTATTATTTTTATGATTGTTATTTTTATAATTTTATTATTCATGATTATTTATTTTATTATTATGTTGCTTGATACATTATTCTTTATTGCTTGATCACCTTTATTGCATGTTTAAAGGGAATTGGTACTTGTAATCACGCTTAATAAGATATTAATCTTGTTAGGGTTAATGTTATTATAATTTCAAGTGATCGCCAATAATAGATTTATTTGTGCATTAAATTCAACCAACATAGATTAAACAGGTTTAGGGTTAATCCTATTGATTGCATGTTAATCAGAAAGCGCACATGAATACGATCAGAATAAAGTAGAGGCCTATTATTAGGGCAGGTTCAATCTCTTTTAGGTTGGATTTGTACCTTCATCCCCGAACCCTTATTTGGTTCATGACCTTATGGAGTTGACGATCTCTTGGATCGTTAAGGGGTGTAACCTTCACCTCGTGAACGGTTTACAAGTTCCTAAAAAACTTGTTGGCGACTCTTTTGCTCTATCTTCTTCCCTTTTGGACGCCACCGTACTTTAGTGTATGATCACAGTGGGGTTCGAGCTAGTGGGATTTTAAAGGCCTGAAATTATTCCCCACAAATAATTATAATTACACAAATTAATAAAACAAAGGAGAAAGAAAATAAGACTAACCTTTTTGTGTGGGAAATTTTTGGGGATTCATGGGGTATTTATAGGAGACAATTGTAGGGTAAATAGGAATATTGGGCCTCATAAAAATAATGGGTCAATTAAGTAAACAAATGGGTTAGGCTTGTTTGATTGGACATAAATTGTAAAATAAAGGTGCATGAAATAATTTGTCAAATTATTTTCGACCCAGATTAATAATTTGAAACTTTTGAAATTAAATTCCGGAAAATAACAAATAAATATTATAAATAAAATAAAAGTTCATTTATAAAATATTTAAAAAATACGGGGGTTACAGGTGTGGGCGAGCCCATGTACGGTGAGATAGAGCGCCTCTCTCTCCTACTCCCACTCTTCATCCCCCACCACCTCTCTCTTTACATCAACCTCATTCCATGACTACCCGTAGCAAACACGAAATTGTCAAGCCAAATCCAAAGTACTCCGATCAAGCACATCACACTTCTTCCTCCATATCACCTATTCCTAAAAACCCGGTCCATGCTCTTCGTGACCATAATTGGAAATTTGCTATGCAGGAAGAATATAATGCTCTCATTGACAACAGTACTTGGAAATCAGTTCCCCGACCAAATAATGTGAATATTATTCGCTCTTTGTGGATTTTTTCGGCATAAAACGAAATCTGATGGCTCTTTGAGAGACATAAAGCTCGTTTGGTTGGTGATGATAAAACTCAAAGGGAGGGAATTGATTGTGATGAAACTTTTAGCCCGGTTGTCAAACCGGCTACTATTCGGGTGGTTCTTAGTATTGCTTTATTTAAGTCTTGGCCAATACATCAATTGGATGTGAAGAATGCTTTCTTACATGGTAACTTGAATGAGACTGTTTACATGTATCAACCTCTAGGTTTCAAAGATCTGGCTCGTCCTGATCATGTGTGTCTTCTCCAAAAGTCCTTATATGGTCTGAAACAGGGACCCTGAGCTTGGTATCAGCGATTTGCAGATTTTATGGCTACTATTAGGTTTGTTCACAACAAATCGGATAATTCATTGTTCATTCTTCGCCATGGTAACTCTAGTGCTTACATTCTTCTATATTGTTCTTACAGCTTCTTCTGAGTCTCTCTGCCGTCATGTTATCTCTCCGCTTAGCTCTGAGTTTGCTATGAAAGACTTGGGTAATTTGTGTTATTTTTTGGGGGTATTGCTGTATCCCAGGGTAAAGATAGTTTATTTCTATCTTAGAATAAATATACTCAGTAAACTCAGGAAATTATTCAAAAGGCAGGAATGGCCAATTGCAAACCCACTTTTACTTCGGTAGATTCCAAAGGGAAGCTAAGTTCCACTTCGGGTGATCCATATGATGATCCCACTTCTAATCGTCGTCTTTGTGGTGCATTGCAATATTTGACTTTCACTCGGCCAGATATATCATATGCGGTGCGATAGGTTTGTCTATTTATGCACGCACCTCATGTAGAGCACATGAATGCGTTGAAACGCATCATTAGATATATTCAAGGGACGTCAGATTATGGTTTGCACCTCCATAAGTCATTCGTTTCTTCGTTACTCTCATACACGGATGCAGATTGGGGCGGTTGTCTAGACACTCAATGCTCTACTTCAGGGTACTGTGTTTACCTTGGCGATAATTTGATTTCTTGGTCCTCCAAACGACAGCCCACTTTGTCTAAGTCTAGTGCCGAGGCAGAGTACGGAGGAGTTGCAAATGTTGTTTTCGAATCTTGTTGCTTGAGCTTTATTGCCCTATTTCTAAAACAACATTGGTTTTTGCGACAACGTTAGTGCTATTTACCTCTCTGGTAATCCAGTTCAACATCAGCGCACTAAACATATTGAGATAGACATACACTTTGTTCGTGAAAAGGTTCAGAAAGGCGAAGTTTGTATCCTACATGTCCCATCCCGATATCATATCGCAGATATATTCACTAAGGGCCTATTTAAGGTTTTATTTGATGATTTTCGGGACAGTCTCAGCATTCGTAAACCTCCCGTTTTGACTGCGGGGGGGTGTAATAGATTATGTTTATAATCTATTGTAATTATCTTGTGAATATTTTAGTGTATATCTTTCCTTAGTTAGCTTTAGCCTAACCTGGTATCCTTGGTTGTATATATAATCACTTTACAGTAATGAGAAGGCACGACAAATATTATCATATTCTCTCAATTTTCATCTTATTCCCTTCGCTTCTCAAAAACTAATACATACAATTTGACTTTTGCATTATTCATCTATTAATATTTTATTTTTTATATAAAAAAAATATATATAATGTCAAATGCTACCATGTATAATGTTTTTAAATACTGCAACATTAAATCTTAAATTCATAATATCATATTTATATAATTTTTATTAATGTACAAAGTATATTTCATATGTTCCGGTCTTGTGTGCGGCTGGCTACACCGTATGACACTATGACCACTTGTAAAAAAAAAAGTGACCCTATAACACTGACTGAGTAAGCCCTATAATACTAATCGAGTAATATAACTCATTTAACGCTGATCGGGTAACTCCTATAACATTGACGAAGTAACCTCTATAATGGTTGGCCATACGGTGTGACCAACCACATATAAGAATTTGTGTTCATATGTTAAATGAGCAACTTATATGTAGGCATAAGTGTCTGCTTAAACTGTATCACTTATATTAAAACAAAAAGAGTATACAAGTCTCGATAATAATTTTAATCATGGAGTCATCATTTTTTTTTTCTTTGTAATTTTGTACTGTGTGTGTATTAGTGTATATGTAATTATTTAAACCATGTTCACAATTTTGGTTTATTTAAATTAATAAATCCATACTTTATTATTCATCAATTTTTATTCAATTAGGCTGTATTGTGCTATGCTCCAGTTATTCACTATAGAATTTTTTGCATTTTTTATTTTTCAAATTTATTGATTGTAAATAACTCTTTGTTTATATATATGAGAATGTGATGGACTGATGGTAGACATTTATAATGTACTAATGGCAAACTTTTACGTTGAAATACAAGAAGCATATTGCAAAATTATAGAAGAAACACAAATTTACATTTGAATTCCCTAAAATTGGTCGAAGTAACTTTACAATACATAAGAATGAGAGAAAGGATGACCTATTCACCTTCTTCTATGAAACATAAAAGCACAAGTCCATGCAAAAATAAAGACGTTTCCTAAAAAGTTGTACAATCACCTTAATCTTTGAAGCTAAGTCAAAATTAAGTAGGAGCAAATGAGTATTTAGTTTAAATTTTTATTTTAATACTAGTAGCTTATAGCACCTGCTTAAATAAAAGTAAAAAATAACCATCATGTGTTTCTCTAAATTCTTTAAATTCTACAGTTTATCTTTTTATACTAACTAATAATGGAAAATTTTAACCTATAATTATATATTTGTACGTATTATGAAATTTTAATATTACAATATGAAACAAATCTAGCAAGACTCACTTGTATCATTATTCAATATATCCATCCATACCTTTTAAAAAGTATGAAATAACTCTTATAAATAGTGTTTGGATAATTGTACCCTTTAAAAGGTTAATTTACGTAATTACTCCCACTAATGTTAATTAGCCTTTTATTTTCTTTCTTTTAAGAATAATGTGCGGACATTTATACTCCTAAAAATATTTATTTACCCTCATTAACGCTACTAACAACTAAAGTTGTGATGTAGGGCCAACCTGAAAGAGCTTCCCGGATATTGCTAGTTATGGCGTGCGCATCACGCATATTAGCCACAGTTATATAAAAACTAATCATCCTTTTTACTTTATAAGCTAAGTGTAAGACAGAAGTAAAAACAACAAAAGAGAAGTCAACAGTTATATATGATCTGATCAATCTCCGATAGAGTTGACTAAGGATCTTGTACAACATTGACTACAACTAGACTACCCTCCCGATCAACATCGTATGATCTTTGTTGTCTTGTTCCAGTGCATGAATAATGACTTTGTGAAAATTGATACTTTTAATATGAAAGTTAGTAGTGTAACTATGGTTCATTTTTGATGAGCTTCACTAATGACACACGTTGTTGAGTGTTCACGAACCAATTCTTTAAGGAAAAAAAATTAAATCTGCTAATTGTTCATAGTTTCCAAATATTACTCACATGCTTTTTTTGGGTTACAATAGAATGATCGATCTAGTGGAATTAAAAATTAACATTTGAGTTAAAGACAATAATATATAAAAGTAACAATAATTGTAAAGTCAGGACTGAATTGCAATCATCAAGCATTTGTTAAGATAATGGTGCAAAGGGATGATACTCAAAGGATAAGAAAAGACTTTGAAGTGCTATTGCACTTTTGACTAGCTAGCTAGTTAAATTAAAGATCGACTTTGATCAAAGCTTGCTAGTTGCTAGTTTGTTGCCGCACTCAATTAGTGTTTTAAATTTTTTGCCAATTGTAATAACATACCTTTTCCATTCCCTTATACTTACAACACATCATTTAGTCATGCAGTTTTAGGAAATGATTTGTGAAGGTAAATGAAGGATTTTTTTCAATATAATTTCAATACTAAGATTAAAGAAGGATTATGTACCATGTATAATTTTACATTATATAATATCGATCTCAAAATTTGTGCCACAAGTCTTTGTTTTAAGTATATAAAAACGGAAAAAGTATTTACATTTCTCTACATTATGATATTACTTATAATTTACTTCATATATGTGTTTGACAATTTTCTTTTAAAAATAATCGCAATTATTTCTTTTTAAAAGAAAACACAAGCTTACAATTTTAATGTATTTCTATTCGGAATGAAACTAATGAAGCTCTCCAACCCTAGCTAGCTTCCACCTTATCATTGGTTGGCATCAAGAAGTGACAAAATTTCTTTCCCAAGGCTTACGCCTTATATATAGAATATTTTCTTTTATCAAATTGGTGAAAGGATATTTACCTCGACAACCATATGATACCGATCATACCGTCAATCAACCGACTTAATGATCCTCTACTAATTATTGTTTAGAGAGAAGAGCTACAAATCATTGTATAATAGATTAGATTAATCCACATAATTGTGTTAGTTGAGACGAACACTGCAAGAGGGGGTGAATTGTAGGTGATGAGTTCCTATTAGCTAGTTTTTGCGGAATATTAAAACAGAATATAAAAGGAACTTCTACACTGGAAACCTTCTGGAAGTAAGACCTAAACTCACTAGTTCCAGACTGAACTTGCTTACAGTAAAACCTTATTATTCCACCCAATCTAAGTTCCTAACGTACTTAGATTCACTCCATACTCCCTAAGTATTTAAACTCTTAGCCTCACAAAAGGAGCCTGCAACACGGTATGCAATTATAATTCGCCCAAACACAACAAATATAAACACTTGACTTCTAGTATATGAACGGAAAACTACACATGAAATCCAAAACTAATATGACAACGTATGGACTTGGCAACTTACACAATTAAGCACTCTTTAGATTCTTCACGCATAAACCCACAAGTTCTATGAAATGTGACTACTACTTTTTATACAAGATGAACTCGTATAGCAAGTAGGGTTTTTCAAAAGATAGATTTTATTAAATCAACCGATTTAACAATAACACGTTTTCAAGTAAATCATTTTTGTAAGAAAATATTTTTAGAAAAACTTATCAAAAATAAAATTTAAGAAAAGAATAATATCTTTTTAAGCAAATAGGATTTTATAAAATAAAATCATTTAGAAAAACTTTTAATAAATTAAAACTTGTTTTGGGTGTTTTTGTCCCTCGGGAGAGTTACAACACGAAGACTGATCCGGGATGAGCTGTACCTGCAAAACAAACGGAGACACCTGTTGGGTGGTGCTCCGCCTCCAACGATCAAGTTAGTAACTTGAAAAGGAATAAAGAGTACGGAAATTTAGGTGGGTATCTGCTCGGATTCCAAGCTCAGGTGTTTCTCTGATGTAAGAGAAGGCAGGTGTATTAAATGATAAAAAATGTGTCCCCGAAATGAGGTACATCTCCCTATTTATAGGGTCCTTGGGAATTGCCCCTGATTAGGTCACTAAACCCTAATCATTTGGTGGGCTGCGCCGTTTTTCGGCGTTCTCGGGATTTGGGCCTGAAGGCCACCTTTTCCCCTTTATTTCTGGAATGACACGTGTTAAGCAGGGATTGGTCCATTTTGGACCAACTTGAGGCTGACACGTGTCACCCTCTGATTGGGCCACGTGGCAGGGTAAAAATACCCTAAACATTTGCCCCTCACAGATGTGACGTGGCATGCCACGTGGCATCTGTGACACATGTCACGCTTCGGTTGGTGGTAATTTTACCGTTACAGAGTAACCGTTCACCTTCCAGGTAAATTACGGAAATGTCCCCGTATTTACCCTCTATATATAGCCGTTTTACCCTCATAATTTTGTACGTTTTACAAAAATTTTCTAGAGAGAAAAACTTTGAGAGAGCAGAAGTCATCCGTTTGAGTCAGGCGCAAGCAAGAAACTTTGTTCTTCCGCAACCCAGCCGGACCAGCCTTCCTTCAGATACCAAATCCAAAGGTACCGTCTCTGTCTCTCTCAGCTCTTTTCTTTTTTCACCGCTTGTACATATTTCTTGCAATAAATGGATGCATCACCAACACACTCGGCACAGCCTAGGTTAGAGTCCAGCCGGTCACCAGGGACGGCTGAGTCTAGGACTGGGAGTGCCGGCTCGGGGTGTTGGGACCACCCTTTGCCATGGATTCCGACCAGTTATGTGTCTGTGCAGGACACCATGGCTCGGACAATGCAGACGGCCAATGATCCAAATTACAGAAGCGAAGGCTCAGGCGGCCAAACGCCTGAGGGAGAAACGTCTGGTCAGGGAGACCAGACGGCTCTGGAGAGATCCCCTCCGCGCGCCCCTTCAACCCCTGCTGACTCTTTCTTGGAAGAGTGTGACCAAGGCGGCGACGATGCCGCCTCTGCCCCCATGGACCAAAGTGAGGGGGAGACGGAGAGTGACAGCTCCGCCTCTACCTCTGAGAGCAGCGATGACTTGCCCCCTCTTCCGGATAGCGAGGAGGAAGAAAGGAAAAAATGGAGTGAGAAGGACGATCCCTTCAGCATCCACGTCTCCTCCAAAGACCGGATCCAAATGGGGGAGAACTTGGAGAACTTTAAGAAAATGCACCCGCTTGGAGACGGGTATAAGATCCGGGTGCCGCATGAGCTGGGCACCATCGCTTGGGGGGATGATCAAGAGAACGCCAACAGCTATTTTGGCTGTTATGAGGCGGCGTTCAAAGCCGGCCTTCGCTTCCCCCTTCACCAGGCGGTGAAGGCAATTTTGAGAGGCTACGGCCTGGGGCTCTGGCAACTTACCCCCAACTCCTGGACCAACATTCTGGGGTATGTTGCCGCCTGCGAATTCCAAGGCCTTAACCCCGGCTGGGAGGCTTTTGCAAGCATGCATTACCTCAGCAGGAGCCCAGGCGGCTGGAGAGCGTGGTATACTCTAACCACGCAGCCGCAATATATGATGACCTTGGACAAAGTCTCCAAGTTCGATGGTTGGAAGCACAGGTTCTACCTGATGTCAGCCCCAACCAGACGGGAAAATTATGAATTCCGTCTGTACAATAAGAAGCCTGACTTGTTGGGAAGGAAGTGCGCTCTTTCCCGGATCCCAGAGGAAGACTTTGACAAAATAATTGAGGCAGACTTTTTCGGCCTCAAAGACGCAACTCTGTCAACCGGGGAAACAATAAAAGTCCCTAAGAACTGGATTCCCAAGAGCGCCTGGTTCAGGGATGAATGTTTCTTAGCCGCCTGCGGGCTAGGGCACATGTTTAATAAACGTATGCACCTGAGTTCATACCGTCTGTAGTATTTTTCTATCGGTATTGATTTATGATGACCAATTTCTTTCTTTTTGCAGAAGAAGCATTGAACATGCTGCAGACGGAGAAAACTCCCAAGCGGTCTTCTGCGGCCATCCGCAAAGAGCTTGCAGAGAAAGCTGCGGCCGAGGTCAGGGCCAAGGTATTGAGCGCCTGAACCTTTCTTAAGTTTATTTTATAAACTGTCTTGCCCGGATACTAACCTTTACTTGTTTATTTTCACAGGGGGGAGAAGTTGGGAAATCGTTTGAGAAGAATCTCAAACGGGCCAGAGAGGAGGCCCCAGCCGTTCTCAATAAAATAAAAAAGTCCGCCTCTACGTCAACTCCTGGCGCCTCAGCCGGGGTTAAGACGATGCGGATAGCTGGGCGACTCGAGAAGGTAGGCGGCAGCGTGTGCCTTGATCTTGCCAACCCCTCAGCAGTCGCGGGGTTCACCACGCCCGCAAGCGTCTCCCGCTTGGTCGGCTCTGAAGGTAAGAACCCTTTTGAATCCCCGCTTGAGCTGGGGTGGCCTTTACGGGTGAAATCCCACTCCCAACAGACGTCATCCTCAGACGGTCGGCAACAAATAGGTGCAGCCTTAGTTTCGCACTCATCACGTATTGATTGTGGTGCAGATCAATCTCCTCGCTGGCCAGACGTCCAGAAGCACGCCAAGGCCATGCTGGACGCCGTCCGGAAGAGGGATAAGGACAATATCCCTGGGATAGAGACGTTCAATCTTGAACGCATTCTATCCCTTCTGGCTGAGGTAAGAAACTTGTCAATTCCATGTTATTTTTTCAATTAATTACCCCGCCTGTAATTCTTATACCGCCTGCTTTTTTGCAGGCCATGCTGCGGGTGGACGGGCTCAAACGTCCTTATTCCCGCAAACGGGAAGAGGTAAAAAGGGCCAAGAAGTCTGCCATAGACGCTGATAATATTGCTTTCCACTCAACTATCGTAAATGAACTTGAAACTAAAGCAATAATTATGACACAGGCGTCTAAAATCCAGCAGCTGGAGCTAGATCTGAAGGCGGCCGACCAGCGGGTAACGGATGCTGAGGCGGCCAAGAAGGGGGCGGAGGAGGCCCAGAAGAAAGCAGACGAGAGCGCTAAACAGGCTAAAGAGGCACTCAAGAAGGCCCAGGCGGACCTTGGCAAACTGAAATCCAAGGTTGAGAGGCTGGAGAAGGATGCTGCTCAAGCTCAGAAAAACTTTGCAGCAACCCTGGAGGCGGAGCAAAACCGCCTTGTTGCTGAGAGTGATGCTGACAACGACGCCCGTATGAAGATTGCTTGGGCTGCCTTGTATCCAGACGCTGATTATAGCATCTGGACAATGGCGCACAGTTATGCCAGGTGAGCCAGAGCAAGGTGAGCCGGAGCCTGCCTCCTTTGAAGCCTGGCTCAGCAACAATGAGCCGTCCGCGCCTGAGCTTTTTGGTCCCGGCGAAGCGCACCAAATTCTCTCAGATGATGAGGAGAAGGGGGAGAACCAGGAGGCTCCGTCTGTAGGCCAGAAGTGACTTTTCAGCGGCAGTATGCCAATCTCTGCTTTTGTCTTTTTCTTTTATTCAGCGGCAGTATGCCAATCTCCGCTTTTGTCTTTTTCTTTTATTCAGCGGCTGTATGCCAAAACTTGCTTTTTCCGGCCTGCGTGCCGAGTATTCCTGTATTTACCGGCTGTGGAGCCGTGTTAATTAACAATTTCTCTCTCCCGGACGAGGTCCGGTTAACATTTGATCCATTACAACCGTTTGGTTGGATGGACTTTATGAATTGCACCGACTAAGTCGGTTTTGATTATTTTGCATTTGAATTTTTAATTTTTGCCTATCTTATGAAAAGCATGCGGCGATTCTTTGCCTAACTAGTCAATAGTCTGGCTGTCCTTGCCCCTGGACGGCTGTGTGATTGGTTTCAGTTGGAGCTGGTTGATTGACTTGAAAACGTCTGATGCTGCAAAGAGCATGATATGTTTGTAAGTCAATCAATCACAGTAGTGATTGCCCCAAACCAAGTGCACAGCCGTACACCCACAGGCATTTAGGTCACTACCCAGACGGGTTACGCCCGTCTTGGTAGAGATTTCATAGCCATTGAACTCTTGCCCCAATTGGGGTGAGGTGCAATTTTTGGAATGGATAACCTAAGTGAGAACTTCAGCCGGTGACCGACTGATGCCTATGGGCATCCGGTATTTAGGAACTTATTCGTTCTTCGTAGGTTATTTCGGTCAGACGGCTATGAGTTGACCAATTTGGTCGTTCAATTTTTGTCGTCTGCATGGATACGTAGAACCGACAGATAATCTGTTCTCTGCGACGATTGCACCCGGAGGGGTGTCGCCGGACGCCTTTGTCCATGTTGGGACAGGCGATTTTATAAAAAGAGCAACCATCCGGCCATTTTAGCCTCTGGTCTTGTTTGAGACCGGTTGTGTAGCCACTAAACATTTTTGTGCTTAGTTTCTTAATCAGTGTTGAATTTACACCAAGTATCGAACTTAGTTTTTTAATCAAACGAGTCTGTCTGGGTATTACCCAGGCGGATCATGCTAAGTATCAAACTTAGTTAGAAAAATGGTTAAGCAGTTGAATAAACAAAGTATCCAACTTAAGTAAACAAGGGATCCGAGCATTACCCAGGCGGATAAACAAATGTAACCTTTACCAAGTATCGAACTTAGTTAGGTAAATGGGGAATCCGCCTGGATATTACCCGGATGGATAATCAAACGATAACTCAAATTTGCAAACAAAGACTTAATCTTCAATAATTGACTCATTGTTTACAAAAAATTACAATCTCAGAAGTAGTACTTTTTTAGATTGTCTACATTCCAAGTTCTAGGCAGGCGCCTGCCGTCTGGAGTTTCCAGGCGGTAGGTGCCGTCCCTTACTTCTTCATAGATCCGGTAGGGGCCTTCCCAATTTGGGGTTAGCTTCCCCAGCTCATTGGCCTTACCGGTTGCCTCCATTTTTCGTAACACTAGGTCGTCAACTTTCAAAGGACGCTTGTGTACTTTTTTGTTGTAGGCTCTAGTCATTCTCAGGCGGTAAATCTCATGACGCAAGGCGGCATTGCCCCGACGCTCTGGGAGTGAATCCAATGCCAGGCGCATTGCTTCCCAATTTGCCTCTTCATCATACATCATGACTCTGAGAGTCGGCTCGTAGTGTTCGATGGGTAAGACGGCTTCAGCACCGTAAACCATGAGAAATGGGGTTTCACCGGTTGCCCCTTTCGTTGTTGTCCGGATGGCCCATAGGACATGGATTAATTCTTCTGCCCATAAGCCACCGGCTCTTTCTATTTTCTTTTTGATGCCGTCTGAGATGATTTTGTTGAAAGCAACTTGGCCGTTTGCTTTGGGGCGACCAACAGATGCAACATAACTTGAGATCCCCTGATCTCCCAACCAAGTTTTTAGCTGAGGCGTCTCAAACTGAGGACCATTATCAAACACCATGGACATGGGTACCCCGTACCGGGTGATAACATTCTTCCAGATGAAGGAAATAACGTCTGAGGTCTTGATGTTCTTAACCGCCTCAGCCTCAACCCACTTGGTGAAATAGTCCACAGCCACTAAGATATAGCGCTTTCCGCCTGGAGCAGGCGTGTAGGGACCCAAAATGTCCATACCCCATTTTGCAAACGGGATTGGACTGTGGATGGCCGTCAAATCAGTAGCCGGTCGATGAATAAGTTTTCCAAACTTTTGGCACTTGACACATTTTTTCACCAATTCCTTGGCGTCTGCCTCAAGAGTGGGCCAAAAGTAATGTCGTCTGGCTCTGACGGCTAGGGACCTGCCGCCTATGTGAGAGGCGCAGAATCCTGAGTGCAAGTCTTCGAGAACTTCTTTCCCCTTTTCTGGGGTGACACACTTCAACAAAGGCTTCAGAAACCCCGCCTTGAAGAGTTCTCCACTTCTCAACTCGAATCTTGCAGCTCGCTTCTTCAGGACGGCTGCTTCCTGTGGCGAATCAGGAAGTGTGCCGTCTGAGAGATAAGCCCGGATGCCATCCATCCAGGTAGAGCTTCGGTCCAAAACTCTAATGGGATCTTCATTGATGCTTCTCTTTTCTAGAACTTCCCAAAAAACAGACCGAGGCGTATCATGGCAGGCGGAAGATGCCAGTTTTGACAACGCATCCGCCTGGTTATTTTCAGACCTAGGCACTTGGTTCAGCCGGAATTCCTCAAGTGCCCCGGCCTCCTCTTTGACTGCCCGAAGATATTTGATCATAGCCGGATGTGTAGCCTCATAACTTCCCTCATACTGGCTAACAACCAATTGAGAATCAGAGTAGGCGTCAATTTTCATGGCCCCCGCCGCCTTACACATACGCATGCCGGCTAGCAGGGCTTCAAATTCCGCCTCATTGTTAGAGGCCTGAAACTTGAAGCGTAGTGCATACTCAAATCTGTCTCCTTCAGGAGACTCATAAATTACACCTGCACCACAACCGTTCTTTGTAGAGCTCCCGTCTACATACACTTTCCAAACCTGATCAAAATTATCCGGAGCCACCGGACGAGTCATTTCTACAATGAAGTCGGCAAACGCCTGACCCTTCACTGCCTTTCTTGGTTCGTAAGTGATTTCAAGGCTTTGCATTTCAATAGCCCATTTCAACATTCTCCCGGATGAGTCCAAGGTGGACATTGGCCGCTTGAGTGGCTGGTCCGTGTAGATCACCACCGGATGTGCCAAAAAATAAGGCTTCAATTTTTTGAATGCCATATACAAAGCAAGGCCAAATTTCTCAACCATGGGGTACCGGAGTTCAGCATTTTTAAGAACATGACTAATGAAGTAAACCAGGAGCTGCACGCCGTCTCGCTCAACAAGGAGAACGGCACTGAGGGCATGGTCTGAGACGGCTAAGTACATGTACAACATCTCCCTAGGCAAAGGGCTGACCAACCTAGGTAGAGAGTGTAAATGCTCTTTCAACCTCTGGAACGCCGTCTCAGCATCATCCCCCCATTCAAATCTGGTCTTCTTCCTGATTTCTTGGAAGAAGTAGAGGCATTTGTCGCCTGACCGGCTGAGGAATCTTCCCAAGCCAGGCAACCGGTGAGTCTTTGGACTTCCTTGACAGAATGGGGTGACTGCATGTCAATCACCGCCTGTATCTTCTCAGGGTTAGCCTCTATCCCTCTTTGATCAATCAGGAACCCGAGAAACTTCCCAGACTCAACACCAAAGACGCATTTCTTAGGATTTAACATGACCTTATGCCGCCTTAGTGTGGTGAAGGTTTCTCGGAGATCAGCAAGGTGATCCGCCTGCTGCTTAGATTTGACTATCATGTCATCAATGTACGCCTCCACATTCCTCCCAATCTGATTAACAAAGGCCGTATTAATCATTCGTTGGAAGGTGGCAGGCGCATTTTTCAAGCCAAACGGCATCACAGTATAACAGAATAACCCCTGATCAGTGACAAAGGCTGTCTTCTCTTGATCTTTTTTCCACAGGGGTATCTGATGGAAGCCGGAATAGGCATCCATAAAACTCATCAAGGCGTGGCCGGCTGTAGAGTCGACCAAGCTGTCGATTTTTGGAAGCGGATAACTGTCCTTTGGACACGCCTTGTTGAGGTCTGTGTAATCAACACACATGCGCCAGGTCCCATTCGGTTTCTTAACAAGGACCACATTGGCCACCCAGTCGGGAAAATTACAAGGCCGAATGAACCTGGCATCTAGCAGCTTTTTGACTTCGGCAGCTGCCGCCTGACTTCTTTCCTCGCCGTGGTTTCTTTTCTTTTGCCGGATGGGCTTCTTTTTGGGATCCACGGCAAGTTTGTGGACAGCGAGATCCGGGCTGACGCCTGGCATCTCTTCCACTTCAAAGGCGAAGATGTCTTTGAATTCCTTCAGCAGAAGGTGTAGGCTTGCACCCAAGGTAGCATGCGCAACCGTCCCAACCTTAACAGTACGTTCTGGACGGCTGTCATCCAGAACGAGATCAATGCATTCGTCAGCCGGTTGGGGACGGAGCTCATCTGACCGCTCACCGGTCAGTGATTGCTATTTTTTCTCCTTCTTCACTTCCACCAACAGAGGTGCCTTTCTTTTCTTACCGACTGCTGGTGGGGCGGGAGCTGGGTCGGCATCCTTGACATTGTCAAGGTCTATTGGTTCTTGACCGCCTGGGGCCACGGTATCTCGAACGGCTGAGAGATAACACTCTCGGGCCGTCTTCTGATCCCCATTCAAGGAACCAACAGAGCCGTCATCCCTCTCATACTTGATGGGCATGAGAGACGGGATGATTACTGCCTTGGCTACGTTAAGGGTTGGCCTGCCAAGGATGATGTTGTAGGCGGTCAACTCCTCAACGACCAAGAATCTGACGACAATGTGTCGTCCCTGGCTTTTCTCCCCCAGCCGGATGGGTAAGTCAATTCTCCCGGCTGGGTAGACCATCCCACCTCCAAAACCAACCAAGGGGTGGGTGACCGGATGCATGCTGCTGACATTGTATTTCAGCTTTTGCAGGCACCGGAGGCTGATGATGTCTGATGAGCTGCCGGTGTCTATAAGGATCCGTCCAACCAGCTGGTTGGCAACCTTACATTCAATGACCACCGGGTCATCATGCGGGCGGCGGACGCTGCCCCTGTCCTTCTCAGTGATCAGGACGTCTGGGAAGGAGGAGCTGGCTTCCGCCTGCTCATCATCATCTTTGTCCATCTTTCGAAGATGGCTCTTGGTGCCCCGGATGGTAGGGCCACAACATGAGAACCCGCCTGCTATAGTGTAGACCGGCTCCTTGTCGGTATCCGAACTACTAGCAGGCTGGGGGGTAGTCTTGGAGGACTGACCCTTGTTTTTCTTCTTTGCCCCGGCTGGGGACTTAGAAATGTAGGACTTCAACAGCCCTTTGTCAGCCAGACGGTCCAACGCACGCTGAAGACTGAAGCAGTCGTTGGTGTCATGGCCAACTTCCTCATGAAACTGACAGAATTTATTCTTGTTCCGTGACTGGACAGAACTCTTCATAGGATTCGGCTTCTCAATGGGCAGCCGGTCCTTTACCTCCATGAAGATGGAGTTGGAGTCTTTGTTAAACTCGTACTTGGGGACGTACGGTTTAAACTCTTTCTTTTTCTTCTGGGTCGGCTGGTCAGAGTCACTAACCGCCCAGACTTATTTTCTCTTCTTGCTCTCTTCTTTCTTTTTTGCCGGCTGAGCAGGCCGGTTGTCTTTCTGTTTGTCAAACTTCTTAGAGTCCGACTGGCTGCCAGGCGAGCAGAGGTCGGTAGCTTGAATATAGCTTTCCGCCTCCCTCAGGGCCGCCTGTAAGGTGAAAGCCCCTTTTCTGACGAGGTCGAACTTAAAGGTCGACCCGTCTCTCAGACCCTTAAAAAAATCTGTAAAAGCTACCTCGTCAGACAGTCCTTGAATCTGAATTCTTATCAGATTGAACCGCCTGACATATGAGCGCAGCCCTTCTCTCTCTCCCTGCTTAACAGTGATCAGATCAAGGCTTGTTTTCTTAGCAGGGATGTTCATTGAGAAGTTAGAGGCAAACAGGAAGGCAAGCTTCCTGAAGCTGTCTATGGACCCGGCTGGCAGATTACCAAACCATTGTTGGGCAATGCCCTTCAATGTAGCCGGAAAGCATCGACACCAAGCGACATCATCCAACCCCTGCAGATACATGAGGTTGGTGTACGCCATGAGGTGATCTTCCGGGTTGGAGGTATCGTCATAGGTACCAACCAACACATTTTTAACCTTGGCCGGCTGAGCCGCCTCGGTTATCTCTCGAGTGAACGCAGAAGGTTGTTCACCCAGGCGCAGCAAACGAAGCTGCCAGTCCAAAGGTTGGACATTTGGATATGCCGTCTGACCCCCAAAGAGGGCCGGCTGCATGAAGTGAGGAGGATATTGCCCGTAAGCCGGAGAAGGCATATACGGGACAGCTCCAATCATATGAGGGCCAGAATGGACGGTATTACCGCCTGTCTGACTCTCATGCAAGGAGGGTGCACTCCCTACAGAAACGTTGTTGAAGCTGTCTGGAAAGTTCGACGTTGAAGCCGACTCATACAGCGATTGATTTCTTTTCCGGTTAATAATTTCCCGGGCATCAGAAGTTGGTTTTTTACTTCTCACCGGCTGTTGAGGCCGGCGAGTGTTATTGGTGTTCCCCCCAGGAAGGAGAATTTTTGACCAATCGATGGTCCCGGCTGCCTTCTCCTTTGGGTGAGGAGTGGGCTGCCGGTTTCTGACTGACTTCCCCTTCTCTGGAGGAGTCTTCTTCACCGACTGACCTTTACTTGGGCCAGCCTGGTTTTTGGTGATCAGCTTTGTAATTTCACCCTTGAAACTCGTCATGAACCTCATGAGTTCGTCTCGGGTGACAGGGGCCGATCCAGCTGCCGTTTGGGTTGACCCTTCCGGCTGCCCAGTAGGTCTGCTCGGACCCGCCTGGGAGGCGCCCCGCTCCAGAGTCTCTCTGGGCCGGATGCGCTTGACTCTGAGAGAGCCGTCCTCGGCTGTAGAGGTTTCGACCTGCGGATCCTCATCCTCCTCGTGGTCTGTAAAAACTTCTGGGTCTTCACCCAGACGGTTAGGGGGTGGTACAGACTCTTGAACCATCTTCGAGGTACTCTCCCCACAGACGGCGCCAAATGTTTTGGGTGTTTTTGTCGCTCGGGAGAGTTACAACACGAAGACTGATCCGGGATGAGCTGTACCTGCAAAACAAACGGAGACACCTGTTGGGTGGTGCTCCGCCTCCAACGATCAAGTTAGTAACTTGAAAAGGAATAAAGAGTACGGAAATTTAGGTGGGTATCTGCTCGGATTCCAAGCTCAGGTGTTTCTCTGATGTAAGAGAAGGCAGGTGTATTAAATGATCAAAAACGTGTCCCCGAAATGAGGGACATCTCCCTATTTATAGGGTCCTTGGGAATTGCCCCTGATTAGGTCACTAAACCCTAATCATTTGGTGGGCTGCGCCGTTTTTCGGCGTTCTCGGGATTTGGGCCTGAAGGCCACCTTTTCCCCTTTATTTCTGGAATGACACGTGTTAAGCAGGGATTGGTCCATTTTGGACCAACCTGAGGCTGACACGTGTCACCCTCTGATTGGGCCACGTGGCAGGGTAAAAAGACCCTAAACAAAACTTATTTTTTTTAAAACTTTCCTATTTTAAGTTTTTCAAGCTTGTCACGTTTCTAATAAATTCCATGTATAAACTAACCTAGCATATTTACAACAATCTTAAAGAATAAAAACTTAACATATCATAGATTGCTTCGACAAATGCTATAGGTTAGAATACTTGGGCTTCACGCAGTATAGGACTAAGTTCCTGCTATCTTCTATTCCTCAGCTATCAGCTGAAACTTCGCAGGCCAAGTTCTTGTGGAACTTGTTGTCTTCAACGCAGCCCAAGTTAGTCTTCTTAACTTGATGTTTTCAGGTTCCTTTTAGGGAACTCAATTAGTTTCAGAGTGGAACTCTTCGGCCCCGTTCTTTAGAGCTGTTTTGCTCTGCTCAGCTCAAATCTGCTCTGCTCAAAAGAAATCTGCTCTGCTCTGCTCAAAAGAAATCTGCTCTGCTCTGCTCCGCTCCGCTCTGCTCAAAAGAAATCTGCTCTGCTCTATATTCAAATAATAATTAATAATAACAATAATAATAATTAATTTTCAGTAATAATAATTAATATTGTATTGATGATAATAATTTATTATTTTGAATAATTATAATAATTATTTATATTAAAAATAATTTTAATAATTATTAATATTTATTAATCATAATAATAATTAATAATAATAGTTATCATTAATAATATTTAATAATTCAAACTATTAAGAATTAAAATTTAATAATACTATTAATTAATAATTTCTAATAATTATAATTACAATTCTTTCAAAATAAATAAATAATAATAATAGCAATTAATAACAATTTCTTTTATAAACATTTGATATTAGAATCACAATGTGTAGGAACATTATATGTATGTGGGTATTGATTGTTAGTTCATTGAGTTGAATTATTTTTCATATCTTTCCATACAATTTAAGAATTAAAAAAAAGAGGTTGTTTTCAAGTAGTACTTTGTATATCATTATTATTGTTAGGGTTAAAAATACATGATTAAGAAAAATTTATAAGTAAAATCATTTTTACTCATTAAATCATTTTATTTTAAAATTTTTATGAAATAAATATAAGTAAACTATTGTCTTTTATCTTTCTACTATTAACATATGTTAAATGTGGTATACATATATTTATGTTTTCACTCACCTAAATCAATGGTATATGATATTAGTAATAATAATAGTAATAGTAATAGTAATAATAATAATAATAATAATAACAACATTAATAATAATAACATTAATAATAGTAATAATAATAATAATAATAATAATAATAATAATAATAATGATAATAATAATAATAATAATAATAATAATAATAATAATAATAATAATAATAATAATAATAATAATAATAATAATAATAATAATAATAATAACAACAACAACAACAACATTAATAATAATAACATTAATAATAATAGTAATAGTAATAGTAATAGTAATAGTAATAGTAATAGTAATAGTAATAGTAATAGTAATAGTAATAGTTGTTTTGGGTGATTTTGTCCCTCGGGAGAGTTACATCACGAAGTCTGATCCGGCTGAGTTGTACCTGCAAAACAACGGAGACTCCGGGTGGTTGGAGCTCCGCCTCCGACGATCAAGTTAGTAACTTGAAAGAGAGTAAAGAATGCGGAAATTTAGGTGGGGATCTGCTTGGATTCCAAGCTCATGTGTTTCTCTGATGTGAGAGAATGTAGGTGTAATAAATGATTGAATGTGTCCCCAAAATGGGGAAATATCTCCCTATTTATAGGGTCGTTGGAGAATGTGCCCCTATCTAGGTCACTTGACCTAGATTTTAGTGGGCTGCGCCGTTTTACGGCGCTTCTTGGGATTTGGGCCCTTGAAGGCCGCCATTTTAGAGATGTATCCAAGGGGGCCATGTGTCAAGAGGATATTAAGCCACATGGGCCATCCTGAACTCGACACGTGACCTCCTCTCATTGGTCCACGTGTCTAGGGTATTTTTACCCTAAACATTTGCCCCTCACAGGGCTCACGTGGGTATCACGTGAGGCCTGTGACACGTGTCCACCTTTCAAAGGTGAACAGTAACGATAGTAAAATTTGAATTTCAAATCAAAATTTCCCCCCGCTTTCACCTTCTATAAATAGAAGTTTACCCCCCCCCCTTTCTTTCACCTTACGTTCATTTTGACTTTTTAGAGAGAGAAGGAGAGAGCTTTTTAGAGAGAGATTCTCTGCCTCCGTCTGCATCACAACAAGTTCAAGTTTCCGTGTGCTAGCAGTTCAACACCCGGTTTTACCGGCTGTAGCGGTTTTCAGATTTTTCAGAGTAAAAAGTAAGGTAACCGCCTGTACCATTTTAGCTTTTCTCTTTTTTAACTTGTATACAATTCTTTCTCCGCATGTATACATAGTCTTAGAAAATAAAAATGGGTTCTCTATCCACTCACTCGACACTGCCTAGGACACTCAGCCGGTCCCCCGGAACGGCTAAGTCTAGAATAGGGGGTGCCTTTTCTGGAATGTCAGAACCGATGTGCTCATCTCCGAATTCCCCCCTCTCTGTGTCTGTGCAGGACACAATGGCCAGAGTCAAACAGACGGCCAGAAAATCTAGGAGCCGGCGCACTATAGAAGTGCCAGCCGATGAGGTTGTCCTAGATGGGGAATATAGGGATTTGGAGGAGAGTGGTTCTGATGAAGAGGCTCCCTCTACTTCCGGGAGCTCAGGAGTTCGAGAGGTAGATGGCGAGGGAGCCGCCTCCTCTGATGAAGCCGGCAATGCTGAGGCCGGCGAAGGGTCAAGGGCCGAATCTTCAGGCTCTGACCAAGATAATTTTGCGGCTGACTACCAGCAGCCGCCTAAAGTTGCTGACCAGCCTAACCCAAAAAGGACTAGAATGCTGCCGGGTGACATTGCCCTACTGAGAAGCGGCTTTAGGGCCTTTAAAGAGAAGCACCCCTTTGGGAAGGGGTGGGATATCATCGTTCTGCCTGCTGACGCAGTAATGGCGTGGGACGATGACATTGATAATGCAGACCATTATTTTGTCTGCTACGAGGCGGTAATAGAAGCCGGCCTCCGGTTCCCCCTCCACCCCGAGATTAGGAAAATCCTAAAGGGGTACGATGTAGGAGTTTGGCAGCTCACCCCCAATTCGTGGGTGAACATTCTTAGTTACATCGCCGCCTGCGAGTTCCAAAATATAAATCCAAGCTTCTCCGCCTTCGCTCATATGCACTATTTGAGCAAGGCCCCAGGCGGCCATGGGGCATGGTATATTCTGAGTACCTTGCCCCAATACTTGATGACTTTGGACAAAGTGTCCAAATGGTCCGGGTGGAAGGACAAATTCTATTTGATTTCTTCCCCCACACTGAGACACAACCGGACTCTCCACCGGTATAACACAGAGTCGGCTCTTCTGGGAAGGAAATGCCCTCTCCCGGAGCTATCGACTAAGGCCCGGGAGCAAATAATAGAGCCGGGCTTCTTTGAGACCACAACTGAGCCCATGGGGGATGGGACTCACATTATAGTTTCCAAGAACTAGATCCCCCATCCGGACTATTTCAAGGATGAATGCTTCTTGTCCGCCTGCGGGCTGAGCACCATGTTTCCCAAGGGTAGATTACCTCACATCCGGAGTATTTGTTATTTTTTCTTTTATTGCAAACTTGTCGTAATTTCTTCTAACCTTGGATTCTGTTTATGTAGCCGACGCCTTGAAGATGGTCGACCTGGTAAAGACACCAGCTAAGTCAGCGGCGCTGCTGCGCAAAGAGGCTGCCATAGCCAAGAAAGCATCCGTTGATGCAAAAGAAGCTATGAAAGGCGGGGTAAGACCGCCTGACTTTATATGTGTATATATACATATATTTTATTATTATATTTTTTTTACTAAGGCAATTTGCCGGTTGGGTATACTGACCCTTGTTCATTTCTCAGGACTCTGCAAAGCGAGTGCCACGATCCTTCTCCAAGCTTCTCAAAAGGCAAGGAGAAGATCTGGAGAAAGCTCCGGCTGCGAAGGCCGCTAGGAAGGATCCCCCTCCCCGGACAAACTCTGCTGCCAAATCCGATCGTCCAACGACCGGAGGCAAATCTCCTTCTGTTATGAAAATTCTAAGCGAAAGCTCAGAACGCTCGCAACAGAAAGCACCTATTGTCTCTACGGCATCAAAGGGTGGCGAGCCACCTAATGTTGCAGACGGTGCGGCAACAACCGGGGGGGAGCAGACGCCTACGCCCCATCCGGATACACAAGGTAAGGGAAGGATTGGAATACCTTGGCCACTTGACTTCATGAGAGTCAAGACTAAGGTTGATCCCTCTGGGGGTTCAGTCAGCAGCCGACAACGGATGAATGCCAACTATGTTGCCTCTTTCTCACAGAGTACTATTTTGGATGCAGATCTGAAATCCGATGAGCCGGATCTTGTGGGCTTCGTAAAACGGATGGTGAGGACTCTCACCCAGTCAGAGAAGAACTCCATACCTGATCTGCAGGTGGTGGACTTCGACCGGATAATGGGCCAAATTGCTGAGGTAAGGAATCCCACAACCTTGATATCTTTTACCTTTATTTCTACTAAGTAACTCATAATCCGGCTGCTCCTTTTCTCAGGTAATGTTGAGGGTGGACGGGCTCCGTGGCCCTTTCAGGCGGAAGCAGAAAGAGGTAAATGACGCCAAACGGAGGGCCCTTGAAAACCTCAACTCTGCTGAATATGCTAATTATATGTGTGATTTAAAGATTAAAGTAGTAGAGTTGAAACAAAAGGAGATGATCCGGAGCTTGACGGCTGCGAACGATGAAGCCAACATCCGGGCTAATGACCTTGAGCAAAAACTGAAGGATGCCAAATTTGAGCTCAAGGCATTGGAGGACGCTGATCAAGAAAACACTTAGCTCCGAGCAGACGTTTCCCGCCTGGGGATTGAGCTTGTCACTCTGCGGAACAAGCAGTCGGATAAGCTCGCCCAAGAGCAAAAACGGCTGATGGAGGAGAATGAGTGTGACAATCTGGCTCAGCTGAAGATCACTTGGAGCCTCCTCTACCCAGATATAGACTTTGAGGTCTATAAGCTAAGGTATGATTACGCCACTAAGGTGTATGATGCCCAAGTACTGGGTGAGGCTCCTCTGCCTCGTTTCAAAGATTGGGCTGCTGAGCAGGGATATGAAGTCTCTGACAATGAGGAACCGGCAGCGGATGATCAGGATGAAGGCCAAACCAGCCACAATTAGCCGGAGCAGCAGCATCCACCTCAGCCTTAGGTGGGCCTCCCACTTTCTGCAGCAGTATGCCATTATGTTTCTTTACCGGCTTGTATGCCGTGTATTGTTGTATCTTTACCAACCATGGGGTTGGGTTAACAATTAATTTTTAGTTTCTTCACCGGATGTGATTCCGGTTAACACTTGTTCTGGCCTTTGTGCCATTTGGATATTTATGCAGTATTCGGACTCAGTCGGTGTTTATATATGTTTGAATTTTTCAATTTAAATTTTGCGTATGTTTGCAATTATTTAATATTTTGCCTAACTTAAAAAAGCATGCGGCAATTTGCAATCTGGGTGCTCTGGCCCCCGGGCGGCTGTGTGGTTGGTTTTGTTTTAACTTGATTGATTGGCTTGAAAACACTTGATACTAGGAGAAGTATGGTCGTTCAATTTTCGCCGTCTGCGTAGGTACGTAGAACCAACGAATAGTCTGTCCTCTGCGACGATTGCACCCGGAGGGGTGTCGCCGGACGCCTTTGTCCATGTTGGGACAGGCGATTTTACAACATAAGCAACCATCCGGCCATTTTAGCCTTTTGGTCTTGTTTGAGACCGGTTGTATAGCCACTAAGCGTTGTTGTGCCCAGTTTTTAATCGGACCATCGGCCGAGCGTTATTACAAAAGTGAATTTACGCTAAGTGTCGAACTTATTTAGTTAAAGAAATAGTCCGTCTGAGCGTTACCCAGACGGACAAGCAATTATTGAATTACACTAAGTATCAAACTTAGTTAGTTAAACAAAGAGTCCGTCTGGGTATTACCCAGGCGGACAGGCAATTACTAAATTATACCAAGTATCAAACTTAGTTAGATAAACAACGGGTCCGTCTGAGTATTACCCAGGCGGATAATCAAAATTATCAAAACAATTTTGCAAACAAAGTCTGAATTCTCATTAATTGACTCATTATTTACAAAAAATTTACATTCTCAGAAGTAGTACTTTTTTAGGTTATCTACATTCCAAGTTCTAGGCAGGCGGTGGCCGTCTGGGGTTTCCAAACGGTAGGTGCCGTCCCTGACTTCTTCATAGATCCGGTAAGGGCCTTCCCAATTTGGGGTTAGCTTTCCAGCCTCATTGGCTCTACCGGTTGCCTCCATTTTTCATAACACAAAGTCATCCACTTTCAAAGGGTGCTTGTGCACTTTCTTGTTGTAGGCTCTGGTCATTCTCAAACGGTATATCTCATGGCGCAGGGCAGCGTTGCCCCTGCGTTCTGGGAGGGAGTCCAATGCCAGCCGCATGGCCTCCCAATTTGCCTCTTCATCATAAAGCATCACTCTGAGAGTCGGCTCGTAGAGTTCAATTGGCAAGACGGCTTCAACACCGTATACCATAAGAAATATGGTTTCTCCAGTTGCCCCTTTGGCAGTAGTCCGGATGGCCCATAGGACATGAATTAGCTCTTCTGGCCATAAGCCACCGGCTCTTTCAATTTTCTTTTTAATGCCGTCTGAGATAAGTTTGTTGAAGGCTTCAACTTGACCGTTTGCTTGGGGTCAGCCGACTGATGCAAAACAATGTGAGATGCCCTGATCTCCCAACCAAGTCTTAAGATGAGGGGTTTCTGTAGACACCCATTTGTGTCTCCCCAAAACCAAACCCAGTGATGAGTACCTTTCACGTCGAATCATAATCGAATGAAGCGAAAGTGTGGAAATTTTAGTGTTGCGGAAAGTTTTAATTTCTTTTCTCTTCTCTCTGTTTTTGATAACTTATTTTAAGAAAACAGCCAATCCAGTTTGGTTGGTCCATGATATGGGTCCAATAATAGTGTTGTTGGATAGGGCTTGCAAAGACCTTTCCAACGATATATTATAAGCCCAATTCCGATGAATATTGAGGAAGTTATGGCCAATTTACCAAACTGGGCCCGGTTTGAGCCTTATGTACGGCCCAATGATCTAGGGGAGGGCCTAATATGATTTATCATTCCTAATGCAATTAGGAATGGTTTTAGTCTTCTAGATTCTTTTAGAAGGTTATTTTCATTCCTAATTCAATTAGCATTGATAAATTGACTTTTGTTGACTTTTCAGAGTTTTAATTAAAATCAAATAGCATTTTCGAGGAAATTATATGATTTTATCCTCCAGTACGGCAAACTTATCTGATTTTCGAAAACGCGTTAAAACCAGGCTTGGCGCCTGACTCCAGGCATTGGCGCCTGGAACCAGGCCTGTCGCCTAGCGCTAGCCATTGGCGCCTGACGCTAGTGTTGGTGCCTAGCGCCAGTTAGCCTAGGCTTGTGCCAGCTCCGTTTTGCGTGCGCCAAGTGCTCTTTTTTGATATTTTATCTTTTTGGCTGATTTCTCTATAAATAACGTATTAAAAACTCCGTTTTCATTCATCAATTCTCACGAATTCTCATCAACAATCCGTTTTCATTCGCAATCATTAATTCTCTAATTCTCTCTTAATCATTCATCAATTTTTTCTCTCTCTTTCTCTTTTCTAAACTTTGCTTTTCAAATACAAAATTCCGCATTCACAAGATCTAGAAACACCTAGCCATATTCGAAGTTGCCTTCGCCCTAGATGTGAAAGGTTTTAATTTCTGAGGGTTTGGTCCCAAATCTCTCTTTCAATTATTTAATTTAATTGTTTGATTATTATTTTCCTTGAAGTTACTAACGTGTGTATTTTGTTATGAGAAAGAGGTACGAGGCATCAAAGTAAGTACTTTAATTGATTAATTGATATTATGATGTAGAAATCATGTTTAAATTGTTATTATGATATTCCTAGTATCATGTTTAGGGAAAAGGTTATAATATCAAATATGCTTATTATGATTTTTATGATGCTTCCTATGTTCTTCCTAATATTTATGATTGTTAGTATAATGTTAGGGTTAAAGATTTGATTTTTATTGCTTAGTGACATGCTAGGGTTTGTTATTAATCTTGTTAGTATCATGCCTAGGACCTTGCTATTATTATGCTTTAACATTAACATGAACATGATTATGATTATAATCGTTATAATTTATGATGATATTATAATTATTATTATTTTGATGATGATTATTTTATTTATGATTATTATTATGTTGCTTGATATATATTATATTTTATTTTGTTGTTGCTTGATCACACATTTTATGCATGTTTAAAGGGAATTGGTATTTGTAATCACGCTTATTAAGATAATTAATAATCTTGTTTAGGGTTAATATGATTATAATTCAAGTGATCACCAATAATAGCTTATTTGTGCATTATATTCAACCAACATAGATAAACAGGTTTAAGGTTAAACCTATTGATTGCATGTTAGTCAGAAAGCGCACATGAATACGATCAGAATAAAGTAGAGGCCTATTATTAGGGCAGGTTCAAACTCTTTTAGGTTTGATTTGTACCTTCATCCCCGAACCCTTATTTGGTTCAAGACCTTATGGATTTGACGATCTCTTGGATCGTTAAGGGGTGTAACCTTCACCTCGTGAACGGTTTACAAGTTCCAAAAAAACTTGTTGGCGACTCTTTTGCTCTATCTTCTTCCCTTTTGGACGCCACCGTACTTTAGTGTATGATCACAGTGGGGTTCAAGCTAGTGGGATTAAAGCTTGAAATTATTCCCCACAGTTTCAAACTGAGGGCCATTATCAAAAACCATAGACATAGGTACCCCAAACCGGGTGATGATGTTCTTTCATATGAAAGAGATGACATCCTTTGTCTTGATGTTCTTAACCGGCTCAGCTTCCACCCATTTGGTGAAATAATCCACATCCACCAAAATGTAGCGCTTTCCGCATGGAGCAGGCGTATAAGGACCCAAGATATCCATGTCCCATTTAGCAAACGGGACTGGGCTGTGGATTGCCGTCAGGTCAGTAGCCGGGCGGTGAATAAGCTTGCCAAACCTCTGGCATTTGTCACATCTCTTCACCAACTCTTTAGCGTCTGCTTCAAAAGTAGGCCAAAAGTAATGCCGCCTGGCTCTGACGGCTAGGGACCTGCCGCCTATATGAGAGGCACAGTACCCAGCATGCAATTCTTTGAGAACTTCTTTCCCCTTTTCTGGGGTAACACACTTCAATAGAGGTTTAAGGAAACCCGCCTTGAAGAGCTCTCTATTTCTTAACCCGAAGTTTGCTGCTCGTTTTTTCATGACGGCTGCCTCTTGTGGTGAATCAGGAAGTTTGCCGTCTGCTAAATATGCCCGAATGCCATCCATCCAGGTAGAGCTTCGGTCTAAGATTCCAATGGGCTCTTCATGTATGCTTCTCTTTTCAAGAAATTCCCAAAAGATTGACCGAGGCGTATCACAGCAGGCGGATGAAGCCAATTTGGACAACGCATCCGCTTGATTGTTATCCGACCTGGGCACTTGATTCAGACGGAATTCCTCAAGTGCCCCAGCCTCTTCTTTGATTTCCTGAAGGTATTTGATCATAGCCGGATGAGTTGCCTCATATTTTCCCTCATACTGGCTAATGACCAACTGTGAATCAGAGTAGGCGTCAATTTTGGTTGCCCCTGCTGCCTTACACATGCGGATTCCGGCTAGCAGGGCTTTATACTTCGCCTCGTTATTTGAGGCTTGAAATTTAAACCGCAGTGCATATTCAAATATGTCCCCCTCAAGGGACTCATATAAAACTCCTGCACCGCAGCCGTTCTTCGTTGAGCTCCCGTTTACATACACTTTCCAAACCTGGTCAATGTTGTCCGGTTGCACCGGCCGTGTCATTTCAACAATGAAGTCGGCAAACGCCTGACCTTTCACTGCCTTTCTAGGTTCAAAAGTGATTTCAAGACTTTGCATTTCAATAGCCCAATTCAGCATTCTGCCGGATGATTCCAAGGTAGACATTGGCCACTTGAGGGGCTGGTCGGTGTAAATTACCACCGTATGGGCCAGAAAATACGGCTTCAATTTCTTGAAGGCCATATACAGAGCAAGGCCAAATTTTCTACCATGGGGTACCGGAGCTCAGCAGTTTTTAGAACATGGCTAATGAAATAGACCAGGAGCTGAACGCCGTCTCTCTCAGCAAGGAGAACGGCACTGAGGGCATGATTTGAGACTGCTAGGTACATGTATAACACCTCTTTAGGCAGTGGACTAACAAGCCTTGGAAAACAGTGCAAGTGTTCCTTCAGCCGTTGGAAGGCTGCCTCAGCATCATCCCCCCATTCAAATCTGGTCTTCTTCCTGATTGCTTGGAAGAAGTAAAGGCATTTGTCACCTGACCGGCTGAGGAATCTCCCCAAGGCCGCCAGGCAACCGGTTAGTCTCTGTGCTTCCTTGACAGTGCGGGGTGACTTCATGTCAATTATCGCTTGTATCTTCTCGGGGTTAGCCTCTATTTCCCTTTTGATCAATCAGGAATCCGAGAAACTTCCCAGACTCAACACCAAAGACGCATTTCTTAGGATTTAACATAACCTTATGCCGCCTGAGTGTGGTGAAGGTTTCTCGGAGATCAGCAAGTTGATCCGCCTGCTGCTTGGATTTGACTATCATGTCATCAATGTACGCCTCCACATTCCTCCCAATTTGATTAATGAAGACCATATTAATCATCCGTTGGAATGTAGCCGGCGCATTTTTCAAGCCAAACAGCATCACTGTATAACAGAATAACCCCTGATCAGTGACGAATGCCGTCTTCTCTTGATCTTTCTTCCACAGGGGTATCTGATGGAAGCCGGAGTAGGCATCCATAAAACTCATCAAGGCATGCCCGGCTGTCAAATCGACCAGACTGTCGATATTAGGAAGCGGATAACTGTCTTTGGGACATGCCTTGTTCAGATCTGTGTAATCAACACACATACGCCAGGTACCATTCGACTTTTTCACAAGCACAACATTCGCCACCCAGTCGGGGAAATTACATGGCCGAATGAACCCAGCGTCCAACAGCTTTTTTACCTCGGCAGCTGCCGCCTGACTTCTTTCCTCGCCGTGATTTCTTTTCTTTTGCCGGATGGGCTTCTTTTTAGGATCCACGGCGAGTTTGTGGACAGCAAGATCCGGGCTGACGCCTGACATCTCTTCCACTTCAAAGGCAAAAATGTCTTTGAATTCTTTCATTAGAAGGTGCAAGTCTGCACCCAACTTAGCATAAGAAACCATCCCAACCTTTACAGTACGCTCCGGACGGCTGTCGTCCACAGGTATATCAACATGTTCTCCAGCCGGTTGGGGACGGAGCTCATCTGACCGTTCACCGGTCAGTGATTGCTATTTTTTCTCTTTCTTCACCTTTACCGGAAGAGGTGCCTTTCTTTTCTTTTCGGCTGCTGGTAGGGCTGGGTCGGTATCCTTGACATTGTCAAGGTCTATTGGTTCCTGGCCGTCTGGGGCCACAGTATCTTTGACGGATGAGAGATAACACTCCGGGCCGTTTTCTGATCCCCATTCAAGGAACCAACCGAGCCGTCATCCCTCTCATACTTGATGAGCATGAGGGAGGGGATGATTACAGCCTTGTCTTCGTTGAGGGTTGGGCGGCCTATAATAATGTTGTAGGCGATCAGCTCCTCAACGACCAAAAACTTGACGACCAGGTGTCGCCCTTTTCCTTTCTCACCCAGCCGGATTGGTAAATCAATCCTTTCGACTGGGTAAACCATTCCACCCCCAAAACCAACCAAGGGGTGGGTGACCGGATGCATGCTGCTGACATTGTATTTTAGCTTTTGCAGGCATCGGAGGCTGATGATGTCTGATGAGCTGCCGGTGTCAATAAGGATCCGTCCAACTAGCTAGTTGGCAACCTTACATTCAATGACGACCGGGTCGTCATGCGGAAGGCGGACGCCTGCTCATCATCATCTTTGTCCATATTTCGAAGATGACTCTTGTTGCCCCTGATGGTTGGGCCACCACATGAGAACCCGCCTGCTATTGTGTAGACCGGCTCCTTGTCAGTGTCCGAACTACTAGCAGGCTGGGGTGTCTTAGACGAATGCCCCGGGTTCTTCTTATTAGTCCCTTTGGACTTATATATGTAGGACTTTAACATCCCCTTGTCAGCCAGACGGTCCAACGCCCATTGAAGGCTGAAGCATTCGTTGGTGTCATGGCCAACTTCCTCATGGTATTGGCATAATTTATTTTTGTTCCTTGATTGAATGAAACTTTTCATTGGATTTGGCTTCTCTAGGGACAGCCGGTCCTTAATTTTCATGAGGATGGAGTTGCAGTCCTTGTTAAACTCGTACTTAGGAACGTACGGTTTAAATTCCTTCTTCTTCTTCTGGGACGGCTGGTCAGAGTCACTAACCGCCCAGATTTCTTTTCTTTTCTTGCTCTCTTCTTTCTTTTTGGCCGGCTGAGCAGGCCGGCTGTCTTTCAGCCTGTCGGACTTCTTGGAGTCCGACTGGTTACCAGGCGAGCAGAGGTTGGTTGCTTGAATGTAGCTTTCCGCCTCCCTCAGGGCCGCCTGTAAAGTGAAAGCCCCTTTTCTAACTAGGTCGAACTTAAAGGTCGACCCGTCTCTCAGACCCTTGAAAAAGTCTGTAAAAGCTACCCCACCAGATAGTCCTTGAATCTAAATTCTGATCAGATTGAACCGCCTGACATAGGAGCGCAGCCCTTCTCTCTCTCCCTACTTAATGGTGCTCAAGTCAAGACTTGTTTTCTTAGTAGGGATGTTCATTGAGAAGTTGGAAGCAAACAGAAAGGCAAGCTTCCTGAAACTATCAATGCACCCGGCTGGCAAGTTGCCAAACCATTGTTGGGCAATGCCCTTCAATGTAGCCGGAAGCATTGACACAAAGTGGCATCATCCAACCCTTGTAAGTACATGAGGTTGGTATATGCCATGAGGTGATCTTCCGGGTTGGTGGTACCATCATAGGTACCTACCAACACATTTTTAACCTTGGCCGGCTGTGCCGCCTCAGTTATCTCCCGGGAGCATGCAGAAGGTTGTTCACCCAGGCGGAGCAGACGAAGCTGCCAATCCAGTGGCTGGACATTGTTATATGCCGCCTGACCTCCGAAGAAGGCCGGCTGCATGAAGTGAGGGGGATACTGACCATAGACTTGAGAAGGTACATACGGTACAGTTCCAATCATCTAAAGGCCAGAATGGACCGTATTACCGCCTATCTAGCTCTCATGCAGGGAAAGTGCATTCCCTACAGAGGTGTTGTTGAAGCTGTCGGGAAAGTTCGACGTAGAAGCCGACTCCGACAACTGTTGATTTCTCTTCCGGTTGATGATCTCCCGGGCATCAAGAGTTGATTTTTTACTTCCCATCGGTTGTTGGGTCCGGCGGGTATTGTTGGTATTCCTCTTAGGAAGAAGATTTTTTGACCAATCAATGGTCCCGGCTGCCTTCTCCTTTGGATGAGGAGTGGGCTGCCGATCTCTAACTGACTTCCCCTTTTCTAGAGGAGTCTTCTTGGCCGACTGACTCCTGGGCCAGCCCGGCTCTGAGTGATCAGTTCTTTAATATCACCCTTGAAACTTGTCATGAACCTCATGAGTTTGTCTCGGGTGACAGGTGCTAATCCAGCTGCCGTATGGGTTTCCCCTTTCGGCTGCCCAGGGGGTCGATTTGTACCCGCCTGGGAGGCACCCAGCTCTAGAGTGTCTCTGGGCCGGATGCGCTTGGTTATCAGAGAGCCATCATTGGCTGTATAGGTTTCGACCTGAGGATCTTCATCCTCTTGGTCTGTAAAAACTTCAAGGTCATCGCCCAGACGGTTAGGAGGTGGTACAGACTCTTGAACCATCTTCGAGGTACTTTTCCCACAGACGGCGCCAAATGTTTTGGGTGATTTTGTCCCTCGGGAGAGTTACGTCACGAAGTCTGATCCGGCTGAGTTGTACCTGCTAAACAACGGAGACTCCGGGTGGTTGGAGCTCCGCCTCCGACGATCAAGTTAGTAACTTTAAAGAGAGTAAAGAATGCGGAAATTTAGGTGGGGATCTGCTTGGATTCCAAGCTCAGGTGTTTCTCTGATGTGAGAGAATGTAGGTGTAATAAATGATTGAATGTGTCCCCAAAATAGGGAAATATCTCCCTATTTATAGGGTCGTTGGAGAATGTGCCCCCATCTAGGTCACTCAACCTAGATTTTAGTGGGCTGCGCCGTTTTACGGCGCTTCTTGGGATTTGGGCCCTTGAAGGCTGCCATTTCAGAGATGTATCCAAGGGGGCCATGTGTCAAGAGGATATTAAGCCACGTGGGCCATCCTGAACTCGACACGTGGCCTCCTCTCATTTGTCCATGTGTCTAGGGTATTTTTACCCTAAACAATAGTAATAATAATAATAATAATAATAATAACAACAACAACAACAACATTAATAATAATAATAACATTAATTATAGTATTAATAATAATGTTGAAATCTACTCTGCTCGGCTCTGCTCTGCTGAAATCTGCTCTGCTATGCTGAAATTTCATCTGCTCTACTATGCTGACTCCTGCTCTGCCCAGAAGCTCAAAAGAACATGGCCTTCATCTACTTCCACCTGTTCTAATTCCAACACTTAAAAAATACTACATCCGTTTTTAAATACTTGCTCCATCTCTCCATGCACAAAGTTTTAGGAGAAATTGGAGAAAGTAATAAAATAGGAAGGTAGTGGGGTAGGTGAAATAATAAAAGATTTTAAAAAGCAAAAGTAGTGGAGAGAATTAGAGGAGAGATAATATGAAATTAATATAATATGATTTATGTTGAATCCACTATGTGAGAGAATAATTAAATATTGTAAAATTTTTTCAAATAAGGAAATGAAGTAAGTATTTAAAAACGTCCGAAAAAGGAAAGTGGAGCAATTAAGTATTTAAAAATGGAGGGAGTACATATTAGATTAAGTTTGCTCCTTTTGTGTTCATCATCATCAAAACATTTTAGCTTCAACAAATTGATCTTCATTAGTACTACCTCCGTTTTCCTGAGTCTTAAGTACTCTGTTAGTGTAGCTACAAAAGCCAAAGTAAAGTAAAGGTGGAGACCATACATGAATTTTTTTTAGCTTAAAAGAAGGTAGAATTAGAGAATAAGGGATAACTATAATATATTTGGATCCTACAATGTGGGGTTGAAGTTGATAACAAATTAATAAATAGGAAAAATGGAAAAGATAAATCCAATCTTTGCACTTTTTCCTTCTAAAAATCCAACCTTTATACCCCCATTCATCTAAAGGTCCATTACCTGTTCATGACCGGTTTTATAAGTTATAATGCCATGTGTTAACTATCTATAGGTCAATTATTTTTTCAATTATTAAAAAACAAAAATAATTAAAAAAAATTAAAAAAAAATCAGATTTTTCGGCCACCATTCCTCACCACCTCCATTAAATCCGGCCACCATTCTTCACCACCCTCCATTAAATTCGGCCATCATTTCTCACCTCCTCCCTTTCCGACCCTCCTTTCCTTTCCAGCCACCCTGCTTTTCCGACCATAACCCGACCAATTAGGATGCTGTCGTACCCGCCCAACAATCCACACTAGCCCACACGCCTCTTCTTCCCCCCTTCAAAACCCCACTCATCACCTTCACCAACTTCTAGCCAACACCGCTACCTTTGCAACTCCCCTACGCCAATCCATCACACACACAACAACCAATTGCAGCGGCCACCAGTCACAACTCTTGTCAACCCACAAAATCGCACAATTATCACCACCCACTCCATAACCACCACCTCATCAACACCACCACATACACCACCACCTAATTTAATTTCACTAGAAGAACCCCACCCCAAACCCACCTGCTCCAGCAGCTCCACGCCCATTCCAAAACCCTAGAATTCTTACCCCAAAAACCTGACTAAAGAATTCACTAGAAGAACCCCACCCCAAAAACCCCAGAATTCCCACCCACAATTGTGAATTTCGAGCCTAGAAGGGGTTGGTGGTTTCGGTTCAGGGTTTGGGATCGTTGGGTGGGGTAAGTGGTGGTGGAAGAAGTGGTGGTGGAGGGGGTGAGGTTGGTGGTTTTAGTGTTTGAGGAGAGAGAAAGAAGAGGAGTGAGAAGGGAAAGTGAGAATAATTTAAAAAAAAAAAAATTTAACCTGTTTATCAGGTCACAAGTTAAATGGATCTGTTGGAGAAGAAGGGGTATAAAGGTTGGATTTTTGAGGAATAAAATGAAGGTTGGATTTTTAGGAGGAAAAAGTGCAAAAGTTGGATTTATCTTTTCCATTTTTCCTAATAAATATTGTCTTAAAAGAAATAAAGTATAAGTTACTATTTTTTAGATATGCTCTTTTCTACGAGTAAAGCTTAGGAAAATGGATGAAAATAAAAGGCGAGTAGAATTTATAGAAACGGATGAAAATAAAAGGCGAGTAGAACTTGGGAAAATGGAGGGAGGACTTAGGCCCTATTCTTCATATTTGCTACTCTCTGCTCTACTGCTGAAATCTAATCTGCTCTGCCCTGCTCTACTCTTTATTCCCTTGTCAATAATTAAATATCTTTACTGAATTATTTAGGTAAAAAACCCATATTACAACCTAATAGTTGACGATTGACACTAATTAATGCAGCAAACAATCAAGAATTACCTTTTAAAAATGGAAAATGTCATACATAACCTTAAGGGTATGTATTATTAGAAGCTAAAAGAGAAAAATATTATTGAAATATATGATTAACGCTTATTTGTAACCCTAAGGGCTATATAGATTTACCTTTAAAAAATTGATGTATTGCTTTAGGACCATAAAAATAAATGGTATATTGAACGTAATTATTGTGAGTTTACATATATATATATGAATCACATAAAATGATTATATAAATTGAGTTCATTGAGTAAGATTCTGCTAACACTACTTTTGAAATGGATAATAATATCACGCATTGATCGCGGCCCTATCAACTTGTTTTAATAATTATTTTACTTTAGAGTGTTATATATACATTTTTTTATTTGGTTAAGGATGATAATTAATTGATTGAATTTGTAGACCTCAAAATACTAAAAACTTTTAATCTTTATTTTTTCTATCCTTTAAGATAAAAACAAAATTTAATGTATTGAGCAAAGAGTTTAGAGTTATATACAAGTATTGAAGTATATGATACAATGATAGTAATAGACCTAAATAGTAAAACGATAAAATAAGAAGAGAAAAGAAAAGGGAGTCAAATTATGGGGTAATCATTCCAAATGAAAAAGGATGAGGATTAGCTTTCTCATAGCCTCATCATATGTGTCATCATGCACACCTTTGTGCTTTCTTTGCCAATTTCTTTCTTTCTCTCTCTTCCCACTTCTCATACTCCCTTCAACTTTAACTTTTCACCGCCATCCACAACACTATAATTATATTATTCTCAAATATGTCCGACCAAAAGCAAAGGGTAAAACCACCACATTGTGTGTTTTTGAAGTTTGTGTATTTTCTTAGAAAAAATAAATAAATAAATAAATAAAATTATGCTAGTAAGAAAGAGGCAGCTAATCCTCAAAAGCCTTCAATTTTAGTTTATAATTACATTACATATAACTGTTTAATTATTATTCATAAAAAAACATTTTCTTTAATTAATTAAACTATTATACCTATATCTTTCAGCATATATAACTAGGTGTAACCTTCTTTCCTAGTGTTAGTTTTCACTTAATCACATCTTTAATTTTCCACTTTATGTCTATATCATAGAGGAAGAAAGAAAGAGAGGAACTCTATCAATATTTCCTTCATCTTTAGAAATTCAAATTTAAATCACAAATCAAATCTTTTTCATCCTTCTTTTAATTTTTGCTCCATTTTCAAGCTTCGTTACTAAGTTTTCTCTTATTTAATCCAAGCATCATAATTAATTTTAGCGAAAACCTTCCTAAAGAATGGCTGATCAAGAAGTAATTACAAATGGATTTCTACTAACACCCGTTATTGGATCAACTAATGATCCTATTGCTCCTAAGAAGAAGAGAAACTTACCAGGAAATCCAGGCAAGTTTATTTATTTTCTTGTTTTTATTTATTTATATTGGAATAATTCTTCCTTTTTAGTATAAAAGTTGATGATAAATCAACATTTTTTTTTTGTAACTTTTGTTGGTCCACCTTTATGGTATAATGATGAAGGCTACCTAGGTATATTCATAAATGATAAACACATAATTACCTAATAATAATAATAATGATAATTATATATAATTATTATCTATCTTTTGCATCTTTTAGATCCAGAAGCAGAAGTAATAGCTTTATCACCAAAAACCCTAATGGCAACCAACAGATTCTTATGTGAAATATGTGGGAAAGGGTTTCAAAGGGATCAAAATCTACAACTTCATCGTCGAGGTCATAACTTACCATGGAAGCTCAAGCAAAGGACTAGCAAAGAGCCAAGGAAACGCGTCTATGTTTGCCCCGAAAAGACTTGTGTTCACCATCATCCCTCTCGAGCACTCGGTGACCTTACCGGCATTAAGAAGCATTTTTGTAGGAAGCATGGTGAGAAAAAATGGAAGTGTGAGAAGTGTAATAAGAAGTATGCTGTTCAGTCTGATTGTAAGGCTCATTCCAAAACTTGTGGAACTAGGGAATATAAGTGTGATTGTGGGACTATTTTCTCAAGGTATGTGTTAATTATTTCTTCATTCTAAGTAAATGAATTGAATTATTTTTTACTTAATTTCTTTTCTAGATCGTAGTATATATGATGATAACCGCAA
Source organism: Chenopodium album (assembly GCF_948465745.1). Lineage (NCBI taxonomy): Eukaryota > Viridiplantae > Streptophyta > Magnoliopsida > Caryophyllales > Amaranthaceae > Chenopodium > Chenopodium album. The sequence goes on along the minus strand of NC_137842.1, from coordinate 43,866,032 downwards.
GTTATAATATTTAAAAGATTTCATTCATGCGGCATCTAAGTATTATGTACATAAAACACAATAATGTTCTTTTAAGAGCTACAATAAGCAGTGATGTAGTCGTGATTAAATCTCGATTATATCAATATCAAGTAGAGTATACTAAGCGAACTATTATAGCTTAAAATCTAATTATTTTAGAGTAAAACTGTATATACATGATATCTTCATGGTAATAAAAAGATCAAGTTTATTTTATGTAGTGTAGCACTAAGCATGATCTAAAGAAGAAAGTTTTTAAGGTGGAGATGTTTTAAGAAATGGAGAAAAGTGATGCTATATGACAGTAACATCTATCTATATGTATGGGAGTAGTGGGGTATGAAGGTGGGGGTAGATATGGCAAGATGAGGACAAATATATAGTTACATGATTTTGTAGTACCATATTTATAACATGGTTTGTTGCATGATTGTCATGGTATATATTTTCATTGCATGGAGATTTGAGTCTCCTAAAATTATTGACCCTTCCTATAATTGTCTTTATTATGTTGCAATAGTAATTGGGTTAGAAACTTAAAATTGTTTCATTCTTGATCTAAACTTCTCAATAGCATCATGGGCCAAATATGAATATTGGTAAAGGAAGTATATAGTATGGTCCCTTTATAATAATTGAGTGTTATGCAATATTTACGAAGTATTCTTTCGACTTTTAATAATATAATATAATAGATTTGTTTGATTGAATGTCAATTTCATAATTATTTGATTTAGTATAAAAATCATATATATTTCGTTGCTCTTTCAAATTATTTTTGCATACTTATGCCGTTGTTTTTACATTATTCCTATCTATTGTTGTTTGAAAATGTGACTAAATATTACAACTTATGAATTACTATCTTATAATATAAGAAGCAAAAATAAAAATTTGATCTATTATTAGGGACATACATCTTAGGTTTGAATAATTAATATTGAACTTTAGTCACGTCACTCTCGCTATGTTACCGTAAGTGTAACTTATCACATAATTTGAAGTCCCATTATTGGTAATAGTGAAATCCAATGCAGTTTACTCAAGATTTTGACCATGCCTTTTCTTTTTACCAACTCTCAAGACATAATACAATACAATATTCTAATAATCTAGGTTGGTCTAAGATCCAGTAGATTAATTAATCAAACAAAATCGTTGCAAAATATCTCTATATATTTTAGAATACTTAACTTTCATATGTAATTAACTAATCACTTATTATTGTCCCTTTATTTAAGCAGGAGGGATAGCTTCATTACGCATAGGGCCTTTTGTGACGCCTTAGCAGAAGAAACAGCAAGAATGAACGCAGCAAGCACCCATTTCAACCTTAATGCTGCGGTAGCAACAAACAATAACCTCAACTACCATCATATGATGGGCTCTAATATCGGACCTGCAGTCGCCATGGCACAACATTTTTCTTCCATTTTTAGGCCTCTTTCATCATCAACTAAAGATGAAATCGCGCTTGATCAACATCAAAACCAAAGGGGTGGAGTATTTCCCTTGTGGTTAGGTAACCAATTGGCTCAACCTGGTGGAGGGTATGATTCAATTCAAAACTCTACTAATAATATACCCATACAAGCCCATAATTTACAACACCTTAGCTCCACTATCAACTCCTTAAATTCCCATAATACCCCTCTAGGGGTCTTGGGTTCGAATCCTCACCAACCTGAAGATAATAATTACCATCAATTAAATTGGGTATTTGGAAGTAAAATATCTAATAACAATAATAATAATCCACAAAATAACAAAAATAATGATGAAGATTTAGGTGTATTAACCAATGAAATTACTTCAACTACAACTAATACTACTACATCAGTTCCTTCATTATATAGCATTCATCATCAAACATCCCCAAACAATTCTTCCCACATTATGTCAGCCACAGCATTACTACAAAAAGCTGCTCAAATGGGCTCAACTTCTTCTACCAATACAAATGATGCTTTTTTCCATGGAAACTTTGGCTTAGTGAAGGAAAATACTAATGAAATAAATCACAACAACTTCAACCGGAGCGGTTCGGTTTTTGGTACTTCTAACTCAACCACCACCAATGCTGGGAGCGATGTCGAGGGTTCGGTCGATGATCTCTCTACCATGACAACCATGTACACTCCTAACCCCGCCAAGCGTCAGAAGTTGATCAATGATCATGTAGACAGTCATACCCAAAGAGGTGTTGGTGTAGGAAGTGGAGGGCAAACTAGGGATTTCTTAGGTGTCGGTTCGCAACCGGCGGCCGTATGCCAGCAGCCGCCTTCCATCAACGGCTGGTTTAAAGCTTGAGAAGACAAAGGATGATGAAGATAATGGTTGAAGGGTTAGTTGTATCCTAAAGGAGTTTCTTTAGGGTGAAGGAAAGAGGTGTTTTGTAAAGTTAAAAGATTTAATTAGTTTATGGGTTGCCTAAAAAGTTTGATGATAATTTGCTGGAAAATTTTAGCTTAAAGGAAGATCCATGCATATTCTCGTGAACCCTCAAAGCTGCACCTATTAAGAAAATGGATGCTTTTTTTTTTTTTTTTTTTTTTTTTATAAATTTTTTAATATATAATTTATTTTTATAGGATAATAATGGTTTAGTGGTGGGGAAAAAGCAAATTATTCTTCCTTTACATCACTATTATTATAAGAAATGTTTCAATACTCTCAACCTATTGTGGGTGGTCTTTTCAGATTAAAAAGTGCACCTCTAAGTGGACTAAAAAGGCTCTACCGTATAACTTGCATTGTTCATCCAGGTGTCCATATGCTTAATCCTCCCCTGCACTTAGAACTACTAATCTTTGAGTTTCAAGCCTTATTAGTTTACCTTGTTTTTGCTTATTTGATTTGGTATTTGATCTGATCTAATTATTTGATTTAACTAAACTTTGATATGACCTTATAAGATTCGTAATAATGTATATTTTATTAATATGTAATTTTCATAATTTTTTTCATTACGAAATTAAAATATATAATTTAGTGATAAAACACAACATATAAAATTATGAACTGATTTAAACTTTTTTTTTTTTTTTTTTTTGATATGATGAACTTAATTTTTCTTATTCAAACTTATCTTTTTCGACATAAGCAAACATAAGTTGAACTAAAAAAGACCTTATTTTATATGTAATATATTATTACCAAACAATAAAAAAAACAAGACAAATTATTTGTCATTCTACCCAAATACAATACAAGTACTCCCTCTGTTATTTTTAAGTGCCCCACTTTCCTAAAACGACCGTTTTTAAGTGCACCACATTATATACTTAATACTTATCATTAGTTTAACACTATTATTTAATTATAAAAAATTATACCTAATTGCAAAATTAAAATAGGATGAAAGTTCTGTAATTACAAAAAAAATTAAAAAAATTTACCACACTAAAGAAAACAGAGAGAATAATATATGCACCACTAATAAAAATAACTATGAATTACATTACAAAGTTATAGATAGCAAATTATTATTGCATATTATTGTATAAAAAATAATATCTTTGTTTGAATGATATGTGTACAAATAGAATATACTTATCAAATGTTAACGGACTGACTCCTAACTAAAAAAAACCCTAGCCTCCTCTCTCCTAAACTTTAGCCTCCACTGTCAATTTTGAAGGGGCTTCCATCGGATTTCACCGGTGGAAAGCCCCAAATTTTATTTCCTTTCAAGTTTTTTAATTTGTTCTAGGTTACAATAATGTTTCCCTCGAAAGAAAGGGTTTATCTCCTTCGAAAGACAAGGTTTTTTCGATCTCTTTCGAAAGACAAGGTTTTTCGGACTCCTTCGAAAGACAAGGTTTTATTTGTGTTTAATTTGGTCTCTGGTTGTGCGGGGCTACTATTGATTATGGCTCGGATTCGGGTTACGGAGTCAACACAAGAATTTTCTTTCTCACAAAATTGCGAAGCGGCGACGGATCCACTCAAAAAGTTGTATGAGACAACGAACCGAGAATGTGCCGAATTGTTATATTTATGTATTTGGATTCTTAGCCCTTCCCCGATTAATTCTTGTTTGATTTTGCTAAATTCGTTTTCATTATCGTTAATTGTCAATTGTAGATGTCGTATGGCTATTATTAATGAAATTTAATGTCCTATAGGACTTCTTTCAAAAAAAAATAATAATATACTTATCAAATAGGAAATAAAATATTATTGCATAGTTTTTATTAAAACTTTCCTAAGAAGCTTTGGCTAAAAAAATAAAAATTAAAAAAAAAAAAAACTTTTGGAGGGAAAATTTTTAACCAGGAGATGACATGTGTCATTCCTGGTTTTGCCTTTACTATAAAGTTATTATAGATAGATAATATATGCACCACTAATAAAAATAACTATGAATTACATTACAAAGTTATAGATAGCAAATTATTATTGCATATTATTGTATAAAAAATAATATCTTTGTTTGAATGTGTACAAATAGAATATACTTATCAAATAGGAAATGAAATATTATTGCATGGTTTTTTATTAAAAACTTTCCTAAGAAGCTTTGGCTAAAAAAAAAATTAAAAAAAAAACTTTTGGAGGGAAAATTTTTAACCAGGAGATTACATGTGTCATTCCTGATTTCGCCTTTAGTATAAAGTATATATATATATATATATATATATATATATATATATATATATATATATATATATATATATATATATATATATATATTCCTCTTCCTTTTAACCCCTCTACCATTTTATAATATTTCCTCCATCTCAGATTATTCCTAATGGTCATCATTTATATTTCTCTATCTTACTTTTCCAATTTTTTTATTCCTAAACATATACCAACCTATATATTATTTTATTCTTTTGTCTAAAATTATGTACCCAAAGTTATTGGAACTTAAAAAAATGGAGGGAGTAGGAGTTTAATTGAGATAAAAAAAACAAGCTTACGATTGAGTTAGATACAAGGAGGAAGAGTTATTCCCTCCATTATTAATCACAATTGGAGGTTATAGATTTTCTCCATGAGTTCACATCATTAAGAATTAAGGGAAATTAAAAAAAATAAAAAATAAAAAATTAGTTGTAACTAGCTTTGTAAAGTCCGTTACTACTAATATGGGTCAACAAGGTTTGAATATAAATTTGTAACGGGCCTGAATGACGCAAGTTAAAAGTGCTAATTTATTTGTAACGCACATTAGTAACATTGATTACTAATACTCTTATAATAACTAGCCTTATGGTAGTTACTAATAGGATGAAACTAATGAGCACTTTTCTACTAGCGATTCAACCGTTAGTGCTATTGCTACACTAGCTAATCAGGCAGGACCAAGCAAAGCTGCTGGTCAGCCAAAGAAGCCCTCGGGGTGGCCGGTTGATCCTTCCCAGGCGGCAGGATCAACTCCCGTCACTCGGGATGAGCTAATGTCACTCCTGAGCAGCCTCAGGGGTGAAATCAAGCAGCTCGCCTCAAAGAAGTCGCCTACTCCTAGAAAGGAGCAGTCGGCCAAGAAGCCAGCCCAATCTGGCAAACAGAAGTCGGTCAGGGACCGTCAGCCGACTCTTCATCCTGCTCCTAAGGAGAAGGACAGGCCCCAATTTGACCTTAATCGGCTCCGTTTCCCAGAAGCGGGCGCAAGAAAACCCATCCGGCACATACAGCCGGATGGTAGCAAGAAAACGTTCTCTGACGCTCGGCAATACATTGAGGAGAGGAGAACTCAGCAATCAGAGTCGGCTTCAACGTCGACTTATCATGATAGCTTTCGGAATACCTCTGTGAGGTGTTCCCAGTCTGTACATGAGACTCCAGCAAGCAGCCAAAGGGTTCAGTCTGGGCCGCATGTGATTCAGTCCGCCCAGTACATGGCACCGCCACTGTACCAGGCGCCAGTAGTACCTTACATGCAGCCTACCCTCTACGGGGGACAGGCGGCATACGGCTATCAGCCGATGGACTGGCAGCTTAGGCTGCAACACCTTGGAGATCAACCCTCTGCTTTCTCCAGAGAAATAAATGAAGCCGTGCAGCCGGCTAAAGTTAAAAACGTTCTGGTTGGGGCCTATGACGGGACCTCCAACCCAGAGGACCACCTGTTGGCATACACCCACCTCATGTATTTACAGGGGTTGGATGATGCCGCATGGTATCGTTGCTTTCCAGCCACCCTGAAGGGCATAGCCTAGCAGTGGTTTGGCAACCTGCCGGCTGGCTGCATAAATAGCTTCAAGACGCTTGCGTTCTTGTTTGCATCAAACTTCTCTATGAACATCCCTGCCAAAAAGACAAGTCTTGACTTGGGCAATGTACAGCAGGGAGATAGAGAAGGTTTGCGATCCTACGTCAGGCGGTTCAATCTGGTCCGAATCCAGATTCATGGGCTGTCTGATGAGGTCTCCTTCACAGACTTCTTTAAGGGTCTGAAGGACGGGTCTACTTTTAAGTATGAACTCGTCCGCAAACAAATCTTTACCCTACAAGGAGCCTTGCGAGAGGCGGAAGCCTACATACAGGCGACCGAACTCTGCTCCTCCAATAAGCAGTCGGACCATAAGAAGTCCGACCGGCAGAAAGAGAGTCGGCCTGCTCAGCCGGCTCCTAAGACAGAAGAGAGCAAAAAGAAAAAGCAAGTCTGGGCCATTGATAACTCTGATCAACCGGCCCAGAAGAAGAAAAAAGAGTGGAAACCGTACGTCCCAAGGTACGAATTCCACAAGGACTGCTGCTCCATCCTTTTGGAAATTAAGGATTGGCTAACTCTTGAAAAGCCGACTGCTATGAAAGGTTCCGCTGAAAATCGGAACAAGAACAAGCATTGCCATTTCAATGAGGATGTTGGCCATGACACAAACGACTGCTTTAGTCTCAAGCGGGAGCTCGACCGTCTGGCCGATAAAGGACAGCTGAAGTCCTATGTGAAGTCCAAAGTGACTTCAAAAGCAAATCCGGGGCAGTCCAAGAAAAAGACTCCTCAGCCTGCTGTGAGTGCCGAAACAGATGAAGAACCGGTGTACACCATAGCAGGCGGATTTGCCGGTGGTGGCCCGACCATTCGGGGTACCAAGGACCATCTAAGAAAGATGGTCAATTCTGTTGAGGAGGGGGATACAGTTAGCACATCCACCTTCCCTAAAGTTGTCATCACCGAATAGGACAGAGGCAAAGTCCGTCGGCCTCATGATGACCCTGTTGTCATTGAGTGTAAAGTTGCCAACCAGCTGGTTGGCCAAATTCTGATTGACACAGGAAGTTCCTCGGACCTCATCAGCCTCAAATGCTTGTCCAATCTCAAGTACAAACCGGATAGCATGATGGAGGTCACCCACACCTTAGTTGGGTTTGGGGGAGGACTTGTGCACCCAGTCAGACGAATTGACCTACCTGTCCGCCTGGGAAGCAGGGGAGACGGTCGGCACATGACCATCCGTTTCCTAGTGGTTGAAGAGCTCACGGCTTACAACCTCATCTTTGGCCGACCCACTCTTAATGAGTGTAAGGCCATCATCATCCCTGCTCTCATGCTACTCAAGTATGAGAAGGATGATGGAACAGTTGGTTCCCTTAATGGGGACCAAAAGACGGCTCGAGAGTGTTATCTCTCGGACGTCAAGCCTGCGGCCGCAGCATCCGGCCAGGGCAAGCAAATGATTGACCTCGACGATGTCGAGGAAGAACAGTCGGCCCCACCAGCCGGAAAGAAAAGAAAGACTGATCAGCTGGTGGTGGTAAAAAAAGAAAAGCAATAGCAATCACTGACTGGGGAACGGTCGGATGATCTTCGTCCCCAGCCTGCTGGTGAACACATTGATATCCCTCTGGATGACAGCCGTCCAGAGCGGACTGTTAAGGTGGGGACGATTGCCTTTGCAAAGCTGGGTGAAAACCTTCACCAGCTGCTCAAGGAATTCAAAGACATCTTTGCCTTTGAAGTGGAGGAGATGCCAGGCATCAGCCCGGATCTCGCTGTCCACAAACTCGCCGTGGATCCTAAAAAGAAGCCCATCCGGCAAAAGAAAAGAAACCACGGCGAAGAAAGAAGTCAGGCGGCAGCTGCCGAAATAAAAAAGCTGTTAGATGCCAAGTTCATTCGGCCGTGCAACTTCCCTGAGCGGGTAGCTAACGTTGTGTTAGTAAAAAAGCCAAATGGAACTTGGCGGATGTGTGTTGATTACACAGACCTCAACAAGGCATGTCCAAAGGATAGCTATCCACTGCCTAAGATCGACAGTCTGGTCGACTCAACAACCGGACATGCCCTGATGAGTTTCATGGACGCCTATTCAGGTTTCCATCAGATCCCCCTGTGGAAAAAAGATCAAGAAAAGACGGCATTCGTCACTGATCAGGGGTTGTTCTGCTATACGGTGATGCCGTTTGGTTTGAAGAATGCACCTGCTACCTTCCAACGAATGATTAATACGGTCTTCATTAATCAAATCAGAAGGAATGTAGAGGCGTACATTGATGATATGATAGTCAAATCCAAACAGCAGGCGGATCACCTTGCTGATCTCCGAGAAACATTCGCCACACTCAGGCGGCACAAGGTCATGCTTAACCCAAAAAAGTGTGTCTTTGGTGTTGAGTCTGGGAAGTTTCTCGGATTTTTGATTGACCAAAGGGGAATAGAGGCCAACCCTGAGAAAATACAGGCGGTGATCGACATGCAGTCGCCCCGTACTGTGAAGGAAGTGCAAAAACTAACAGGTTGTCTGGCGGCCTTGGGGAGATTCCTCAGCCGTTCAGGTGACAAGTGTCTCTACTTTTTCCAGGCAATCAAAAAGAAGACAAACTTTGAATGGGGGGATGATGCAGAGGCGGCCTTTCAAAGGCTAAAAACTCATCTGCACTCTTTGCCGAGGCTTGTCAGCCCTTTGCCTAAAGAGAAGCTTTTCATGTACTTAGCCGTCTCTGATCATGCCCTCAGTGCTGTCCTCTTAGCTGAAAGAGACGACATCCAGCTCCCGGTGTATTTCATAAGCCATGTTTTGAGAAATGCGGAGCTTTGGTACCCCATGGTTGAGAAATTCGGCCTTGCCCTTTACATGGCCATCAAGAAGCTTAAACCTTACTTCTTGGCGCATGCGGTAGAGGTCTATACTGACCAACCGATCAAACGGCCACTCACAACCTTGGAGTCTTCTGGACGAATGCTCAAATGGGCGATTGAAATGCAAGGATTAGAAATCACTTACGAACCAAGGAAGGCAATAAAGGGACAAGCATTCGCTGACTTTATTGTCGAAATGACAAGGCCGGTTGTTCCGGACAATACTGACCAGGTTTGGAAAGTGTATGTGGATGGGAGCTCCACTGTGAACGGCTGTGGTGCGGGGATTATCTGTCAATCTCCTGAAGGAGATAAGTACGAATATGCACTACGGTTCAAGTTTCAGGTCTCTAATAATGAGGCCGAGTATGAGGCCCTGCTGGCCGGCATCCGGTATTGCAAGGCAGTAGGGGCGAGGAAGATATCCGCCTGCTCTGATTCTCAACTGGTCGTACTCCAAGTTAATGGAACGTACGAGGCCACTCATCCGGCCATGGTAAAATATTTGCAGGCGGTCAAGAGTGAAGTTGGGTCACTTGAAGAATTTCTTCTAACTCAAGTGCCCAGGTCTTCAAACAATCAGGCGGATGCTTTGTCGAAGTTGGCATCATCCGCCTCCTGTGAAACGCCTCGGTCAGTCTTCTGGGAGGTCATGGAAAAAAGAAGTATATGTGAGGAAGACCCCATTGAAATTCTTGACCGAAGCTCAACCTGGATGGACAGCATCCGGGCCTATCTTGCAGACGGCACGCTCCCTGACTCACCACGGGAGGCGGCTGTTCTAAAAAAACGAGCAGCTAACTTCGAGTTGCGACAAGGAGAGCTCTTCAGGGCTGGCTTTTTGAAACCCCTGTTGAAGTGTGTTACCCCTGAAAAGGGGAAGGAAGTTCTCGAAGAGTTGCATTCGGGATTCTGCGCCTCCCATATAGGCGGCAGATCCCTCGCGGCCAAGGCCAGGCGGTTTTACTTTTGGCCAACTCTGGAGTCGGATGCCATGGAAATGGTGAAAAAATGTGACAAGTGCCAAAAGTTTGGCAAGCTTATCCATCGTCCGGCTACAGACCTGACGACCATCCACAACCCAATACCCTTTGCCAAATGGGGCATGGACATTCTGGGGCCATATACAACTGCACCAGGCGGCAAGCGCTATATATTGGTGGCTGTGGATTACTTTACCAAGTGGGTAGAGGCTGAGGCAGTCAAAAACATCAAGACTAAAGACGTCATTTCCTTTATCTGGAGGAACATAATCACTCGTTTCGGGGTGCCCATGTCTATGGTTTTTGACAATGGTCCTCAATTTGAGACGCCTCAACTCAAGACTTGGCTGGGAGACCAGGGGGTCTCAAGCTTCTTCGCATCAGTCGGCCGGCCGCAAGCAAACGGCCAGGTCGAAGCCTTCAACAAGTTAATCTCAGACGGGATTAAAAAGAAAATTGAGCGGGCTGGTGGCCTTTGGGCGGATGAATTACCACACGTCCTTTGGTCCATCAGAACGACTGCTAAAGGGGCAACGGGAGAAACCCCATTCCTAATGGTGTATGGTGCAGAAGCTGTTCTGCCCATTGAGCACTATGAGCCGACCCTTCGAATCATGTTGTATGATGAAGAGGCGAATTGGGAGGCCATGCGCCTAGCATTGACTCACTTCCAGAGCGCAGGGGCAATGCTGCCTTGCGTCATGAGATATACCGTTTGAGAATGACTCGGGCATACAACAAAAGAGTACACAAGCGTCCTCTCAAAGTGGGGGACTTTGTGCTACGGAAAATGGAGGCAGTCGGTAGGGCGAACGAACAGGGAAAGATAACCCCAAATTGGGAAGGCCCCTACCAAATCTATGAGGAAGTAAGAGACGGCACCTACCGCCTGGAAGACCCAGACGACAGGCAGCTGCCCAGAACTTGGAATGTAGACAACTAGAAAAAGTACTACTTCTAAGTACGAATGTAAAAACCTCAATTTTGTAAATCTCACGTATTGTTGATGAGAATATGCCTTCATTTCCCAACTTATCTTTTTATTTAAGTTTTTTAAGTGTCGCCTGTACCAAATACAGACGGCCAATATGTTTGGAAAGCGTCTGTCCCAACAGCAGACGCCCCAATCACTCTGAAGGAGCCGATTGTTTTAGAACAGTCGTTCCTACTAAATTCATCAAGTTTACACCAACACTTGACGAATATTTACTTAATCATTAAAGAGGCCTAAGGCCAGATAAAATCATGATGAGGCCCATGGCCGGATGTTAATAAACAAAGAGAGACCGAATGGTCACAGTCTGCTCCAACATGAGCATGACCGTCTGCTCCAACATGAGCCAGATAACCGACGACGTCCATTTGGGTGAATTCGTCGAGGAGAAGCATCTCCCATTTGGGTGGCACATTGCTCTACGAACATATCAAGCGGCCCTACCGAATGCTAAGGCAGCATTCGCAGTCGTTTGTTTTAATCGAAAGTGAAATCTAAAAGACCTGAACTTTTTGTCTAGCGCAGTTCAGAAATGGTCACTGTTTCATAAGTAGAGGCTAAGCGAGGCATAAAGCCGGATGCGCCTGTTATTGCTCAGGGGCAAAACAGGCGGAATATTTGATTAATATACAAGTTAAGTTAACTACTTAGCACTTATTGAGGCTATTGGCCGGATGACGCCTGATCCTTGTCTATGGGGCAAGACAGGCGGACAATTATTTTTAAAGAAAATTGGTTAAGTTACAAACTTAGCATTTTATCTCAAAGAGGCCTATGGCCGGAGGCGCTTGTTTTTTCTTATGGGGCAGAACAGGCGGAGGTTTACCCTTAGCAAATTAGCTAAGTTGGAAATTTGAGTTAGTTCGAGCCAATGGCCGAATGAACACTTATGTTTGCCAATTCTGGATGGACGTCTGCCGCGTGGTTTGGGGCAATCACCATAGTGATTGATTGACTTAGACACCATGCATACTCTTCTAAGTATCAAAAATTTCTAAGTCAATCAATCCAATAAACCGAAACCACTCGACATCCGTCCAGGGGCAAGAACATTCGCATGGTATACAGGTTATAATACTTAGCCAAAAACATGCAATGAGAAATTCAAAATGCAAAGGACAACAATATGGATAACTTCAGCCAAATGGCCGAATGATTCAAATTAAAAAGACCAATCGTCACCAGACGATTGGTTAAGATTGTTATATGGCAAAGCCAGAAAGATTGTCAAATTACCCGACTCCTCGGTCGGTAAAGATACAAATACTCGGCACGCAGGCCGGAAAAGAAAAGTACATGGCCATTCGGCCGAAGAAAAGCATAAAAGCTTAAGTGATCAAGGGAGAGCCTCTTCAGTGGCAGCCGGCCTGTCGTCCTTCGGCTGCTCTTCATCCTTTTTCTCTTGCTCCTCCGCCTGATCCTCCTCTTCGCCACCAGAGGACGACTTCCCAGAAGAGTCGGACCCAGAACTTTCCCCGGCCTCAGCATTCTCAGCCTCTTCAATAAGGCGAGCGTCGAATGCTTTGCTGGATTCGTCAAATTTGGATTTCCAAATCTGATAGTCCGAGTCCGGCTGTACAGCCGCCCAAGTGTCCCGCATGATGGCTTCATAATCGCTCATCATTTGCTTAACAAGAGCCTCTCTCTCTTGATCAGCCACGGACTCAAACTTAGACTTCAGCTGATGCTCCTGGTTGCTGAGGCGCTGCTCCAGGCGGCCCACCTTCTGCTTGGCTCTCTCGGCCTCTTCTTTGGCATCTTGAAGAGGCTCGAGCTTCTCCTTAAGAGTTGTAATCTCTTTTTTAAGGGAAGTGATGCGCAGGCGGGCCGAGTCCAGGTCCTTTTTCACCTGCATATTGGCTTCCGCCTGCGAATACATCATATCAAGCGTCAGATACTCATTTTGAGCAATATCAAATTGAGCTCGATCCAAGGCGGACTCGGCCCGAGCTTTAGCGACTGTTACCTCTTTGGATTTCTCCTTGAGGGGTTACCTGAGCCCTTGGACGCGCAGCATGGCCTGCAAAAGAGCCGAATGGTTAAAACCAGGCGGAAAAAGACAAAAAAAATAAAAAAATAAAAAAAATAAAATAAAATAAAATTTTGCTTGAGCTAAGACTCATACCTCGCAGAGGTTCCCCAAGATGCCATCCAAGTCAAGGGTGCCGACTCCTCTGACAGACGCCTTGTCGTCAGAATCAACCGCCCTCAGCATGGACTTGGCCATCTGGACTATAGTCGGCCTCTGCACAGGAACTGAGAAGGAAAGAAAGTTAGAAATAAACTCAAGTACATCTAAATGGAAGAACAATAGAGGCGAATGGATTTTACCGTCGTCCTTCTGTTCCTCCTCTCTCCCCAGGCTCCTCTTCTCTCCTGCTGAGCCGACAGCAGTGGTGGGTTGCTTAAAGCCACCCTTCGATGCCCTCTGGGCATCCGGTTTGCTGATCTCCTTTTCAGCTTCGAGAGAAGAGGCGTCTGGGCCCTTCTTGGGCCTATGAGCAATGTGCTTCCGGCCGCCCTTGCCGGATGCGCTGACATCACCCGCCCTAGTCTTTTGGATTTTATGGTCGGATGGTTTTGAAGAAGATTTGGAAGGCGCACCCTACATCAACACAAGATAAACGCAAGTTAGAAATCATTCGGGCAAATTTAATATTGGTCAGAAATGAAAGTATAAAAATTTTCTACCTTGGAGGTGCCGCCAGTTTTCTGCTCGTCCACTTTGGTGTGAGTGGTTACTTCTGCCCTGTTCAGGACATTCGACCTGTATCGAGCAGCAGATACAGCCGGCTTCCTTGTGGCCGAGAGCTTTTCCATTGCTTTGTCTGCAAAAATGAACAAGTGATTAGCATCATTAAACAAGTACTGAAAAGCAAAAGTAAATTGCATATAAAACAGACGGCCGACTACCTCTCGGCATCTCAGAACTTAGCCCACAGGCGGCTAAGAATGTCCCTTCTTCAAACCACTTGTACAAAGGGAGATAGCATTGAGGGGTGACCTCCTTGTCCCCCTCATCATTCGTCCACACGGACACGGTAAACAACCCCGCGTCCATGATCTCCTCCTTTGCCCGCCTGGGAATAGGCGGCAATGCACTCCTGCCTGCTAGGAGAGGTGGATCCTTATTCCACCTGTTATACTTTTGGTTCAGGCGGCTGTCGGCAGACTTGACTATGTAAAACTTAGTCCTCCAGTCTTTCCACTTGTTCTCTTTGCCAACAACCATCATGTACCCCTTGCAAGTGGTCAAGGTGTACCAGCCTTCACCGCCCCTAGCAGGCGCCCTGCTCAGATAGTGCATGTGGGCGAACGCTTCAAAGCTCGCCTCCACCTGCAGCATCTCACAGGTGGCAACGTACCCCAGAATATTGATCCAGGAGTTGGGTACAAGTTGCCAGATACCCAGTTGGTATCCGTCCAAGATCCTCTCCACGGCCGGATGGAGAGGGAAGCGGAGGCCAGCCTGGAAGGCCGCTTCATAGCAGCCGAATGCTTTGTCTTGATAGCTGGCCAGGCTCGGCCAGGTTATGGTGTCGCCCTCGTTAGGGACCGACAAAGTGTAGCCATAGCCTAGGACGACCTTGCGCCTAAAATTGGCAATGCCGGATGCCATGGCGCTCCGCCTGCCTGGCGGAACATGCTGATAGTAGGGGGCTCTCTCCAAGCGCCTGGAAGCACTCGGCTCGGCCCAGCTTTCCCCCCTATCCACTGCCAGAGACTCTCTGGCAGAATCTATGTTTGATCTAGCCTCCTCTGAAGTTGCGGAGGCATTCTCTGAAGAAGATGACGAGGCCGACTTGTCATCAGAGCTCTCATCAGAGCTAGGGGACCGCCGACTGGTGCCAGCGGGGTCCTCCCCTAGACTCTCTTCCGGCGCCTGTCCAGAAGGCCCGGGTTGATATTCTTCATCCGCCACCCCCAGGATTCCATCACTGGGAGTTCCACTAGATGTGGGCGAATGGTAATAGGTGGGGGTTGGAGGAAGATAGGAAGGGCTGTCAGGGTGTTCCGACAGCTCACTTTGAGGCACTCTTATTGAGCCGTCTGAATAAATAGTCGACCCGTCCGAATGATAGAAAACTCCATCGGAGTTACACTGCCTTGCTGTTCTTTTGGTCCTGGCCATTGTGTCCTTCACAGACACGGAAACGGTCGGATTCGGAGAAGTTCGCAAAGCAGGGTCTTTGGCCAAGCATTCGGCACTGCTAGTTCTAGATTCAGCCATCCCCGGTGACCGGCTGATCACTATCCTACGCCGTGCCGCATGCAATTGGGGAGCCATTTTTTAAAAAACAAAGAAAAAATGAAGAGTAAAAAGAAAATACAGGCGTTACCTTTAGAAGAAGGGAGAAAGACGCCTGGTTGACTAAAGAACGGTCGAACTGGTAGCCGAGTGTCGGATACTTGAAAAACGCTTAGGGAATTTTGAGATTCTCTAAGTAAAAAAGTCCAAGATTCTCCAGAGATTCGCCAAGGTGTGAATCCAAGAGGGGGGGTCAAACCTTACTATTTATAGGGGGGTAAAACCCTAATTTTTTCCCTCTAGTAAATTTTCGAATCTGACCACTCAGATACTGACACCTGTCACAGGAGTCACGTGCAATGCACGTGACCCCTGTGAGGGGCAAATGATTTGGGTATTTTATACCCGGCCAGGTGGCCCAATCATAAAGTGCCACGTGTCCTCCGTATAGGTGCCATTTGGACCTATGGAATGATGACACGTGGAGGGTGGACTCTTCTCCGTCCTACGTGGACTGAAGGTCCAGCAGGGACCATTCAGGTGGCGACACGTGTCACACAAAAAGTGCTTCAAAATCCTTTGGGCACAGTGACACGTGTCACTCAGGCATTGGCCCTGGGATGGCGGCCTTCTAAGGCCCAAATCCCGAGGCGCCGCAAAACGGCGTGACCTAGTTACTAGGTCACCAGATCCTAGGAAGGCACACTTTTCAAAAGGACCCTATAAATAGGGACATTATGTCATTTATGACAGAGGGAGAATTTTTGACACGCAATACGAGACAATACGTCACTTACCACAGAGTTGTCGTTTTCAAGGAACACACAGCACTTTACCTGAGCTTGGAATTCAAGCAGATAACTTTACTTCCGCACGTTTTATTTCCGAACGTTTACTGACTTAATCTTCGGAGGCGGACCACCGACCATCCGGCGGCCCGTTTGCTTTGCAGGTACATGCATCCTCAGTTGAATCTAGTTTCAGTGTTGTAACTCTCCCGAGGGACAAAAACCCCCAAAACAAAACCTATATACAAAGTTTGGTTCATTATATTTGTTGCAATTAGTATTACATGCACTATGGTACACCTAGGTGCACCAGGCCCAATCCGGCGCCCAACCCAGCGAGTCCATGTCCAATAGAAAGAAGCCTGCATCCAACAGAAAGAAGCCCAACTTTTTTTTTCACCATTGAATTTTATATTCTCTTTTTTCTATCTCTAAATTCTTTGAAAACCTAAATTAAAACTTTCAGCAGCCATTTTTTTTTATTTTTCTCTCTCTAATTTGAAGTTTATTTTTTCTTCCCTCATTGACAATTTTGATTATCCCTTTTTTTACCTCTAAATTACTAGAAGCTCTAAAACTTTCACCAATGGGGAAAACTCTATTTTCTCTATCCACTTTTATATAAAGTTTTTTGTATTTTGTTAAAACAATGGAGATTTGCTGTTTTTCTTTTCTTTTTTTGTTAGAGCTTTTTGACAAATTTTGGTGGATTGTGCAATAAAATTAGCAAATTTGATGTTAATCATTCCATATCCATTACATTCATTTTTTGTTATTATATTTCCTGTTTGATGTTCATATACGTTGCCTTTTATGTCCATATATATATGTGTTGTATGAAGTAATAATTTGGGTATAAATTTTACTAAGTATATTGGTATAAATAATAATTTCTTTAGTGTGTATTTCCTTCTTTTGCTGTTTAGTATTTAATTATATACCAACTACTAAACACCTTCAAGAAACTTCTGATAAGACACTAGAAAGCAACACAAAATCCCCCATAAACTTTTGATAAGCCCCTAGAATTTTCTGATAAGCCACCAAAAAACACTAAATTAACCTCAAAAACCTCTGAACCCTTACAAAAACTTCTGAACTCCAATCAAAAACCACTAAACACCGTTCAAAAATATTTTAACCACCTTCAAAAACCTCTGAACCCCTACAAAAACATGAACATCAATTACAAATCACTGAACACCCTTAAAAAATATTTTAACCACCTTCAAAAACCTATGAACCCCAGCCACAAACCACTGAACACCCTACCAAAACCCCTGAACCCCTACAAAAACTTTTAAACCCCAACCACAAACAACTGAACACCCTACAAAAACTACTAAACCCCAACCACGAACCATTGAACACCCTACAAAAACCTTTGAACCCCCTACAAAAACTTCTGAACCTCAACCACGAACCACTAAACACCCTACAAAAACCTCTGAACACCCTTTGTTATTTCAGATGGTATACTACAAGAGGGGGGGGGGGTGAATTGTAGTAAGTTCCTAGTGCCTAATTTTCGCAGAATATAAAACAGTTATAGTTAGGAACTTAAAGAGTGCAAAGTAGATTTTACGAGGAAACCTTCCAGGGCCTAACTGGAACTAAAACCTCGGCCCTTCTTGGGACTTTCAAACAATCTCCACTATAATAGGCAACTCTCCTAGTACAACCTGTTATTACAGACCTTTCTCGCAAGTTCCACCACGGACACTTGCCACTTGATAGGACACTTCTTACCAGACCTAAGACACTTCCTAGGTACCTTTTCCCTTAACCTAGGACACTTCCTAGGTGACCCAAGACACCTCTAAGGTTTATTTCACTTGACCCAAGACACCTCTCAGGTTCCTTTCACTTGACCCAAGACACCTCTCAGGTTCCTTTCACTCACCTGTTCCTTTCACTCACTATGCACTCACATCTACTACTTGAATTTTAGAGAATGCAAACTCATACACTCAAACGTGAATTTGTAGAGAATTCACAATCTCACCCCTAAAACCCAAAATACTCAAACCTTTTTTCCCATTACAAGATCTCATTGAATAACTCTAAATACATATATATGAATAAAGAGATAAAACTAATATGTTGGACACTCGAGATCTGACTAGAACTCATTGGACATACTGTAACCAAAACGTGATAGGAACTTTGACAAGGAGGATTGACTTAGCTTCGTGGTGAAGGATGAAACCATTAAGCAAGACCACTACAATTCGTCAGCCTCAACTTTGAATAAATACATATGAGCATATTTATAGTACACTCGAATTATTCATTTCATCTTAAAAAAGATAAGTTTTCTGAAAAGACAAGTTTAAAAGATATTTTCTAAAAATAAGTTTTTCGAGAATGTATCTTTTTCTTAAGAATAAAAACTGTCAATAATAATAAGATAAACTTAACATAAAATCAGATTTTATTCAAAACTTATCTTTTTAATTAAAAATACTTTTTTAAAAAACGTATCTTTTTCCAAAAGGGATTTATTAGAAGATAAATATCTTTATTCAGTAAAACCAAATCCCTAAAAGATATGCATGTATTAGGTAAATATATACATAATTAAAACCGACTTTTAACGACGTGCATACTTAAGTTCCTATTAGGTTCCTGAACTCTGACAGTCTCTGAGATCCTGACAAGTCAGTTACTCTAATTTCATTGACTGTCTAGAGTTCACCTTGGGTTCTATATAGACTTGTTCCAGACTGACTTTTATGTCCAACATACTTACATGAATCCTAGAGCAATATACTTCTATTTCTATGTCTTCATGTTGCTTCTCTGAAACTCTTATTCTGGAATCCTGTAGTCTTGATATATTCTAGATCTTAGGGTTTGACACATCATTACACCGGAACCAGGTCGTTACAACCCGTTGCGAAGCACCTGTTAGGAAAATTCTTGAAGTTCCATTTCTGGAACTCTTCTTCTAACTTTACCTGTATCCTCATGGATCTTCTAAAGTTCCTTTGTTTAAATTTCTTCTTCAACTCCCAGAGTTTACTAAACGTGCAAACATCACAACACTAGAAAATCCTTATTAAATGGAAGTTTTCTCAATCATAACTATCATCATCAAAACCTCATAAGGGTCAACAAGTTGCCCCTTTTTGATGAAGACAAACTGAGCAAACTTCTGAGGATAACAAAGTAAAACAGAAGGTTAGTTTTTTCATTTATAAAAACAATAAAGAAAACTAAACTAAATTAAAAGACTCCTACACATACATGACCTATATATGCATAGGATACTTACCTCGTGAAGCTAACATATGTAAACACCTATTTACATAGTTACCTTCATGAATCCTTCGCCATCATCATGGTCATCAACCATCACTCATCATTCCGCTTGTTTCTTATATTGCTTATCATATATTACTCAAGTTCCCTACATATAAACCCGTCATTACCCATGTTCCTTGTACCTTGTTCCAAGCATAACTTGTTCTTTCTATGCACAACTAAGCAAACATGTTAAATAGATAATCATCATTAGTTTATAATCATCAAAACTTAATTACTCAACACCTTTCAAAAACCTTTGAACCCCAACCACAAACCACTGAACACCCTACTGTAGGGAATATTTCAAGCATTACCCCTAGCTTGAACCCCATTGTGATCATAAACTAAAGTACGGTGGCGTCCAAAGGAAAGAAGCTAGAGCAAAAGAGTCGCTAACAAGTTTTAGGAACTTGTAAACCGTTCACGAGGTGAAGGTTACACCCCTTAACGATCCAGGAGATCGTTAACTCCAATAGGTCTGGAACCATGACTGGTAGTTCGGGGATGAAGGCACAAATCCAACCTAAAAGAGATTGAACCTGCCCTAATAATAGGCCTCTACTTTATTCTGATCGTATTCATGTGCGCTCTCTGACTAACATGCAATTAATAGGTTTAACCCTAAACCTATTTATCTATGTTGGTTGAATATTAATGCACAAATAAATCTATTATTGGCGATCATTTGAATTATATTTAAATTAACCCTAAACAAGATTATTAATTATCTTATTAAGCGTGAATACAAGTACAAATTTCCTTTAAACATGCATAAAAGGTGTGATCAAGCAATAACAATAAATAATATCAAGCAACATAATAATAATCACAATAATTATAACAATAATTATAATAACAATAATAATCATAAAAATAAACATGTTCATGTTAAAGCATAATAATAGCAAAATCCTAGGCATGATACTAACAAGATTAATAACAAACCCTAGCATGTCACTAAACAATAAAGATCAAAACTTTAACCCTAACATGATACTAACATGCTATTAGGAAAGAATAAGAAGCATCGCCGGAATCACAATTGTCATATTTGATATTAGAAATTATAGTTATTACCCTAAACATGATACTAGGAAGATCAAAATACCCTAACATGACATTAGGAATTATAATAACCTAAACATGATTTCTTTATCATAATAACAATGAAAACAATTAAAGCACTTACTTGGATGCCTCGTACCTCTTTCTAATAACAAAATACACGCGTTAGTAACTTCAAGGAAAATAATAAACAACAATTAAATTAAATAATAATTGAAAGAGAGATTTGGGACCAAACCCTCAGAAATTAAAACCTTTCACGTCTAGGCGAAGGCAACTTCGAATTATGCTAGGTGTATCTAGGTCTTGTGAATGCGGAATTTTGTAAAAAGGGTGGTTTAGAAAAGAGAGAGAAAGAAATCTTTAGCTTTTAGAGAGAAAAGAATTAGAGAACTAAGGAATTGATGATTGTAGATGAGAATTCGTGATTGAAAACAGAGTTTTTAGGAGGTTATTTATAGAGAAAATCAGCCAAAAAGATAGAAAATCGAACTAGAGTTCTGACGTGAAAAACGGAGTTAGCTCCAGACACTGACATTAGCGCCAGACGCTAATGTTAGCGCCAGACGCTGACATTAGCGCCAGACGCTAATGTTAGCGCCAGGCGCCAAGCTTAGCGTCAGGCGCTAATGCTGGCGTTAGGCGCTAATCAAGTTTTTGACACGTTTTCTAAAATCCGATAGAATTTAAAAGTACAGGAGGATAAAATAGTATTTTCCTCAAAAACACTCTTTTATTCTGATTAAAACTCTAAAAAGTCAACAAAAGTCAATTTATCAATGCTAATTGAATTAGGAATGGAAAGAACCTTCTAGAAGAATCTAGAAGACTAAAACCCTTCCTAATTGCATTAGGAATGATAAATCCATATTAGCCCCCCCCCCCTAGATCATTGGGCTCCATATAAGGTTCAAACCGGGCCCAGTTTAGTAATTTGACCATAACTTCCTCAATATTCATCGGAATTGGGCTTATAATATATCGTTGGAAAGCTCTTTTCAAGCCCTATCCATCTACACTACTATTGGACCCATATCATGGACCATCCAAACTTGATTGGCTGTTTTCTTAAAATTGGTTTTCAAAAACAGAGAGAAAAGAAAAGAAATTAAAACTATCCGCAACACTAGACTTTCCACACTTTCACTTCATTCGATTATAATTCGACGTGAAAGGTACTCATCACCGGGTTTGGTTTTGGGGAGACACAAATGGGTGTCTACAGAAACCCCCACTTTGACTGAGTTTGGAGAAACGCCAATTTCGAAAACAAAAGTCAAAGTATCAATAGGGATGGGGAATGATTCAGAACGTTCTGCGATCCTGATAGGGATAAGATAGGTCGTTAAGCTACTACCCTAACCAAATTAATCATTTATAAAGCCTAAACCTACACTAAACTAGTTAGTGGCAAGTAAAGGGTCGAACCACTAGGGAAGCACGCTAATTCAACATCAAATATCACTAATGCAAGAGTGAAAAGGGGATTGTTTTGTTGGTTTTGTTGAGTAGAACACTAAAACTACAAGTAAGCAAGAAAATGATGATTAAAATCAATAGAAAATGACGCTCGGGGTTCGGGGGTTTCAAACATTATTAGAAAGAGGGGAACAATGATAGTTATCATGATGAACATTCCAAAGAACACAAGATTCTACCTAAACAATTCATTCTCATGCAATAGTCTAGGCAAATCAATGAATAAAGTCTATTCTAATTAGGATCATTCTCATGCATCCTATTAGACACAAGCAAATCAAGAGAATAAATAATCACAATACATGAAACTCCATTTTAACAACTCATTCTCATGAAATCATTAAAATAGAGGTGATCTTAATCTAGGTTCAAATCATTTTCATGCATTTAAACTAGAAGGCAATCAAATAAAGTGCAACAATAATCTCAAGCCATTAAAAATCATGTCTTTCATCAATTTAAGGCATGTAATCAATCCAACTATCATCATTCATCCATCATTCAATGCATATCTTCCACCCCCTTCCCCTAGCTAAGAGTTTAGCCTAGAGAAGGGAGATCAATTAAACATAATATCAAAACTAGAAATGAACACAAGAAACTCAAAACAAAACATGATTGAAATATATGAAATCAATAATAAGTAGATAAACTAATAAGATAGACAAAAATAAGTATCAATAAAACAAATAGATGATATTAAAGGAAAGGAGAAGAAATTACTAAAGAAAGGATTGAAGAAAGATGAAAACTTTGATACTTGCTTGATTGATGGAAGATTAAAGCTTGAGCAAAGTTGAAGACAATAAAGGAAGCTTGAATAACAATCTATTTTCTCTCCCTAGATTAGGCTAATGTTCTATGGAATTAGTACTGAGTGTCTTTCTATTACAAAGAGTCCCGTCTATATATATGTGGCTCCTCCCAAAAGAAAGAGACTTGGACAACAAGGCGCAAATAAATCGGAAACCCAGCTGTGCGCGCCCGCACAGATGAGCTGCGCGCCCGCACAGAATGTGTGTGCGCCCTCTCAGCCTAGTGCACGGCCGCAACTTTGAGGGTACGGGGAAAATGAGCGCGCCCACACATTAGTCCTGCGCCCCCACGCATCTGGTGTGTGCGCCAGACACAAGTCGCGCAAACTCTCTGGTTAGGCTCTGTTTCTTCAGTCTGGCTGTGCGGGTTCTAACAGGGCTGCGCGCCCGCATAGCCTCACATGTGCGTCCGCACAGAAACCGCACAGTACCCCGCGCACAACAGTTAGCTTGGCTTCTTGATATCCTCTTTCTTTTGGCACATAATACCTACAAAACCAAAGCATGGAAATCAAAATAAAAACAAAGCGAGAAGACTAAGAGAAGGGAAGATAAGGGAGAAAAGAAAAGAGGAAGCAAAACTAAGTAAAAATGTATAGAAAAAGGGCCAAACAAGCGCAAATGAGGGGAGAATCCTTAGAGAAAAAGGATAAAAGAGTGGCATAAATGCCACTCATCAGATCCTAAATCACTCTTGTAACGCCGATACCTATAAACTAGCGTTAGTTAAACAGATAAAAGAGTTAAGAAGCGCGTATCTTGCACCGTCGAGCACACATCTCTGAAAGTAACTAATTTTTTGCTGTATTTCTGTATTTTTGTATTTTTGACGACCTCCTGCAAGCTAGAGAATGCCGCCTGAAGACTGCTACGCTTGGAACTGCCTCCAATTCCGCTATGATAGACTCCTGCAAGCTAGAGAACTCCATCGAAGATTTCTTTGCCTGAAACGACCTCCTAACATTTTGTGACCATCTTCCGCAAGCCAAGTAACACGATCTAAGACAACTTTGCTTGAAGCTATCCTCATTTGTTGCGATAACATTCCGAAGAAAATTACTGAAGACCTACGCTTGTCGATCTTTAAAAGCTCACTTGAACTTTACTTCCGTTATGCCAGTACATCGGCGCCTCTGCTGTTTTTGAACCTGTATGTCTGTGCCTTTTGCTGAATGAACCAGTATGTTGGTGCCTTGCTGAATGAACCAGTATGTCGATGCTTTGCAATGAGCGGATGCTTAGGCGCTTTAAGCTAAGTGAGACAGTCATTCATCAAGTCGATCACTTTATGTAATTGTAATCAAGCCGATTACTAAAATCATGCCAATTGCTTAGAGGGGCTAACTGGCGTACCAAGGAGCCCAAAATATATTGCGAAAGGTTGAAACAACCGTACTGAGTGGCCGAACAGTCTGGCGCCGCTGAAATATTGCTAGCGTCGCATATTTGGCTATAGTGCTAGACGCTGGTACTAGCGCTAGGCGCTAAGCCTTATCGACTGACGCCAAGGTCTGTCGCTTGGCGCTAGAGTCGGTTTTTCCATTAATACCCTTCTCTTCTTCATTTCTGCTACTGCTGCTTGCGTTTTTGCTCGAGAATTGCTCGGAACTTCATTTGGCTCGTCCTTGCTTGATTCCTAACCGAATTCGCTCAAATTTTTTCTAAATCAAAGCTTATTCCATCCATTTTCCCGATCTATGTAATTTTTCTTCACACTCACGCCGGTTTTTTTTATGAATTTTGCATGTATTTGTTTACGAATTTCTTAAGAATTCGAAGTTTAAATTGCTAAATTCTCTTTGTTTATCAAATTTTATGCCATGAAATTGCTTGATTATGTTTATATATTTCTATGGGAGTAATTTGAGACTTGTTTTATTCAATTTGGTGAAGAAACGAGCAAATCATCATTGTTGGACCTCTTAAGGTCGGGAAGACAATGTGGCTTGTTCTTGACGTATTTGCTAGCAATTCTTGTCCAATTTGTCACAATAAATACTATAGTATTGCAAGAAATTGTTTGAATGCTTAAAAAATGTCGTACATGCTCAATTTGAATTTGTGCTCTGTTTTAGTATTACGTACTCTGTTTTTTGCGAACATAGTATCATGCGGCTATGCGAACCTTAGAAACTATGGAACCTTAATTTATGATGATTTTGCACAATGTATCATGGCTAGACAGCGAGGTTTGGGTTCGCGGTCCTGAGACGTTCGACGGGAGCATGAGCCCGTAGAGGACAACGCTGATCCGTCCACTTCACTCGGCCGACTCCCTGAGTGGGATGAGCGGACTTTGTACTTCTCTCCCGTCCACCACATTTATGAGAGGGTGAGACGGGGCATCACAGTTGGGAGGACGCGCTGCCATGGTTCCGGTTGCGACACCTTGGGCGACCTGTACAAGATGTACATTGCCAATGACGACGAGGCGAGACTTCTATGGGAGTCTTGCGGACTGACTGCAATCTTCGAGACCTCAGAGGCCATGATTGCCTCTAGCGGGGGTCACCATGTGGTTCGTGCTCTGGTGGAGTTCTTTTGGGACACCACCAACACTTTCCACTTCCCTTGGGGTGAGATGATGGTCACCCCGACCGACTTCAGTCTCATTACGGGACTGGAGTTTAGCTCTGTGGCGCTGCTGTTCGACAACGAGATCAGCGTCTTTTCTCTCAAGGTCGAGAAGCTATTGGGTCCGATTGCTGTTCAGGCTCAAGCTGAGGTGGAGTCGACTCAGTTCAGCGCGAGGGGGATTGGCCGCTCGACTCTAGCAACGGCTTTTGATGACGATGAGACTACCCGAGAGCAGCGGGTGTGCATCTTTGTACTCATCTTGTTTTCAGGGACGTTCTCCCCTGACAAGGGTAGTAGAGCGCTGCTTTACTACCTTCCTGCTGTCCGTGATCTACCACCGGATCGGGACTTACGACATGGCCAGCTTGGCCTATGCTGACTTCATCCGAGCATTACGGGACTCGTGTCGACATCGGTCCTTCACGGGGAATGTTGCTCTATCTGGTTTTTGGAGGGTCGTAGAGGTATACTTTGTTTCCTGTAAAGTTTAGCTCTAAGCTTTAGTGAGCACTCGCTGATAATTTTTGCCTTTTGTAGATCTGGTTCTACGAGTACTTTCCCTCAACTGCGCCGGCGAGACAGTCGCCGCGCAGGTTTCCAGTGAGTGCTTCCTGGGGAAGCCGCCGTGTTGGGATGTCCACTGCTTATGTCCGAAATCGGATCATCTCGGTATGGTTCTTTACATATTTGAACATTTTGTGATACCTTTGATAGATTCTTGTCTGATAGGCGTTCTTTGTAGGAGCCTGACGTGTTGTACCGGCCGTGGGTCAACTTAGCTGTCCCTGGGCTAGCCGCGCATTATTCCGCTGAGCGTCGCTATTTCTTAGGGACATATGGAGTGATCACGTATCTTGGAGAGAGGGTTGCTATTCAGCATTCCTCATATACTTTTGTCGTTCCTGCTCCTTCACCGCGTCATATGTTCAATGGCGCGAGGTTGGTGAGCATATCAGAGGGAGATGGTATCCCTTGGCGATCTTACACGATCCGTAGGCGGTGTTATGAGGAGGAGCTACTGCCGTTGTTAGCTCCAGTTCCTGTACCTACTAAGGAGGTGGCGGTATGATTTTCAGTTTTTTAATTACTTTTCGTTAAGTAGCCCCCAAGTAATGCTTTACTTATTTTGACTTGCTTTGTCAGGGTGGACCTGCTGAGTTCGTGCCACCTCGTATGTCCATCCACTATCAGGGGACATACGGGCCGATGTAGGAGATGATTCCTCCGGCTTTCGAGGGTGAGCGCTTCGTGGAGCGGTCGATTCCTTGTCACCAGACTCGGGTAAGCTTATTTATTTGCAACTTTTGTCCATGTATGTTATGCATGTTTACTGACTTTATTTTCTTGACAGTTCTCGCATGAGTTAGTCACGGCGATGGCACGATGCATAGACGCCTTCCGGAGCCAGCTCGTCCGGATGAGGAACGTGGCTACATGTCATCGAGATGACGCTGTTTAGGAGGTAGCTTTCCTTCTTATGTTTTTGCATTACCGCTTCTATTTTGCATATTTCTGATCTTGGTTTCTTTTGCAGAGTCAGCCCATTCCTTCTCGTACCCGTACGAGACCCGAGGTGCGGAGGGAACCGACAAGGTCTAGCTCGAGACGTCGCTGCACTGGTTCGGGTGGTCGGGTCGGTCGTTCTGAGGCTGCCCGTACCGAGGCGGTAGAGGGCTCAGGCTCTTCATTTGAGGGTGCACATGATGCGCCGGTAGGCCAGGGAGAGGCTACCTCGGCTCTTATAGGTGGTGGGATGTACGAGGTCGTCTCGTCATCGCAGCAGCCTCTGCCGCCTCAGCCTCAGGTTGATCTTGGGTGGACGGGTCCTATGCTGAGTTTACCACCTCCCGAGGAGACCGGAGCTGGAGCTGGAGCTGGTGGGGAGGTTACTCCTTGTACGATGCAGTTTTATGAGATGATGGGTGTATGTCCCCCGGCGCCGTAGTTTGTTCCTGTGCTTTTTATTATTTTATTTTGTATAGAACTTTGACTTTAATTAGACTCATTATCTAGACATGCTTGTATATACATATTACTTATGAGTTTATTCATCATTCATCATTTATCGTTTTTCATTTTTTTATTTTTATGTGCATGTTAGTGTGTGCAATTTTGCGTAAAAATTCCGTCATTTTTATTATTGATGGAGGGTATCCGACTTTCTCCCCCAAAAAGGAAAAATGAAAAAATAAAAATAAAAAAAACAAAAACAAAAAAAATAATAATAAAAAATAAAAAATAAAAATTAGAGTTGTAAAAACTTGGAAATGAAAATCCGGAAAAAAATAATATAATTAATATAATAGTTATATTAATGAAGAAGAAGAAAAAATGAAAATTTTTAAAAGAGAAGATATAAAAGAAGCATAAAAAGGCCGTAAAGTCGTGGTCGGATTCGAATCAAGTCAAAAACGCGGTTTTGGAAAGCTCGAATTTTAAAATACGTTAGCGCCACCTGGCGCCACGCGTGTTGATGTAGCGCCAGGCGCTACACGTAGCGTTTGGCGCTAGACGCCAATGTTTGGCGTCTGGCGCTAATGAGCGCTGACTCCGAATCCTTCTCGGATTAAAACTGCGCCGATTTTGTGTATAAATAGCCCCCTGCCCAGCCGATTTTCTTCATAATTTCAGCAGATTAAATACTTTCTTAGCTATTAAAAAAATAAAAATCATGTCTCTAGTCTCTAAAAGTTTTACCAACTTCACTCATGAATGGTGTCGGTCTCTTAATGCTAAGGAGAGAAAAGAGTTAGATGTGTTTCACCTGGGGGGTATTTATGGTGTCAAAGGGGTAGATCTTGATTTAGATTTTATTCATACCGCTCTAGAATATTGGGATGTAGATACTCATTGCTTTAGATTAGGGTATGATGAAATTAGCCCTTTGCCGAAAGAATTCAGTGCTATTTTTGGCTTCCCTGCATTAGATCTTGTAGTAATCCCTATAATAAGCGAATATTATTATAAGGATTTTGAACGCTTCTTCAACTTAAAAGACAAAGATCTAACAAAAATAGTAGATGGTAGCATAGTTAATTTGAAGGAATTTGCTCGCCATTATTTTGATAGATCTTATTTCGAGTCTTTCCATGTTTATAGAAGAAGAGGTTTTCTCTTTTGCATGCTTAATTAATATTTTTTCACTATTGGTAAAAATAATGAGGGTCAAGCAATTATATCAACTGTTTTAGAGCAGATTGAATCTGGGAGAAATCCAATGCCCTTAATAGTTGGAGAGACTATGCTTAGTCTTGATGAATTAAAGAAGAATCCAAAAGCACCTTTCCGGGGCTCCCTAATTTTATTACAGGTAGAAAAATAATATTTTTAATTACATAAATCAAAAATATATTTTTGTATAGTAATAATAATTTATTTGTATTGAAATTTTTTTACAGATGTGACTAATGGAAAGACTGGAATTAATTAGCCCTCTAAACAATATTGAGAAGTATACTCCAAATTGCTTTGTGAGAAGGAAGAAACGCTTCTCTAAGATGGGGTGCCACGAACGGAAGAAGGTCTTCGAGTCTTACAATTTTGCCATCAAGTGGGTCATTCCTTGGTGGAAAATAGAAAAGATGGTTGGTGTCAACAAGCAGCCTTTCTGCCGTGCTCCAAGCTTGTCCCGAATGACTTTTTATTATCCCTGCAGGGTAAAAAGACAGTACGACCTACTTCAAACAATTCCTTCCGGTGATCTTCGTCGTCCCTATGAGTTCCCTGTCTCTCAAGAAGTAGACAAATTTGATGCTTATTGGAGCGCTAGACCTTTATGGGAAGTGATTACCCAAAAGGTTCCTCTTTCCTTGCCCAATGATGTGAAAAAGTGGCTTCTGAAGAAACCTTCAAAGGACGTGAAGAAAAATCAGAGTAAAACTGATGTGAAGAGTCGTCTAGGTGACAAAGTGATTCCTGTTAAGGAACGCTTGGGTGAAAGAGTTTAGTTCAAAACACCTACAATGCCTAATAAGAAAAGTTTTGCGAAAGATAAAGGAAAAAGGAAAGCTGACACCACATAGAAGAAGGCGTGGGTAGAAAAGAAGCATGGGGTCCTAGCTAAGGGAGAAACTATTTACTCAAAGATTGAATGTAGGTCCTCTAAAAGATGCCTACTAGCTAAGGTTATGGATGAGAAAGAAGACATAGATAAAAATTGGAAGAGGGCTAAGAAAGAGAAAGAAGATTAAGAGCATTGCTTAATTTTCAATTATTAGACTTAGTTTTTAAATTCAAAGTTAATTTATTTAAGCTTTATTTAAATGACATCAATAATGTAATTTATTTTATTAATGAAATTCCAGCTTTTTAATTAAATTATTTACTTTAAATTTAATTTATTAAATCAAAGAAAATTGAAAAATTAATTTTCCAGAAATTTTTACGAGTACGGAAGTCGAAAATTTTCAGAAAAACACCGAAATATTCCCAGATATTTTACAGTAAATTGGCGCCACGATTCTGTGAGTGGCGCCACTTGCGGTAGTCTGGCGTCAGGCGACGGAGGTTGTCGTCTGGCGCTAATGTTCATCGGCTGGCGCTAGAATTTTTTTCTGTGACGCCGAAGTTTCGTCGATCTTCTGTTGAATTTTTTATTAAGTCTGGGATACGAGGTTTGAAAATAAATAAAGAGTTGCCTACGTATCCTTTCTTAAGGAATCAGGCCAAAGGTAGCTCTCTTGAGTATCTTACTCAAGTGATTATGGGTAGTAGTTTTTAAGTTGGTCAAGATTTTTCATGTTCGAGAACTCATTGCCATCCATGTTAGTTAATTTTGCTGCACCTCCTGACATGATTGTTTTGACAATGTAGGGTCCAGACCAATTAGGTCTGAATTTTCCTCTTGGATCTAAAACATTTTTCCTTAATGCTTTTAACACCAAGTCTCCTACTTTGATGTTTCTTGTCTTGACCTTCTTATTAAAATGCCTAGCCATACGAGTTTGGTAACATTGAGTGTGATGTAGAGCTTCTAATCGTTTTTCATCAAGTAGAATTAGCTCCTCATATCTTGCCCTAATCCATTCAACTTCATCGAGCTTGCTCTCTAGTGCGATGCGTAGAGATGGAATCTCTAGCTCGACAGGTTGTACGGCATCCATTCCATAAACCAAGGAAAATGGCGTATTTCCTGTTGATGTGCGAATTGACGTACAATAACCCCACAATGCGAAGTGAAGTTTGTCAGGCCAATCCTTGTAATTTTCCGTCATTTTCTCGATGATAGTCTTTAGATTTTTATTAGCTGCTTCGACTGCTCCATTTGCTTGAGGTCTATAAGGAGAAGAATGATGATGTTGAATACCATATTTCTGTAGCAATTCTTCACATTCGGCTTGAAAGTGAGTTCCATTGTCACTTATCATTTCATGTGGGACTCCATATCGACAAATAATATTTCTTTTGATAAAGAGTGCTACATGTTTTGCAGTGAGTTTAGCTTGTGATTGTGCTTCGACCCACTTTGTGAAGTAATCAATTGCCACTAAGATATATTCGTGACCTCCTGTTCCTGGGAGAGTGATTTTGCCGATGATGTCAATTCCCCATGTAGAGAATGGCCATGGCGACGTGTAGGTGTAGAGCAAAGATGGAGGAACATGTTGTAAATTAGCGTAGATTTGACACTTAGGGCATCTTTTTACGTATTGATGGCTATCCCTATTCATTGTAGTCCAATAGTACCTTTCTCGCATTATATTTTGGACTAACATTTTGCCATTTACATGAGTTCCACAAATTCCTTCGTGGACTATCCTCATTGCTGTTTGAGCATCCCTTTTTCCTACACACAACAGAGCTCGACCCTTAGGTACCCTTTTGTGTAGCTCGTTGTCTATGAGTACGTATTGGGAAGCTAAGAGTCTTAACGCTCGTTTTGTTCTTTTGTCAGCATGTGGAGGGTATTCTCCTTTGGTGACATAGTTGAGTATATCCGTATACCACGGTTCTTCTTCATCCTGGATTACTTCATCATCTTCTATAGCTTAAATATAGGCCGGTTTGTGCCTTTTTTCTATAATTAGAGGCATTTGCTCGATTTCCGTAGGAATCCTAACCATTGAGGCTAGTCTTGCCAAGGCATCGGCAAATTGATTTTCTTCTCTAGGTAGATATGTGTATTCTACCTTTTCTAACTGATTAGTAAGGGTTTCCAGATAAGTTTGGTAAAGGGCTAGACTTTCACTCCTTACTTTCCACCTCTTGGAGATTTGATTGATGATCAATGAAGAGTCTCCGAATATCCGTAACTTTTTTACTCCCAATGCCAAAGCTGTTGCAAGGCCTATCACGCATGCTTCGTATTCAGCAGCGTTGTTGGTAACGTCGAAATCAAGCTTTATGGAGATTGGAACATGCTCTTATTTAGGTGATACTAGTAATAATCCAACGCCACATCCCTTTTGGTTTGAGGCTCCGTCGAAGTACAAGGTCCAAGTATCATCTTCAGTGACCATCAAGTCTTCGCCTGTAAATTCATTGTCGTGTATTGGCGTCGAGTCTTCTATTGGAAACTCTGCTAGAAAATTCGATACCACAGATCCTTTGATAGCTTTTTGTGGCATGGACCTTACATCGAACTGGGCTAAGTTGACTATCCATCTTGATATGCACCCATTGAGTGTAGACTTCTCGAATAAATATTTGAGTGGATCTAATCGGGAAACTACAAAGACTGTATGCACAAGCATGTAATGTCTTAACTTGGTTGTGGCCCACACCAAAGCGAGGCACAATTTCTCAAGTGGTGTATAGCGTGCTTCATATTCGAGCATCTTCTTGCTTAGATAGTAGATCGCATTTTCTTTGCCTTCTACTTCTTGCGCTAGCATGGCTCCCATTGTCTCTTTGGTAACTGTTAAGTACAGCATAAGAGGTATTCTTGGAAGTGCTGGTGCTAAAACGGGAGGATTTGCGAGATAGGCTTTGATCTTTTCAAAGGCTTTTTGACACTTGTCATCCCACATCATTGGTACATTCTTTTTAAGCTTTTTAAAGATTAGTTCACATATTGTCGTCAATTTTGATATGAACCTGCTTATGTATTGCAACCGACCAATAAATCCTCGAATTTGCTTCTCGGTTTTGGGCGGTGGCATTGACATGATTGCCTTGATCTTGGTTGGGTCTATCTCTATTCCTCTAGAGCTTATGACGTAGCCCAGAAGCCTGCCGGAGGTGACTTCAAAAGCACACTTAGATGGATTCAACCTCATGTTGTATTTTCTTAGCCTTTCGAAGAATTTTCTTAGGAAAAATTGCCCGCAATAATCCGACCTTTTGGCCGTCCGCCGAAAATAATCCCACCTATGGATTATTTTTAAATAATCCCACCTTTATACCCACTCCGCTATTAATGGTCCCATTTTACTTGGAACCGGTTTAGCAGGTAAATTTTTTTTATTAAGTAGAATTTACACGTGTCACTTCTTGATTAGTCTAAAAAATAAAAATAAAAAAGTAGTAAAAAATCACCACCACCCCCTAAGCCACACCAATTCAGCCACCACCATACCCACCACCGCCTAACCTAAACCCTAGAACCGCCATCCCACCCACCACCGCGCTGATCGGGGAAGGGGATGGAGAGAGAGGCCGAAATCGATAACAAGCTGCCGAAATCGGGGAAGGGGAAGGAGAGAGAGGCCGGAATCGGTGACAAGCTGCCGAAATCGGGGAAGGGGAAGGAGAGCGAGGTCGGAATCGGTGACAAGCTGCCGAAATCAGGGAAGGGGAAGGAGAGAGAGGTCGGAATGCATATCGCGACGGAGGAAGGAAAGAGAGAGGCTGGAATCGCCTGAAGGAGAGAGTGCCGAAATCAGGAAAGGTTGGCTGGAATTGGGACGGGGGGGAACGACCGGAATTTGGACGGGGCAGGGAAGGGGGACTGGGATCGAGACGGGGGAAAGGGTTTTCGAGGGTGGTTGACTGGTTGGTGGTTTCAGTTTGAGGGGACCCCGAGTCGGCGGTTTAGGTGGAGGGAGAGGGTGGTCAGAGTTGTTGGTGGCCGACGGCGCTGACGCTGGAGTTGGGGTTGGGGGCTGGTGCTTTCGTGACGGAGGTTGGGGCTGTCGTGAGGGAAGGAGACGGTGGTTATGTGATGGAGGGAGGCGCGGTGTTCAGGGGAGGGGGTTCAGGGCACCGCCGGCGTTGGGGGTCTGGGTGACCGGAGCCACGGGGATGAGGTGTCTGGGGTGGTTGGGGCTGGTGGTAGTTTTTAATTATTTATTAATTTTATTTAGTTTTTCTTAAAAAAACATTTAACTTTTTTTAAAATTTATTTTATTTTAATTTTATTTTTTTGACAAATAGCATGGCGACACGTGTCAAATAACTTGTTATAACAGGTTACATGACCGGTTGGGACCATTTATAGCGGAGTGGGTATAAAGGTGGGATTATTTAAAAATAATCCATAGGTGGGATTAATTTCAGACCAAAAGGTCGGATTATTGCGCAATTTTTCCATTTTCTTAAGGTTATTGGATGACCTGGGCGATCTTTTAATTTCACAATCATGTTGTCCACGTACACTTTAACTTCTTTATGCATCATATCATGGAGCAAAGCAGTCATTGCTCGTTGGTAAGTAGCACCCGCGTTTTTCAACCCGAATGGCATTACCGTGTAGCAGTAAGTACCCCATGGTGGTATGAAGGTTGTTTTCTCCATGTCTTCTTTCGCCACGAGAATCTGATTATAGCCCGCGTATCCATCCATGAACGAGAGAAGTGCATGATTTGCTATGTTATCCACCAGAATATTGATGTGTGGTAAAGGGAAGTCGTCCTTTGGACTTGCCTTATTTAGATCTCGATAGTCGACACACATTCTTACCCTTCCATCCTTTTCTTGAACAAGGACGACGTTGGCGACCCATTTGGGGTATTTGGATACCTTGATGAAACCTGCAGTTATTTGTTATTGAACTTCCTCTTTTATTTTAAGAGCTACGTCGGGTTTCATTCGACGTAACTTTTGTTTTATAGGTTTCATTCCTGGAATTAGTGGTATGGTGTGTTGAGCTATTTCTCTATTAATGTCTGGCATATCTTCGTTCACCAAGCGAATACATCGATGAATTCTTTAAGTAAGTTAATTAAATCGGTTCTTTATGCATCATATCATGGACCAACCAAACTAGATTTTCTGTTTTCTTAAAATAGGTTTTAAAAAACAGAGAGAAAAGAAAAGAAATTAAAACTATCCGCAACACTAGACTTTCCACAGTTTCACTTCATTCGATTATGATCCGACGTGAAAGGTACTCATCACCGGGTTTGGTTTTGGGGAGACACAAATGGGTGTCTACACCTACCAAAACCCTGAACCCTTACAAAAACTTTTAAACCCCAACCACAAACTACCAAACACCCTATAAAAACATCTGAACCCTAACCACAAACCAATGAACACCCTATAAAAACCTCTAAACCCCCTACAAAAACTTATGAACCCCAACCACAAACCAATGAACACCTTACAAAAACCTCTGAACCCCCTAAAAAAAACTTTTGAACTCCAATCACAAACCACTAAACACCCAAAAAAAAACATCTGAACCCCCTACAAAAACCTTTTAACTCCAACCAAAAACCACTAAACACCCTACTAAAACTTCTGAACCCCAACCACAAACCACTAAACACCCTACAAAAACTTCTAAACCCCAACCACAAACCACTAAACACCCTACAAAAATTCTGAACCTCGACCACAAACCACTGAACACCCTATAAAAATCTCTAAATCCCTTATAAAAACTTTTGAACCCCAACCACAAACCACCGAACACCGTACCCTATAAAAATCTATGAACCCCTTATAAAAACTTCTGAACCCTAACCACAAACCACGGAACACCGTTCAAAAACTTCTGCACCTAAAGACACTACTCAGAATGCTGCTCATCCTTCAGACTTTCCTTATGAACAACTTCATACGTTCTAATTGCAATAAACAAACATTGTTCACAATAACCATTACTAGAGTTCAAAAATAAAACAACAAAGTTCAAATACGAGAAAAAATAAGTTATTATTATCAAATAACAAAATCAAGTTCAGAAATCATATGAAGAGAATGTTTAGAATCATATAAAACAAAATTCATGAATAGTTTAATCAACAAGTGACCAAATTCATCGCAAATTAATAAAAATAGAATGAGAAATCAAAATCTTATCGCAAATTCCAACAACTTATTTAAAATTGATAATCAGTTGATTAGTTCATCAATTAATCAATTGAATTAATTATATGAAATTACAACTAATGAAACCTTACAATTACGCCATGTTCAAAATCATATTAAACTCAAACAAAATGCATCAATAGTTTAATCAACAAGTGATCAAATTCATCACAAATTAATAAAAATACAATGAGAAATCAAAATCTAATCTCAAATTTCAGCAAATTAATTAAAATTAATCAATCGGTTAACTAGTTCATCAATTAACCAATTGAATGAAATTGCAAATATTTACACCTAATAATTATATGATGAGTTTGAATCAATAATTGCTCAAAAACATAAATAGAATCAATAGCAAATGTAAAATCAACAAATAGCATTAACAACAAAAACCTAATCAGTGAAAATTAGCAATTCAAATAAGAAATCAAACCTACATGGTCGAGAACTTTAGATCTAGAAAATAAATCCATGGAAATAAACATCAGTAACAAACAAATTCAAGCAAAATAGAGGAATCAACAATGGAAACGAAGAGAGAAAAATAGAGGAGAGAGAAAAATGAGGAGAGAGAAATTATGTATGATATTGAGGAGAGGGAAATTATGTATGATATCTCAAAAATCAGAAAAGTTGAAGAAGAAGAGAATTGAAGAGAAGAAATTCAGAAATAAGGAAATAATAGAAATATGAAGGAAGCGTGAAATAGAAAGGGGGGAACATCGAGATTTGATGGAAGAAAGTTACAGCTAGCAATACTACTAAACACGTGGCGTCATACTAGTGGTGGAGCACACAATTTAAGGTGTACCATGGTGCATCTTATAATTTGCCTATTTGTTGGGTTCTTGGGTTGTCTTTAGTTGGGCTATGTGACTATTGGGCCTAACAACTTAAAGTTCAAAGTGGATTGGGCTTTTACCCTTAAAGTAAACAACATGAAAAATGGGTCTAACAATACCATCTAATTTTTCTGATTTGTTAAATATTTACCGATAGAAAGTTTTATTTTGTGAAATAAAGGAGTAAGAGAAGAAGAGGAAATTGGTAGTATTGCTTCGGTAAATTTTCTTGTGCAATTTACACTTACATAACACTTTTTATATAGCCATGAGTATTCTACTAGGAGTACAATAATTACATACTCATATATATCCATATGAGTTCACAAGGGTTGTGACTTATATGAGCATTGTAATATCAAATCAATAATTGGCAAGGCATTCACATTATCTTCTAATACTCCCCCATTGAATGGTCATACTCATATAGAAAAAGGGTATAGGTTGCCTCATTAGAAAACTCGCTAGGTAAACCCTATGGGATAAAAACCACAGCTAGGGAAAAAGAGTACAACGATATTGTATTATATAATGCTTTAGTATACTGCCTCGTTAAAATCCTTGTTAGGAAAAAAAACCCAGTGGGATAAAAGCCTGATTGAAGGGAAAAATAGTGCAGTGCATATAATACTCCCCCTGATTTCAACATAGTTCACGAAGGTGTCGCATTCCGTTTTTATGAACTAACTGCTCAAATTTCCTTGGAGGAAGTGATTTGGTGAACAATACATGTCGGTAAGATTGTCACAAGACTCAATTTGCTGGATATCTATTTTCTAATCCTTTTTGCAGATCATGCGTGAAGAATATTTTTGGGGAAATATTGACAAGGAAATAAACGCGTCGTCAATTGTCTATCCCTGGATCAAATACAATTTATACAACCTAAACAAACCTAATACGAGTATAAGGCAAGCATAGGGGTCGAACCACATAGAACAGTAAACACCACCAAATGTTATCGACAATTAAGCTAGTCCGGAATAGGGGATAAATAAACTAAAGTCTAAAGATGCTAAACAAGAAATAAAACATTAAGGCACCAAGGGAAATGGGTAGGTGAAGTTGACACTTGACCATACAATAACAAAGTAGCATATCAATGGTAAACTAAACATGCATGAATATCGAAGTAAAGGGTCCAATCTAGCCGCCTTCCGGGGTCAATTGGCTTCTCTTAACATAGCCTCTATGTTTCCACATTAGAACCATATACTAGGAGGTACTATTAAATAACAATCGATAGTAATGAATCTCAACTAAGTTAACTTCCGTTACTTGTTAGTAAAGACTCACCTTTGATCAACTAACAATGTGCACTTGCAAGAAAGACCAAAGAATATCAAGCATGCAAAGACTTTAATCACCATTAACATAACCCCAACATTAAAAGCATGAACAATTAGCAACTACACCATCCCCACACCCTTGGCTAGATGACTACTCACAAATCATATTGAAAACAATATCAATCATCAAATCAATAAGCATCAACATGATTAATAAGCAAAGAAGAAAAATAAAAGCAAATAAACAAAATCAAGAACAAAGGTAAAGAAAGAGAGTAAGAAATTGCTCATTAATTGAAGATGAAAGTCTACAAAGGATTGAACAAGCTCCTTCTTCAAAATCCAAGTTCATTAATGAAGAAAACCTCACTTTCTCTCTCTACCAATGAAGACTAACCCTAACCTAACCTAACCTAAAACTAATTAGAGAGAAGAATAGATAGTTCTTGAATTCCCCCTAATTACCCCAAAAAAATGGGTATTTATACTAAGCTAATAAAATAGAAAAAGAAAAGAAAATAAAATAAATTAAAAGGAAAAGTAAAAAAAAGAAACTAAAAATAAAAATAAAAGAAAGAAATAAGAAAAAGGGAAAAGAAAAGAAAGAAATAAAAAATAAAAGAAAAAGAAAATATTAAAACCCAAAATCTAATTCCCACAAAAACCAACAAATTTTTTTCTTCTTCGACACTTCTTGGCCGCTTGAACTTCATCACCACTACACACCATCATCACCGCACATCTTCATCACAAATCAAAGATCAACGACCATCACCAAGCTTCAATCGTTCGATCCTCATTAAAAATCATGTGCGAGGCTCGTGAAGCGGTTCGGTCGAACCATGGGTTGGTGCGGCCGAACTACGGGGTTGGTTCGGTCGAACCATGGGTATGTTCGACCACTCCTCTTCGATTAACAAAACCCACAAAGTCTCTGACTCGAAGTTCGGCCGAACATCTCAATGGGTTTGCTCGAACTTGATTGATTTTCAATTTGTTCTGATTTTTGCTGTAATTGATGCTGGCGGTGGCTGC
The DNA here is from genome assembly GCF_948465745.1 of Chenopodium album. Classification (NCBI taxonomy): domain Eukaryota; kingdom Viridiplantae; phylum Streptophyta; class Magnoliopsida; order Caryophyllales; family Amaranthaceae; genus Chenopodium; species Chenopodium album. Next base: position 43,827,355 of record NC_137842.1, on the reverse strand, counting down.
TCTATTGCGCGGTGGTGTTGCGGGGTGATTGTGTTGCTGTTGGTGCGCAGAGAGGTGTATTGAGGTGGCTGGTGAATTCGGGGTGAAGCAGGGGCAGCGTGGTTATTGTTGATGTTGTGTTCGTTGCTATTGCTATTGTTGGTGGTTGAGAACGGTGGCGCGGCTGGTGGTAATTGGTGGTTGATTGTGGGCGGTTTGGGCAATTGCGGATTGGTTGGGGATTGGCGACTGGTGGCTGTTGTTGGTTGAGTCGATTGGTTGCTATGGTGGTGTAGGGGTTGATTGTTGCGGATTGGAGCAGGGGAGTTGTGTTGGTTGAGGGAGGCAACAGCTATGAGGTGGTGAGAGCAGGAGGTAGCTGCTGTTGTGTGTGGTGGAGGTTAAGAAAAAGATGGGGTGAAGGATAGGAGGCAGCAGCTTGGGTTGGCTCAAGATTGCGCCTCGAACCTTGGACCTCCGAACACGAACATGACCTTGAAACCCGGGACACCTACAACCAAAAACACGAGGGTATTACTAAGAGATAAAATAAAATAAAATAAAATAAAGGTAAAATAAAGTAAAATAAAATAAGATAAATAACACTAAACTAATAAAAATTAAATAAAACTATACAAGTAAAGAAAGTGAAATAAAATAGACTCAAAACTAATTAAAATAAATAAAAGTAAATTAGAATACTTTCAAGGGAAAAATAAAGAACGAAATATAATAAATCAAAAGCAAATAAAATACGAAAATAAACTAATTCTAATAAAAACTACGAAAAGAACTAAAACACGACAAAATTACCAAAATAAACAAGAAACTTTATTAAAGAGAAAACAAGAGAAAGAAAGGAAAATAAGATAAAATAAACACGAAAATAACTCTAAAACTACTCCCTAAGAGTGACATAAATGTCACTCATCAAATATGTTTTGTTTTATCTCCCTTAATATATCCCTCAGTTACATGAGCAATGCATACTGTATTGTCTTTAAAGACGATAGTTAGATTTTTTGTGAAAGGAATGATGTCCTTCGAACAAGTGTATTATTCAGATAGTGGGTTCAAAATTATTAGAAAGCTAATATATTAAGTAAGGTCAAGTGATCTCTATGCCTAGGTGGAGGCCGCTTCCGATCAGTAATATTAATGCATAATTAATATTACAGTTTAATCTTAACTGAACCCTTCGAGTCACACCCAAGCAATTAACAAACCAACACGACGAATTAATTCGGAAGACATTAATGAGTCGACTAAGTATTAAATATTTAGACGTCGGAAATTCGAGCTTAGAGCGTTGAAACCGAGCGTTGGAAGTCGAGTCAAAATAATAAAAGACAAGACACGCATATAATAATAAATCGACAGTATTTCCCGAAATACCCCTAGCATCGGAAAGCCCTGAGAATCCGAGTGCTAGGAGCATAATGTACTAGCATGCACACCAAGCCGAGCCTAGGCTGGCTGGTGCATACTAGCAGCCAAGGGCAGCCAGGGCCGCAAGCAGCAGTAGCAGCCCGCACAAGCGTGCGTGGCTTGCTAGCTGCAAGCAGCAGCAGCCCGCATCACCATGGTGGGGGTAGCTGGGTCGTGGGCTAAGGGGAAGCATGTGAAGGGAGGGTTTAAGTATGAGGGACATGTGGCATAAGAAGAGTGTGGAGTGGGGAGCAAGTATGGTCCCCTACTCTCCAAGTGGTCCTCACTTCCCTTTACATGTATTAGTGACACTTGTAGATTTATTTTTAGTTTGCTTATTTATTTTAATTTAGCTTTAAATTAAATTGTAGAATTTCATGCTCCCACATTGATGGAATAGAAATTCCCACTCTCACTCCTCCCTATAAATACCCACCTTGGGTTTTTGGGCAGAGTACTTGAGTAGGAGTTCAATAGAGCGTTGCATTAGAAAAAACTCTTAAACTCATATAATACTCAGGTTTTGGTCGGACCTCTCTAACCTCGAGGTAACAGACCTAAAAGTTGGTATTTGTTTTTGCGGGTGGATCTCCGTCGGAGGCTCTCATATTTTCGGGGCTAAGCATCTCAAGTAAGAGCCCAATTTGTGTGGCGAAGCACGCGACAAAGGTAAATTTTCTATTTTTCCCTTCTATGTTTATTTATGCATTAGTGATATTATTTATTGCGAGCGTGTTCCTTGGCTCGGGTTTTTCTGCAGTGAGTGGGACTCACCAAACCCCAACAGCGGTATAGGAGCCTCGCTCGTTTATTTTTAATTATCATATTTTTCAAGGTATTTTTATGGCTTAATTTTTCTTGATATAAGTTGCTAATTATATTAGTAGCTCGTTTTATCTATTTGAACCTCGTATTAGAGCTGACTTCAGCTCTCGAACCCATATTTCGACCCAAAAACAGTGAATTTTGGGTGGAAAAGGCGTTCGGAAAATGGTTTTACCCTTTCAGCACTCGGTTTTTAGCCAAAAAACGACCAGAAATGCATTTTTCTAGGGGTTTTTCGTTTTTACAAAAATTTTAAGTCTTTCTAACGTTGAAAATTAATTGCATATTTATGGTGGTTATGTAATTGGTTCAATACATATTTTATATGAAATTTTAAACCTCTTTAGGCATGATTACTTGGTGGTAATTTGTGTTTAAAAGCTTGGAATTATTTTTCACATAATTGCAAATTAATTACATTAAGTGTAAAAAGGTTTTGTTTTTTTGAGGCTTCTAAAGTGCTACAGATTCAATCTTTAATTGTGTTAAGTGATTGAAACTTTAAAAGCAACTAAATTCCATGAATTTTATGTTGAACTTTGTTGTTTTAATCATTTTTAGTTGATTGGAAACATAAAGTTTTAAACTTTGTGATAGAAATTTGTTTATCTTCATATTGGAAGATATAATCTTTCAAGGATTCACAAGTGTTAGTAGTTGGATTTTTCATTTGAACATTAAAGTTCATATTTTTCCAACTCCCTCTTACTTTGTCAAAATCTCAAGATTAATTTAAATTGATTAAATTAATAATGAGAAATTGCCTTATTTATTTTGTTGCACTAAGTTAAACCAATTTAATTAAAGAATGGTTCTTGGGAATTAATTTGGTTGAATGCACCTTGATAAATTTTATTTAAGTCAGACTTGTTTAAATTTTCAATTTTTGCTCATTAAATTAGCTCTAAAATTAATTTAGAATTAATAAATTGTCACGAGAAATTTAGGAATAAAATCCCGAGGCTATGGCACGCAAATCGAGGCAAAGCCTCCCTTGACTAGCAAAGGGGCTGCTCGAGGGTTGCGTGCGGCCATGTGCGTGACACAAGCACCTAGCAACAGCAGCAACGCAGCAGCAGCATGGTGCGGCTGTGCGTGCGTGAGTAAGGCCGCACATGGCTCTGGTGGTGCGGCAGTGAGTGCGTGGGGTGTGTGAGCATATTTGAGTACATGGCTTGGTGCGGCAAGGGTGTGAGCTGTGATGCGGGGAGTGCGTGTAGGTGTGCTATGTGCTTGCGGCACGATGCGCACAACCCCACACTTGGCACTTAAACCCTGGATTTTAAGGCAATGATATTTATTGTTTATTTTGCCGTTTTATTTTAATTAATTTTTTTATTTTAATTAAAATATTTTGGGAGGCTAGGCCTCGTTTTTGAGCAACATTGGCAAAATTTGATTTTGGCAAATTTTGGGTTCTACCAGCTTAATTGATTGGATTAATTAAGTTGGATGCGGAATTTAGTGGGAGCTTCAATTATTAATTACGTCAATTACATAATCGGTTAAACAACTTTGACTAGTTTTAATTAGGCGTGTTAATCGGATTAACCACCTAGATTAGTTACTAGTGCGTGCGCGTGTTTAATGCATTATTACTTGTTTGTTGTAAAATGCATGGGCCATTCACATATAGTGAATGGATGAATGGAATTTATATTCTCTCACAGGTTTATAAAAATGGCAACTAGTGGGACCCGATTAGGATAGAAAATACGGACTGCGTGCCGTGATGTATTTTTGTTAATCTAAATACGGTCTACGTACCGTTGAGTATTTTTGTACCTTAATATTTAGGTTAATCCTAGTCATAGATACTAGTAGTTGCATAATTTGGTTAAGTCTTGAAGACGGAGGTTCTTGGAAGACAAAGCCATGAAGATGCAAGAGAAGACCTTTTAAAGACTTGAAGAATTCAAGGGGTCATGCTAGTTGCCAATATGCATCTTATACTTATGCTTGTGCTTATATATGAATGATATGTTAGATGCATGTGTAGGTTTTCAAAATGTTGTGATGATTAGGTAAGTTCACTTAAATCAACCAACATAGAAATCCTAGGTCCCTAATAATATTGATTTAAAACTCGTTTTTCCAAAACAACACTTGCAAACCGAATGGGTGTAATGGTGGGCTACGCCAAAGCGAGGAACCATTACTAATTTGAGGTTGGTAAGGTACACCGGGTGTGCAAGATGGTTTTGGTTGAACACATCAGTATGAGTGAGGAGTCCTCACATGTCGTGGCAAAAGAGATACATCGTCAAGATGCATTAGATGCGACGATTATCTAACCAAGAATGGCTTGGAGCCATTAGCAAGGCAATGCTTACCCTAGGAGATTGAATGTTAAGAAAATCCAAAGAATTCTTAACCACTCTTTGTTTCTTTGGATCTTGGAATTGACTTATTCTCGCCAAATGGGGAAAAATTTAATGCGTAGATAAGACGTTTAATAAGATTAAAGTTTGCATGAATGCTCTTAAATTTCAAACTTATTATATTCTTGATTAGTGGTTATACTTTGCACTTATATTTATAGTATTATAAATCAAATAATATTATTTCCATGATTGGTAAAGGAAATCTTTGAGGATAGTTCTCAAAGAAAGGAAAAGCATTTCTAAAATACAATTCTCATAAATGACTTTTACAACAAAGTCCGAAAGGACGGTAGGACATCATGTATTCAAAATACTAGGTAGTTTTGATAAAACATTAAGTACTTAGTTGCAAACTCAAATTGTCAATATTTGACAACCAACGTATTTTTTCGCTTCATACATAAATAGTAATTCAAGTGTGAATTGAAAGAAAAGATATAACTTTGTTTTACGGCGCACTAAGTGCCTGATTATGCCTAACAAAGTGTAAAAGTCAAGGAACTTAAAGAAATGGTTCTTAAAGTAAGGTTATAAGATATTGTACAATAAGAAATATAGGAAACAAGGAACCTAGAAAAGGAACAAGATTTCATTTCAACCCATGAGTTCATGTTATTATAGTTAACTTAGCAATTCGTTATCTTCACAAGTATCGGACACTGCTTGAGTGTTCCACTTTAAAAGTGACTTCAAACTATTGATGTTAAGCTAAGTTGTCGACTTACAAGCTTAGAATGAAGCAAGAAGAGCTACATAAGTTGTAAGGTCATATGCTTTGTTTAAAGACCTTTTGAACTAAAGGCTGGAACGAATAAATGGTTAGTATTATGTTCTATAATCAGAAAATGATCCGTTTACACACGGAAAGACTCACATTCAAAGTAAAATAAATAGTTGCAAATTTATTTGAATGGCATGGTTATCCAAGCGTTGAGTCAAGAAATGCTTGATTATAAACAAACATTTCTTTAAACATGATAAACTCACTAAGTTCAAATCATGGGCATGATTTGCGTTCTGAACATCTTTAGCAATGTCACATCGACAAGAACGTACTTAAGGCTCTATTAGATAGGCTCTTGATAGTTGATCAATTTGAAATCATTCTAAGAAAAGCAAGTCTTACTTGTTGAAACCGACAAAGTAAAGAGCTATTGTTCTTTGTATAGACAATTGACTCCGAAAGCTAAAGAGGATTCATTTACTTCAACGTCTCACAAAGAATTTGAAAGAATATGGCTATATTCATCAAATGTGAACAAACTTGACCTTGAATAGTTCAAGAGTTCAGTGAAGTACATAATCGACTTGGCAAGATATCAAAACGTCTAGATTAGATAGAGCGATATTTTCTTGAGCCAAGCGTGACCATATCAAAGTTATGAAATTGAACTTTTCATAAATAACTCCACAAAGAACATAGTGTGTCTTCACGGAGACCTCGATGTCATTTGAAAATGACTCTAACAAAGAAAGTTCACAACCCTTCCTATAAAGTTCTTAAAGATTTGCACAAATGACTAATGTTACACTAAACGAAATGTCGAAGCTAAGAAAGGACGCCATATTCAGTTATGGATAGAAATAACTTTGAAATGTCTTTTCAAGTATATGTCTAAGGCTCTTAGTCTCAGTGGGAGCTAAGTGACTCAATGGGAGTTCACCGGTTAAGTGAATTTAGGTGGCTTAGTGGGAGCTTAGTGGCTCATTAGAGGCTAAGATAGCTCAAGTGGGAGCTAACTGTTTGTTTAACAACGAACTTTTACCCAAAGACAATATACATGTCTCTTTGAAAGCATTCAAGTGAGACTACGGGCATTACCTCTGTTTTTAATTTAGTTGAAACGTTTTGACTTTAACACTACTCACACTACCTTTGACCGTGTTTTGTGCTTTATACGTAATGAAAAATATAGTCATGTGGGATGTTGTTAGATTCATCACGTTATATACTTTCAAAATATCAACTTTTCATAATTTTTGTTTATCGATAATTAAAGATGTTATTTCGGATGATATACTACAAGAGGAGAGGTAAATTGTAGTATGTTCCTAGTGCCTACTTTTCGTGGAATATAAAACTGATTGTTGTTAGGAACTTCGACAATGCAAAGAGGATTTTACGAGGAAACCATCAAGGGCCCAATTGGAAGTAAAACCTTGACCCTCTAAGGGATTACAAGCCAAACCAGTCCACTATTATAGGGCAAACACACAAGTTACAACCTCTTATACTCAGACTTTTACTCACAAGTTCCTGAATAAACTTGTTACCTAATAGGACCCTATCCTACCCAACCTAAGTCCCACACTTAGATTCACTCGTACTCCTTGAGTACTACTTTCTCGGCCTCTCAGTAGAAGCTCAATCGGCTTCACCCTAGAAGCTCACACATTACACTCTTACAATACAATTATAACGAGAATCCTCGCGAACTCTCACACCCCAATACATAAAACACTAAAAACCCTTTTCCCCAATAACGAGATCTCAAAGAATAACTCTAAATACATACCAATGAATAAAGAGATAAAACTAATATGCTGGACACTCAAGATCTGTTTAGAACTGACTAGACGAACTGAAACCAAACCTGACGAGAACTTTGACCTGGAGGTTTGACTTAGCTTCGTGGTGAAGGATGAAACCATTAAGCACGACCACTAAGCTTCGTCAGCCTCAACTTTGAATGAATACATATGAGCATATTTAAAGTACACCTAAATTATTCTTTTCGTTAAAGATAAGTTTTATAAAAAGATATGTTTAAAAGTTATTTTCCAAAAATAAGTTTTCAAAAAATATATCTTTTGTTAAGAATATATTCTAGTAATAATAATAAGATATATTTACCATAAATTCAAATTTTATTTAAATCTTATGTTTTCCAAATATACTACCTTATCTTTTTCAAAAGATATACATTCCATAAAATAAGATTTTATTTAAAACTTATTTTGCTGAAAATACTTTTCAAAAATAACTTATCTTTTTCTAAAAGAATTTATTAGAAAATAAATATCTTTATTCAATAAAAACAGATCCCTAAAAGATATGCACGTATTAGGTAAATATATACTTTGTATATCATTAAAACCGACCTTTAACGACGTGCAGACTTAAGTTCCAAACAGGTTTCAGAACTCTGACAGTCTCTGAGTTCCTGACAAGTTAGAAACTCTAATTTTATTGACTATCAAGAGTTCACCTTGGTTTTATAGACTTGTTCCAGACTGACTTTTATGTCCAACATACTTACATGAATCATAAAGCGATATACTTCGATTTCTCTGTCTTCATGTTGTTTCTTTGAAACTCTTGTTTTGGAATCTTGTAGTATTGATGTATTCTAGATCTCGGGGCAACGCCGCAGGCCAAGTTCCTAACTGGAACTTGCTGTCACAAGTTCATCTGGAGCTTGATGCTAACTTTGCAGTCCAAGCTTCACTCTTTAGCTTGCTGTCATGATTCTGTTAGGAAGCTTCTTTTGTGTACCTCTTAAGGAATACCTCATGTACCTGTTAGGGAACATGCTCTTGCTCTAGTGGGAAAGACTGCCGAAAGTTCCTTCTAGATCTTGTTAGAGAATGCCTACAGGTTCCTTCGTGGTTTAGTTCTCGTGGGAGAACCTGCTTTATTTTAGTCATTCTCTCATGTTCCTCTTGAAGCCTTCTATGTTCCAACGCATTGACTTCACCTAAGTCATTTCCTGTATTCACATAACCACTTAAAAGAACATTAGATTGAAGTTTATTTGTCATAAACAAACTTCAAGTAAGAGAGCTAATTAAACTTAAAGCTTATACAAAAACTCCTACACATATACGGCTCATGTGTGTATAGTGTACTTACCTCATGAAGCTAACATATGCAAACACCTATTTACATAGTTACCTTTATGGTTCCTTAGCCATCATCATTCTTATCAACCATAACTCATCATTGTTCTTGTACCTTCTATTGCTTATCATATATTGCTCAGGTTCCATATATATACTTGACATTGCTCAGGTTCCTTGCATCCTGTTCCAAGCATAACTTGTTTTTTCTATGAATTACTTAACTAACACGTTAGATAGGTAATCATCATTAGTTTACAATCATCAATACCAAATTACTCAACAAAAGATATTGATGATTGAATAAGTGCATTGGCAAACGTGACTAAGGAAACGTGTCAATTAAAAAGAAACGGAGGAAGTATTATATAATGATGATTAATAACAACAAACCAACTTAATAAAAAAAAAACAAGCTTTTAATCTACTAGAATGGCAAAATAAGTGAGTTTTACTTGTACATAATGACAAAAATTAAAATTACTACTAATAAAACTACAAGCGGCGTAATTAGAAAATATTGTTTTATCTTCCTTAAATCTTCCTCAAAAGTGAAGGTGTGGGTAATTTGGTTGCCGTCATCGGGGAACATAACAGAGAAGAAGGGGGTGGAAAAGTTTTAGGTGATTTTTTTTTTGATAAAAAGTGGGAAGGGATAAGGGATTTGTGGTGAAATCGAGGGAAAATCTTTCTTTTATAAAGGTAGGTTTATCTGTTACTATTCTGTACAACTGTAAAAATGTCATATAATAGTCTAATGTAATGGCGAAAATTATGGTCCAAATATATATATTTATAATTGTAAAAAGTTATCACATTGGGAATGCAAACCATAGTGGTTCGAGAGCCCTAATATCTATAAAAGATCATGGGTTTGAAAACGGAAAGAAACACAAAAAGTATGTAAAAGTAAGAAAAATAATAAGTATAAAAAGACTGAATCTTTTTGTCAATCTAGTTAATAATATGCATGCAAAGTTACTACTAAGCAATTATAATAAATAAAATTAAACTTTACGTAAAAGATGATCATGTAACATGCATGAATCAAATATAAACCAATATACCAACAAGGATAAAACAAGGGAGGATAGTAATGAATTCACAAGTAAGAGAACTTTTCCACCATTGTTTTTAAAGTATATATAATAAAGTAAATATTTAAGGATCTAGTATAAAGGATCCCAAGTATGGGCAACTATATAGCATACTCCTCAAAATATTTAGAAATAGATAGTATTATTTGTTATAAATTTTTTAAAGTAGGTATAAATATACCTGACTAGAGAACTGGTGCTGATAACGTGTTAAATATTTACTGATAGAAAGTTTTATTTAGAGAAATAAGGAAGGAGAATTTACACTTACATAGCACTCTTTATATAGCCTTGAGTATTCTACTAGGAGTACAATAATTACATACTCATATATAGCCATATGAGTTCACAAGGGTTTGGACTTATATGAGCATTGTAATATCAAATCAATAATTGGCAAGGCATTCACATTATCTTCTAACATGACTAAATTATTAAACTGAAAACGTGGTTTTTATTGGAACAATTTTCCTAAAAATTACTTCAATATAAAATAATTCTCAATTTTCGTTGATTTGAAAACTAATTCCCATCATGTTGTTCACGTTGGAGCGGTAGGAGCTTTGTTATTTTTTTTTTTTTTTAGTTTAGGGAAGAACCGCTAACGGTGAATCAGTGATAGCGGTTCTATATAATAAAACCTCAATAAACGTTAGCGTTTCTTATAATTAAAGTTGTGATTTTGTGTAATTTGCATGTTGGTGATTGCAAAATATAATTTAATTATTTGGAAGAACTACTAATAGCGATAGCGATTTTATACAACTGTTATCGCCGTATGAGAATCTTCCCTAAATTTTTTTAAAAAAATTAACAAACCTTCTACCGATCCTACGTGGACAATGTGGTTGGAATTAGTAACCAAAACAAATAAGGATTTTTTTTTATATTTAAGCAATTTTTAGGGAAAGAGTTTGGTTTTTTGTTACATAAAAAATCAGTTTAGCTAAAATCTGGAATTTTTTTTATTGATTTTGTAATTGCTTTATTCTTACTTGATCAATCCTTCCTCTCAATAGTTGATGGGGCAGGTTCGTTGATCAACTAGAGTAGTAAATTACGTACCTTCAACTTGTATATTTGTATAAGAATTCTACATCAAATTGATTTGGAAAACAATGTAGGTGATTGCATTTGAGTTTACTATCTCTAATTTGTATATCATTATAGAAAATTTTACTAAAAAAATTTGTACTTCAAAAAATTTTACCTGTATAATGTAATAAATAAATAAATAAAATTTGTGCATAGCATAAAATAAAATATACTTGCGAGTACAAAAAAGCTAGGGCTTTATCAAGCCAAAACCCATCATGGGTCAACCTAGGCCTAGTTAGCGGGCTATGCAATTTGAGAGAGTTGGGTTAAGGTAAGGGAATCTCACTCCTCAAATTATACTGAATCTCCAATCTTATGGCTGAAAAGGTACTCTCCTTTTCACTAACCAAACTTAGTTTGGTAATTGACATACCAAAGAGTACCCATCTTATTATTGTATGCAAAATTGAGCTACTGAGTATCACAAACAGACATAAAACAAAAAACTATATTTAGCACAGCATAAGATATGCTCAAATAGTACACTTTTACATGACAACTATCCACAATACCAATTTGTAATGTATACACGATATCTTCAACTATAAGTGAAGGTTTTCTTTTTAAACTTTACAAAACAAGCATTCAAAATACTATAGTACCCAAAAAATTTAAGAACACACAACATAGTAGATTGCTAGATTACAAGACTTCAGATCTTAAACCTATAAACAATAAACAATAAACAATTCACTGTTCTCTAAGATTATAAAATGAGAAATTATCATATCTAAGATAACACTTTTCATCGACAGAAATACGCAGCTAGAGCACCTTCGGCCAACCCCTTCAAACCAGAAAGTGCATCTTGTAAGCATAGACTACAATTTACACCAACTATATCAGTGGTGCATTGGGCTAGACTATAAGAGCATGTTTGGTATGGGCTTTTTATAGGTTTAGAAACGGAATTGGGTTCCCGTTTCCATTAGAAGATGTTTGGTTAAAGAGTTAAGTAATAGAAACCGTTTCCTTCCTCTAACCCATTCCACCACTTTGTTTCCACTATAAAACTTGGGGAAACAAATCCTGTTTCTTTCCTCTATCTTTTCTCTTTCCTCTCATACAACAAATCTCCTTACAATCCTCAACTTTGACCGATCGAAGCCACAAATTCGGTAAAGAAACCTAAATTTTCGTACTTCAAATTTCCAGAAATCTACAATCTCAAGGTTTGATCTCTCACTTTTTTGTTGAAGAACCCTAGTTTTTGAGTTGTGTTGAATTTATAAAAAATTTGTTTGATTGATTACGTTTTGATTTTTCTACTGTATATCGAAAGATTGCTATTTATAATTTGATTTGCGATCTACATTTTTTGTTTGTGTTTGATTGCTATTTTCGATTTATGGTGTTAATTTCTAGGGTTTTCTTTCCTAATTTTTCAGTTTTATTTGAGTTTTATCAATTTCGATTTTATAATTTGCATTCCCTTGTATGTTTTCAACCATAACACAAAAACCATGTTGTAAAGTCTAAAAACCTAGGAAAATTCTGCACAATGTCGCGGAATTTTCATGTGTTTTGTGGCCTAATTGTTCAGGGACAGTTCTTGCTCTCATGTGTCATAGCAATTATTTGGATTGTAGTTCTTATTGTAGTTCAAGTTTATGAACAAGACTTTAGCTACAGGAATTGATTCGTGGGATGAATGGAAAATTCTGCACAATGTCATGGAATTTTCTTGTTTTTGTGGCCTAATTCGGTGTTAATGTTTTTTTATTGCAATTGCTTTGCTAGTTTTAAGGCATATTGGGTCTCTAATTTTTGTTACTTGATTTCTATTGTTTTGCTTATGGTTTGTGATACTAGTGTATATTGATACTATTGTTTATTTTCAAGTTTTCTACAATGCCTCGGCTAATACGTTCTGTAAGGAAGAAAAAACTGAAACAAATACAATTAGTAATTGCAATGGTTATTATTATGTTGATGATGTATTTGATGTGGTATATAATTTGCGTTGTTACAATAAGGGGGGGGGGGTTTGAATAAAAGAAAGGAAAAGAAATAAAAAATTATTACGAATGTTATTATTGAGAGGGCTTTATAGGGAGAGTGATGTGAAATGCAAGAGTGAGCTTCGCTAATAGAAGAACTTTCAATATCATTTGTGAGATGCTTAGAGACATCGGGGGTTTGAGTGGAACAAAAAACATGTCGCTACAAGAGATAGTAGCCATGTTTTTATACACGTTGGCTCATCATAAGAAGAATAGGTCTATTGGACAATACTTCTTTAGAAGTGGAGAAACCGTGAGCCGACAATTTCACCTTTGTCTAAGGGCTTTTCTCAAGTTGCATGAAGTACTACTTTACAATCCCACACCAATATTGGATGATTGTGAAGATGAAAGGTGGAAATCCTTCATGGTATTGGTATTTTCAAAGCCCCTAAATTTTGCTAGGATTTTCTTATTTGTGCTTGTTTGTAAGTAATAATTTTTTCCTATTTTTGTAGAATTTTTTAGGGACATTAGATGGGACTTACATACATTAATGTAAATGTGCCTTCACAAGAACGACCAAAGTATAGAACAAGAAAAGGAACGATTGCTATGAATGTATTGGGTGTTTGTGCACCTAATAATATGCAATTTATTTATGTTCTTCCTGGTTGGGAAGGTTTGGCCCATGATATGCGTGTACTTCGAAATGTTCTTTCTAGACCAAACGGTTTTGTTAGTTTTTCTGAGGTAAGTGAAGGTTTTTTTTAAGGTAATTATTATTTGGCTGATGCGGGGTATACGAATTGTGAGGGTTTTCTTGCTCCATATAGAGGTCAAAGATACCATTTAAAAGAATGGACGGATCGACAACCCGAAGGTGCTGAGGAATTCTATAACATGAAACATACTAGGGTGCGAAATGTGATTGAGAGATGTTTTGGCCTACTTAAAGGAATATGGAGTATACTTAGATGTCCTTCATTTTTCCCTATTCGAACTCATGGACGTATCATGATGGCTTGTTTCTTATTGCATAATCTAATTAGAAAATTCATGCCTAAGGATGATATAAAATAAGATGAATTGAGTGAATTCGATGATGATTCCGAAAGTGATTCTGATGATGAGAGGGAAGTTATTACAAGTGTTGCTACTTGAGATCATTAGACCAATTTTAGAAACACATTAGCCCAAGATATGTTTAACGATTGGAGGGCGAGAGGTAGACATGGTCAATAACACAAAAAATATGTTATGCCTTATAATATGTTATGTTCAGTTTTGTCTAATATGCCTTATAATATGATGTTCAGTTTTGTCTAATCTGTTATGTATGATATGTTCAATTCTAATATGCCTTTTAATTGGCAATTTTTTCAGATGGAGGCTAGTCAAGCTAAGGGTGAGGCAAGCAATCGTGGTAGAGGTAAAAATAAAAGGTATTGGACGTATGAAGAAGATGCGGTTCTAGTAAGATATTTTCATGAGTCGAGTTGCGATCCGAAGTGGAATTGTGAGAATGGGTTTAAGAATGGTTACATGAATAAGTTGGAAGAGATGATCAATGGTGTACTTCCTAATTGCGGCTTGAGAGCGGTTCCCCACATTGAGTCGGGGATCAAGCATTGGTCGGAGAAATAAAGTGCATTGGTGGAAATGTTATCCACCTTAGGATTTGGATGGGATGCTAAGAAGAAGATTCTACAAGTAGATAAGTCGGTGTTCAACGGATGGGTAAAGGTATGCTGCTTACCTCCCCCCTTCTGCTATTCCCCTAGTGCTGCCCCTCCCCCATGCTTCTATTCCCCTGCTGCCCCTCCCCCATGCGGCTATTCCCCTACTGCCCCTCCCCCCTGCTGCTATTCTCCTGCAGTTTGCTATTCCAGTGGTCTTTTTTTTGCAGCTTAGTTGGGACTACATCTTAAATAAATTTACAATAATTGTCTCATAAAGCTTTTCATGTAATTTAGGACCCGATATGCAGCATAATTATGTTAGTAAACTGATATTCGTATGTGTAGCTAATTTCAGTACTCTATACTACACCTCCAGAACAGAAACAATCAAACACAATAATATAATACTCGTATATACTTGTATTACACAAGGGGGCATAGAAAATTGATTCTGACAAAAAAATCACCTGCTTTTTTCGATTAAAATCTAGAACTTGTAAAATACATTTTGTGGAAATTTATATTTAAGAAAAACAGCTTCAGGATGACAAGTCTGAAAGCTTTCCCAACAGATAATTTAACTCCTATATTATATGCAAAACTCCAAATTTGACTCCATTTTTTTTTTGCAGACTTGAAAGATCTAGGTGTAAAAGCATATTCCACTATTAGTAAACATGTAATTTGTCTCTTTAAAGAAAATAGATTAATTCTACAATAAAAAATTAAGTGTATCAATTTTACATTCTTGAAGCACAAATAAAAATCAGGTCTTAAGTGCCTGTGTGGTAATCATATTCTGCAGTCTAATAGGTGGGTAGCTTCACCTGATCACATCTTTTGATCCTATCATTTCTCTAAACTGAATTTATTGTACTGATTGGGGATGTTTATGATGAATTTGATTATTTATGATGTAAGTTATTAATTCCTATTGATGATTAGTGTATTCAAAATTACTTTTATGTTGATAAGTTTTGGAAGAATTGGTTATAGAAGAAATAAGAACAGAAAATCCAAGAGATTACATCTCTCTATGTGCATCGCACTAACTTTCTTCTCATGAACAACTTGTGATTGATTATTCTTGATAATAATTAGCCTTTACTTGTCACATTGTGTGTAATCACTTCAGAGAGATCACAAAAGCCTTATTCCCTATGCTGTCTAATGACATTGTTCAAGTACATGACCTGAATAAATTATAAATGTTTTTGTCTTTTAATACATCTAAATCTGCCTGGATTTTCTGTCTGATATTTTATTAACTATTATAATCTTCCTCGGATTGAGACTCTAGTATTAAATTTTATAGTCAGAAGGTTTTTGAAATTCTGTTAACAATTTTTTTTTCTTTTTATATAACCTGTTATTTTGATGTTTCCTGAAAATGGATAAGAATTGCTTATACTCTTTCAGTATGAGGACTTGTTAGGAACAATGATGAATGGTGCAAGAGTGCAAAACCCCTCTTCAGCAAATACCTGAGTATTTGGTTTCTATGATTTGAGAATCTCGTTTAGGAATCTTAATTTATTTTTTTGGAATTTTATGTATTCTTGTGGTGCTTATGTTAACCTGATGAGTAGCTTGGCAACACATATAGACTGCTGTTATTTTTAGTAAAACTATGCCTTGTGAATTAATCTTGTTGTATTCTCTCTTATATGGCAGACTCATAAGAAAGCTAAGGGGTTGTTGGGAGTTCCATTCGTTCAATTCATTATGACACTCTAGTAGAAATTTATGCAAAAGACAAAGCTATCGGAGATGCAAGTGAGTCGTTTGTTGATGCTATAGAAGATATGGATCAAGACATTGATAAGCAACCATTGAATGTCAAGAGTGATGAAGAAGATGATGTGAATTCTACTCATTTGGAAACTTATTCTTCTACAAGTCAATCCGGAAAACGTCCCATGAAGATAGAGGATGATCATTCAACTCCTTCAAAAGTGGCAAAAGTGAAGGCTTCTACGATTCATTCTTCCGCAAGTGATTCCACTCCTCAATCCGAAAAACAATCTACAAAGGCGAAGGAGTCTAAGGTAAAGGGAAAGAACAAGGTATATTTGAAGAGTTTTTGTAGGAATGATGATGATGATTTGGTGGCCTCCCTCCATGATGTTTCTAACAATTTTTGGAAGATATTTGAAAATATCAATGTTAATCTTGGAACTATGGCTAGTGCATGGTCTAAAGCGGAAGAAAGAGAGCAAATGATGGATGAAAAAGTGAACAAGGTTTTGGATGAGGTGAAGAAGTTAGATGGAATTTCTCCATCCAAAGCTTTAGATGTTGCTACAAATCTCATGGCAGAAGAACATAAGCTTCGCATCTTCTACCAAGCTCCAACTAATATGCAGAAACAATATGCAATTGATCTTCTTAAGAAGAAGTAGACAGTTTTGTCCTAAGTTGTTGTTATTAGAGTTAATGTTTTAATGATTTTTAAATGCTTTTTTTTTTTTTTTTTGAGAATACTAGAATTTCAATGCTTTTGTAATCAACAACTTATGTGACTTTGCCTATATATCTAGCATATGATATATATATATATATATATGTATATTATGGTAATTAGTGTTGCTATACATTGTATAATGTATATCAAAAGTTAGCCAAGACATCAAAAATTAGAAGGAAAGCTATTTGTTTCCAAGTTATCTATGCCAAACAAGAGGAAAGGGATTGGTTATAATTGTTTACGTTTCCTAAGTAATACCAAACAACTAGTAAGGGTAACACTATATATTACCCTTTCCCCTCCTAATTTGTTTCCATTCCCTTACATTTACTAATTTGATACCAAACACCCCATAAATGGTTTGGTCCCCGGTAACACTAGCTTCGTTGGTGGCAAAACCCAATACCGAGCCATTCTTTTGGCTTTCAAAAGCGTCCTCATTAATCAATTCCTCCATCAAAGATGTAAATGTCACATTGAACTGCTCATACTTTGTTACGTTGACTTCAATGAACCCTATACGCGTTATTGATATCGGCCATAAGCCATACATATTGTAATTTGAATATTTGAAGAAGCACAAGCCGGAGGTGTATGATTTACCTACATATTCGCAATCAAATCCTGCAGCTAATTGTGTACCGTTAAGGATGCACTCGTTACATACCTCAAGGCTGACATTACTGCGAGACAAGTAGTAGCCATAGATCTTATCAAGGTTGTTACCGACGAAAGTGTTGTAAAAGGCCTTTGTAAAGGATTGCTGGTTGAAATCAGATAAGAGGAGATTAACATTGTTTTGAAAGGAAACGGTAGCATTTGTAGTGTGGGAACAACTAGACCATCCATTTTCGAGACTAAATTCATAAGTGTCTCTGGTTTGAGAGCGTACTAGATTATAATGACAACAAAATACTACAAACGCTTGTAGAAAACATAAAATTCGACTAATCGCCATAGTAATTTTATTGTGTTTGTGCAATGATATGGAAAATGCATGCGGTAAAGAATTTTATAAGCGGCAATGAGTTGATGTTCAAGATTTTATAACATCGAAAATGATATATATTTTTTTTGACAAAACCTGTAGCTTTGCATTTTATTAAAACATCAAGATATCAATATCTTTACATAAATCCCCCTATTTTTAAGTGGGTACTCTTCAAGCCAAACACAATATTATGGAAAACTAAAACTAAACTTTGCTAAGCTTTGGGCAACAACATTACCTGACCTTTTTACAAAAGAAAAGACACCTCAAGCAGCTCCTTGCAAGCAACAGAATATCCCTCACTAGTTTACCAAACGAGCAGGGGGGGAGTAGTACCCTTTTTCATGTGGTGAAATGGCTTCAAATTGTCGGTCTCGAGAACAAAGTTCCTAAAACCTGCTTCCATAGCTATTTTGAGGCTTGCTCTCATTGCCATTGCTTCACCAATATCAACATCCACCTTCGCAAACTCAGACGAGCAGTAGGCTACCATAACAACCCCCTTCTCATCTCTCAATATCACACCAATTCCCAGCAGACTGTCTTGGAAGGCTGCGTCTGTATTAAGCTTATACAGACCAGCATCAGGGGCCTTCTAACGAGTGCTTAGATGCAACTCTTGCGATAGCATAACAGTCTTTACATTGCCTTGTTAAAATTCTCCCACCAAAGCCATTGCTTTGTAAAGAATATCAGCCTCTCTTTTTTCTTTTTTCTCAAACACCCAAGCATTGCGTTTCAACCAGATTCCCCGCGCCAAACACCAGAAAACATCCCACCATTTATCCTCCTTAATTTTTCCATACATCAAATTACACCAAGCACGAAAACCATCAGCATGTAAAGCACTTGTATCAAGTCTGAGAACAGAATGGCTCCAAATGGATGAAGCTGCTAGACAGAAGAGGAGCATATGGGCAGTAGATTCCTCCCCTTCCCCAAAAATAGGACACCGCTTATCAAGAGTCATGCCCCTATCCAATAGACGAGCCATAACAGGTAGGCCCTCTCTCACACATCGCCACGCAAATAACTTAATTTTAGGTGGAATACATGCGTGCAAAATACTCTTCCAAGTGAACTCAACCTGCCCATTTGACGAGGTTGCTTTTTCTCTGAACTCTTCTTCCACCAAGAGGTTGTAAGCACTCTTAATACTGTAAAATCAATCTTTCGAGTGATGCCAAGATCAAGTATCGTCCTCATCAAACATTGGGACAGGAATTCTGCAGATATCATCTATTTCTATCTGAGAGAACAAGTCAGTCAAAGCAGTCAGATTCCAGCTCTAGTTTTCCACCAAGTCCTTCACATACATTAGAACATCACTCCCCTCCTTCCTTGGTGATAGAATTCAAAACTTTAGGAGGCAAGGCACCCATGGGTCCTCCCATATGCGGATACTATCACCCCTGCCAATAGTCTTTATAGCACCCTTTTCAATCACCTCTCTAACACATAAAATCGATCTCCAAGTGAAACTCATATTCGGGACAGCTTTAGCTTCAAAGAAAGAGGAGGTAGAAAAATATTTCCCCTTAAGCACTCGAGACATAAGCGATTCCTTATTACTCAAAAATTCTCCAAGCTTGTTTTGCTAACATAGCCTTGTTAAAAATGCTCATGTTTCTAAAACCCAACCCTCCCTGCTTTTATGCACGAAGCATCTTATCCCATCCTATCCAACTCATATTCCGTTCATAACCTTTTTGCCCCCAAAAGAAACCCCTACACAATTTTTCTATCTCATTAAGAATTCCAACAGGGATAGAAATACATTGCATAGCATAAGAGGGAATGGCATGCGCCACAGATTTAATGAGAATTTCCCGACCTGCTTGAGACAGATAACTACCTTTCCAACCTTTGAGCTTCTTCCACACCCGATCCTGAATACTCTGAAATATTTTCTTTTTAGAACTTTCAATGTAAGTCGGAAGGCCTAAATACTTGTGATGTCCTTCGACAGCCTTAAATGCTAACTTCATCTGAAGCATATTTTTCTTCTCAAGATCAATGTTTCGGCTAAAAGACACTTTTGATTTTTCCTTTTTCAGTTTCTGACCCAATGCTACCTCATAGGTTGACAGAATATCAAGGACATTGTCGGTTTCCTATTCATTACCCCGTATAAACAACAGAATATCATCAACAAAAAACAGGAGAGAAATTGGCTCAACAAGCCTCCCAATCTTAACTCCATGAATAAGCTTTTTCCTTTCCGCATCCCGTATAAGAGCAGATAGACCTTCAGCACACATAATGAATGGGAAGGAAGATAAAGGATCTCCTTGTCGCAAGCCCCTACTTGGTCTAAAGGCTCAAGATGGCTGCCCATTCACAAGGACATCAAAAGATGCTGATGAAACACATTTCATAATATTCTTCACATAAGAATCCGGGAAGCCAAAATTCATCATTATTTTTTCCAGAAAAACCCATTCAACTCTGTCGTAGGCCTTGCTCATATCCAATTTCAACCCTAAAAACCCTTTCTTCCCATTTTTCTTTTTCAGCAAAAAATGAAAATACTCATAAGCCACCAAAATGTTTTCTGTAATAAGTCGACCCGGAATAAAACCACTCTGAGATGCACTGATAATACATGGCTGAATTTTTTTAAGCTTTTTTGCCAACACTTTTGACACAATTTTATTTAATACATTGCATAGGCTAATAGGTCTGTAATCAACAGGAGACTCACATTATTTTTTTTCGAAATTAAAACAATGTGAGTCTGATTAATAGAACCTATATCACTACCATTATTTAAAATATTCAGAGTATTATCAATTACATCACTTTCGACAACATTCCAGAATTTTTGGAAAAATAAAGCAGACATACCATCAGGGCCAAAAGCCTTGGTGAGATGCATCTGAAAAAGGGCTTCGCAAACTTCCTCACCAACAAAAGGGGAATCAAGATCGGCAAACTAAGCTTCGGATATTGTGGTATCCACTTTCTCAATCACAGCATCCGTATCACAATGACCACCTGATGAAAATAAATCATCGAAATGGCGCACAAAAACCTCCGAAATCTAGCCCGAATTTGAGCTATAATCTCATCTGTCTGAGTTTTACCCATAAGGCTCTCTATCATAGCTCTGCAAACCTTCATTTCTTTCACAAAATCACCAAATTTTTTCCTACTCCAAGCACTCAAATTTATCGAGGTGTGAGCAATTTTTGAACAAATGTCACCACCCCAATCCCACGCTTCCTTCACAATGTCACTACAAGTTTCATCTCAAAGCCACATTTCTTTAAACCTGTATTTTTTCACTTTTTTCTTCGTTTTTAAATTTCCCACACCCTCATTAATACATAATAGAATGGGAAGATGGTATGACTTCCTTTTCGATAGATGCATCACGAAAGAGCCAGGAAAAATGTCCTTCCATGATTTATTTGCTAAGAAACGATCGAGGCGCTCTTGTACATTGCTCTGACCACCTTGATTATTTGTCCATGTGTAGCCATGACCCACAAAACCTAAATCCATAAGATCACAAGACTCCACTGCTTCTCTGAAAATATTCGCCTCTGCCAAACGAAAATCATTGCCACCTTGTTTCTCACTCGACATCAGCATCAAGTTGAAATCACCCCCACAGATTCACGGAGTGTTTGAGTTACCCTTTAGACTCTCTAGCAAGGCACGAGTCAGGTGCTTCTTTTCTGCCTCCGGGTTGCCATATATGCCAGTAAAACACCAGCCTTACTTGTGAGGAATTTTGACCCATGAGTCAATGTGGTGTATAGAATACAATTTGATATCTACATCCAAAGTATCCTTCCATAAAAAAGCTAATCCTCCACTTCGTTTCCTGCCCTCCCCTTCACAACTAACAGCAAGGATATTATTAAAATTGAGTTTATTATTTACTCTTTCCATCTCATGAGCTTTTAACTTCGTTTCCGACAAAAAGATTATTTGGGGTTTTTCAAGAGCTAGCACATTCTTCACTGCATTTATCGCCGAAGTGCTCCCCAAACCTCTAACATTCCATGAGAGGACGTAATTCATTGATCACCGAGAGCCCAAGGTGTGGGGCCCGCCACATTTTGCTTTAGAGTATCAACCTTTTGTTTTTTATTTTAGTCCACCTGATCAGTTTCATCCACCATCATACATCATAACCCTCTTCCTCTAAATCCCTCTCCACCCTTTTTTTTCCTATCAAAATTATTCCACTCACATTTTCTTTTTTTTTTCTTCTTTCAAAAGCAGCACTTTTCTTAAACCTCTGCCCTTCTCAAAAGGAGATTGAGTATTAACTCTTTCTAAACTCACAACCCTACTAGTTAATAGCCTTTCTTCGTTGCACCCATCCCCCACATCATCTGAATTATGTCCCCCCCTCCTCTACTCCTTCCCCCTTCTGAGACAACAACACTCCCTCGTTAAACCCCTCCTCTATACTAATTTTTCTCTCCTGATTAATAAGCTTCTTCTCCTCACCCACTCCACCTTTGATACTCCCCCTCCCCCCTTCAAGAACTCCCTTCTCTCCCACAACATCATCTCCCTTCACCCTATCCTTTTCAACCATTCTACGCACGACCTTCACAACAATACTGTCTGCAACAGGGATTAAATCAGCCATTTTTCTTCGAGGAGAAAACTTCCCCAGAGTACGCTCTTGTGTAGCAGGTGAGGAAAAAATTAGCTTTCTTGATGTTCCTACCGGGCCATGTTTGATAGCTTCAGGATCATTATACGAAACAACCTACTTAGTTTTGGAAGCAAGTCTCAATTTCTTCATACATTCTTTCTCCATTTCCCTTTCAGCCATATCGATTCTCGCTTTTTTCTTCGGTGTAGCTCTAAGCCACGACCCATATTGGTAAACCATCCTTGATGTATCATCATCACAGCTTTCTTTGTATTGACATTCTATCTCACTATGGTCCAATCTTCCACAAAAAAAGCAAAAATCAGCTAGTCTTTCATACTTCAAGTCAATCCAACGAGATTAATTTTTTCCCATTGCTAAGAATAGCCCTCTACGAAGAGGTTTATTGATATCAACTAAAACCTTTATTCTCAAGCAATCACCCCAACCCAAGGAATCATCATCATCAGCTTTGAAAAATCCCCCAAGAAACTCACCTACATCATTGATAAGTCGTGTATAATACATGTTTTTTAGAGTCTATTTAGGTAGTTTTCGAGTCTAGATTAGTTGTTCATAGCTTATTTTGGCTTGATTTGGTTTAGTTGTCATCATATGATGATTTTATGGGTAGATTCATTGTGTTTGATGTATTTCAGGATTTAACGAAAATTTTAGAAGTTTTACGGAGTTGCGGATCGTGATCATAGCTTGCAATTCACCTAGAAAGCCAAAGTTTGAAGTTGAATTCACTTAAGGGTATTTTCTAGCCAGACACACCCATGTCACTCAGAGACATGGGCATGTCACTCAGAGACATGGGCATGCACTGTGTTTTGAGAAATTCGGAAGTTGAAGTTTCATCTGAGGCACGCCCATGTCCATTTGAGGCACGCCCATGTGGAGTCGAGTGTTTCGAGCTAGCAGCTACATGCTAAGGGAAGCATGGCCATGTTGAATGCAGGCATGCCCATGCCTTGTCGAGTGATGTTGGCCCAGCGAGACACGCCCATGTCAGAATTTGACATGCCCATGTCTCGCTGGAGATTAAAGAAAAATTGATTTTTGACTTTAGGCACGGGCATGTCTTGTGTGACACGCCCATGCCTGGACGAATTTGGTCGGTTTTAATCCGATTTCTTTCCTTATTCTATCCTATATTTTAGCTTTCTTATAAATACTCTTTAGCATTATAATTTTATTATCAACCATCTTAGAACCTTTGTTTTCTCTCTAGACTTTATTTTCATTGTAATTCAATATTATGCACTCAAGTTTCTTCCATTATTTCTCATAATTCAAGATCTGGTATTTTCTTGTTCTTTTTAATTCCATTTATTATTAATTATGTTTTCTTTAATTCTTGTTATTGTTTTTATTTATATGAGTGAGTAGTTTCCTTATTCCAAGATCTAGCGAAACCCGAATATGATTGATGCATGATTTAATTCTTTAAATTCTCTAATGATAAATGCAATTGATATGCTTAACTGATTGTGCTCATGCCAATACTAGATTAGGGATAATTAGTATTGTTATTAATCCATTGTTTTAATCGCAACAGGAGTTGGGTTTTAACGGGTTTGAATAAATCAATTAAGGGTTTGAAGTTCATCACAGGAGTAGTTGAATGGATGATTAGGAAGTTAGAGTAATGTGCTCAAAGTCTTTAATTTACATGATTCCACGGAAGTAGGCTTGATTGTGATTAGGGAAGCCATTGATAACTCGGGAGAGACCATTGGTACTATATAGGGATTACTTTTCTTCATTAATTAATTGAATTTATATTTTAGGGGTAGAACGACTATTGCATTAATTATATTCATGGTGATGCTTGATCTTGGATGTTTTTAACATTGATTTTTCATATTACTTAGATTTAATCGTTTTAATTAGTTCCTTAACTATTAATTCTCACTTATTCAATTTGGTTACTTGCTTAGTAGTTACTTGAGTCTAGTTAATAAGTTGAATCATAGTCCTTTGGGATCCGACCCTTACTTGCTCGTCTACATAATAGTGGTCTTGTTAGGTTATTTTTGATAGGTACGCGACAAGCCTATCAAATTTTGGCGCAGTTGTCGGGGACTAACGGTTTCATTCTAGTTATTTGTGATTCATTTTCACTAAGCATATATTTTGTTGCTTCGGCTTTTGTTCCTTGTTTCTTTGATCTCCCGTTTTAGTTTCTTTGTTGCATGCAAACTCAAAGTTCAGGTTCAGATGATTTAACACCTTATGATTCTGAGATCGAAGCTACTGCAAGAAGACGAAGAGGTAGAAGGAGGAAAAATCAAAATACAAGAAACATGGTCGACCCGGGAACAAAATCTCTTTTGGAGTATGGTATTCTAGATACAACAACCGGATTCCTCTCTAGTATTGTTAGACCATCTGTCACTGCTCAGAGTTTTGAGTTGAAACCCCAATTCATACAGTTCATCTCCAATGATTCTTTTGCGGGTTCACCGAATGATTGTTCTGTAACTTACATTGATAGTTTTTTGGAGAAGTGTGTCACCATGAAGCTCAATGGTGTCACTGATGATGCTATTAGACTGCGCCTTATCCTTTTTTCACTACGTGATAGAGCAAGGGAGTGGTTACGAGATGAAGGTATTGGTTCCTTCGATACGTGGGACAAGCTTGTCAAGGCCTTCCTAGTAAAATTCTTGGGGCAAGAGAAAACTGCAAAATTAAGGAACGAGCTATCTACCTTCCATCAATCCAATGAAGAATTCCTATATGAGGCATGTAGAAGGTTTAAGCGATTGCAGAGACAATGCCCTCAGCATGGTAATCTAGAGTGGATGTTGATCCAAACGTTCTATAATTGTAACACCCCGTATTTTCTAACCACCATTTTATGTGCATTTAAATCTATTAAACCTAATTTCTTATTTAAATCAAATTTCAAAAGTGAAATCTTTATTTAATTATTAAAATCGTTATTTTGATTTAAAGTTGATTATAAACTTTTGAAAACCTTAATTATAATATTTTGATAAAGCAAATTAAATTATTATTTAAAAATGTTTTATAATTGAGTTTTAATCATTTCAACTATGTTTAACATGTCTGAATTGATATTAGCCTTATAGGGTGATTCCTTAAGATTAAGCATCAATTCAATAAGTGTTTCTAAATTATATGTAATTTCAATATTTAACTTATCGTAATTGATACGGGTCATCATGGATGATTCCTTGACTGAAGTGCCAATTTGATAGGTATAAAATGATTCTATGATTTTAAAGACGTTTTACGTTCAATGGTATCAATATCGATTTATAAAGTGGTATTGGGTGATTATGTCAACTTGATTATCGAATTGATATTGTTTACAAACTATTCTTTAATTTATATTTATAAAACTCATTATAATGTCCTTTTATTAATTAGGTCATTATAAATGAATAATATTATTGGTTTCGCATATCGCTTCTTTTTATTGTTTTTCAGTAAAATATGAACTTTATATATATTTTTGTTTCGTGATTTAAATGATTGTTTTCATTATTATTATTGTAATTAGTATTTGTATTATTTGTGAGGTATCAATAATATAATCTATATTATTGTTTTTTTTTTAAATATACTTTGAAGTCGCCTCTCGTTACATTCCTTTCTTAATCTAGTTTCGGGCCAACTAGAATTTTTTTATGGGTCGGGTTTCGCCATACAAATTCCATGAATAAATAGATTAAGATATGCTTGTTTATTAGCTTCCTTATCCCATTCTTACGCCTAAATTAATTATTCAGTCAAGCCCAAAAAATGAAGCCTTGAATCCTAGCTTTGTATGACCTTTTGTGAGGCTCATATAAGCCCATTCTAAGCTGTTTTACACAGCATCTTTGTGGGATTAGAAGCTGCCTATATTCCACCTATGTAATTCCCCATATTCAATTTTATTAATTCTAATAAAACCTATTAATTTACTGCCCGAACCCTTTCTCTTCTTCTTCTCATTTCACGTACAAAGAAGCCCAAAACACATCAGTTTTTCCCCACCTAAAGATGCAGCAACTCACTCCTCTTCTCCCCATCGTTTTCGTGGGATTTAAGGTGGGAATCAAGGGGAAATCAAAGCCTAACTTTCTGCCATAATTGCTGCCAAAATCGTGCTCCATCTCTCCTCTAAAACAAGCAAAAACGAAGCAAGGGAACAAGGCAACTTGGGTGGACGTTTGAGCGTGTGTTTGCTGCTGTTTGTGTGTGATGATGTTGTCATTTTCTTCTGGTTTTGGTGTCCTATGCATCGAGGTAACTAGCTTTACTCCCTTAGGTTAGAACTATTGGTTTTTAGAGTTGAATTGATAGGTAGAAACATGGCTAGGATTAGGTTCATTTGTAATTTTCTTTCATTTTGTGGCTGCTGTAATTTGTATGACATAAAACGTGAATTAGTGATATTAATCCTTGTTTTTGTGCCCAAACTTGATTAATATCAAATCCTTGATGTTTTATGATCTTTGTATGATGTTTTTAATGAGTTAATACATGGTTTTTACGGCACAAAATGCACCATAGGTACTGCTGAAATGTTACATACCTGTCATGGGTTTTGTTGTGGTTATGAGGCATGTTTACCTATTTTCTTGGGCTAATTCTTGCTGTTTAATGTGTAGTAGCATATAAGGGATTGTTGGGTATAATTTTCATGTGTTAAACTTTGATTTTGGGCATGTTTTGGACTTGATATTGAGCACGGGAAACTGGAATCCGCGAATGAGTTACAGTAGTTTTTGGGTGTGAATTTGAGTTTTAAATCTGATTATATGGTTTAATTTCATGCCTACACTAAATTAGTATCTTTTTAGGATATCACGTAATTATTTTGGCATGATTCCAAGCAAGTTTGATATGTTTTTAGAGGCTAAAACAAGCTATGTAGAAGCTGCCAGCAGGTCAGTCTATGCGTGTAGTTTAGGTGATTTTTAAAGGTGTATTGCCTAATTTCTAAGCCCAAATTGATGTTTGTTATAACCTATTATGTTGTAAGATCATTTACAATAATGGGTTAAGCTTAGTTTCATGTTTAAGGTGAATTTTTGGGTGGATTGGTGTCCTTGGTTCTGCTGTAATTTAATGTAGGGGCTGCTGTATGTATGATTTTATTTGGGCATGTTCTATCTTTAATTTTAAGTCCGATATGGTTTTTATATGATGACTAATGAGTGTATGTATATGCCCTATATTTTATTTCGCATTTGAAGCATGTTTAGTTGGGATTTTATAATGTTTATTAGACTTGTATGTTGTTGTCCCGTTTTGGTTGTTTTATGAATTGATAGTTTGGATTTTTGGCATAGTAAAATGGTTTTATGTAATTTTTATTGTAAGTATTATAATTTATTTGAAATTATATTTTAAATAGGTGATGAGTGAATTTTTGGGTATTATAAACCCCTAAAATGAAATATTTCGATGTGTGTTTGAATATGTGTGGGTTGTAATTGTATTGTCGACATCGTAATGCTTTAGAGAAGGATAATACTGTCTTTAGCATCACTTTGCCAAGAGTTCTGAATGCACTTAATTGTTGATTTCGATAATTAATTATATTCCCAAACTCAGACGATACCTTTTGTGATTTATTATGTTGAAGTGTATTTTGAATTGAAGTTTTAATTGAATTTAAGAAATATGATTTTCCTATGCTGTTTAAATTGAGTGTAAGACAATGTTTGGCTTCTCTGCAGATTTCTAGGTGAAATATATTATATTATCTATTTTAAGTGATTTTTGAATTGTGTGTGGGGCCATAGTCGGGTGTGAGGCCGAGTTGCTTCCTGATGGTTAATGAACATGCTAACTACCTCGATTGCGAGTGTTAGGTAGCTCAACCTGGGTTAATTGTTGTCGTCCGGTGGTGTGTAGGACCTTATAGGCATCTACCCATAACCGGGAGTTGGCCAATCTTAGACACGGTCTCTGCAAGATAATCGGGGGTTCGTCCTAAAAAACCTTAGGAAGTGGATTGCGAGGCCACTAGCGTTCCCTCCATGCCTCTTCTACTATTTTGAAGGTTTTGAGTTTGAAATATTTATACTATTAAATTATTACTTATTTGAAGTTGTAGACACCCATTTGTGTCTCCCCAAAACCAAACCCAGTGATGAGTACCTTTCACGTCGAATCTTAATCGAATGAAACGAAAGTGTGGAAGGTCTAGTGTTGCGGAAAGTTTTAATTCTTTTCTCTTCTCTCTGTTTTTGAAAACTTATTTTAAGAAAACAGCCAATCCAGTTTGGTTGGTCCATGATATGGGTCCAATAATAGTGTAGTTGGATGGGGCTTGCAAAGACCTTTCCAACGATATATTATAAGCCCAATTCCGATGAATATCGAGGAAGTTATGGCCAATTTACTAAATTGGGCCCGGTTTGAGCTTTATATACGGCCCAATGATCTAGGGGAGGGCCTAATATGATTTATCATTCCTAATGCAATTAGGAATGGTTTTAGTCTTCTAGAATCTTCTAGAAGGTTCTTTTCATTCCTAATTCAATTAGCATTGATAAATTGACTTTTGCTGACTTTTTAGAGTTTTAATCAAAATCAAATAGCATTTTCGAGGAAATTATATGATTTTATCCTCCATTACGGTAAATTTATCTGATTTTCAAAAACGCGTTAAACTTAGGCTTGGCGCCTAACCCCATGCCTTGGCGCCTGGAACCAGGCCTGGCGCCTGGCGCTAGCCATTGGCGCCTGGTGCTAGTGTTGGTGCCTGGCGCCAGCTAGCCAGGGTTGGCGCCAGCTCTGTTTTCTGAGCGTCAGACTCTGTTTTGTTTAATTTATCTTTTTGGCTGATTTTCTCTATAAATATCGTATTAAAAACTCCGTTTTATTCATTCATTCATCACCAATTCTCACCTATTCTCACTAATCATTCTCCAATTCATCATCACCAATTCTCCTCATTCACAAGTTTTCACCTACAATCGATTTTAATTAGTATTCTTTAATCATTCATCGTTCTTCTATAAACTTTGTTTTTCATACAAAATTCCACATTCAAAAGATCTAGAAACACCTAGCCATATTCGAAGTTGCATTCGCCCTAGACGTGAAAGGTTTAATTTCTAAGGGTTTGGTCCCAAATCTCTCTTTCAATTATTTAATTTAATTGTTTTAATTATTATTTTCCTTGAAGTTACTAACGTGTGTATTTTGTTATTAGAAAGAGGTATGAGGCATCAAAGTAAGTACTTTGCAACCTAACTTTAGAGTCACTTTCACACACTGCACATATACATGACCAAATATACCTTCCCTTAGGAACCCTTTGTCATGGAATCTTAACACAACGTTGAAGCATGCCTTGTCATATCAACATCACTCATCATTGCATCACGAAGTACGAAGTGCTTAGCCTCTATGCCTAAGTTACCCAAATACTTTCATCATTGAGTCAACCATTGAGATAGCCTAGGATGGATTAATCCTTGCACCTTGAGAGATAGTATCAAATGACATTTGACTAAGATCATTCAACATGCATCTCAACACATCGATTCTTTTTTTGCGTCTTTCTTTTTCGGGGGAAAGTCGGTACCCTCCACACAAAAATGACGGAAATTTTTTGCTTTTTTTGCATTTTTGAGTCGCACGATCACATTACGATGCACACACAAGTCATGTACACATTGAGTCATGTCGTGTCACATCACCTTGATTTGAGTCTAACACATGTGTCAAACAGTTTGAGTCGAGTCAACCTCGAGCCAGTTATTCACAGAGAGTCAAGTTTATACCTTGAGTCGTGTCAAGTCGATGAGTAAAGCAATGCTAAACCTTAGGTCAACCCTAAGATAATCAAAGAGATTAGCAAAGTTCTATAGTCAAAAATAAATACAGGTGCAACAGAATAGGGAAGACCCTATCACAACGTTCGGCGACAGAGTCAATTCTTGGCGCCAAAGATATTCCAGCAGCGACAGAATAGCGATTTCAGGTTCCTTGGTACGCCAGTTAGCCCCTATAAGCAATTTGACATGATTGAGTAGTGGATTTGATTACAACCGCAAATAAGTGATCGACCTGATGAAAGATCGTCTCACTTAGCTTAAAGCGCCTAAGCATTGGCTCAAAAGCAGAAAAGGCACCGACGTATAGGTTCAAAGCAACGAAAGCGCCGACGTACAGGCATAGCGGAAGCAAAGTTCGAGCGAGCTTTAAAGATCGACAAGTGTTGGTCTTCGGTAATTTTCTTCGGGATATTATCGCAACAACTGAGGATGACTTCAAGTAAAGTTGTTTTCGACAGCGTTCGCTAAGATTGTGGAGGTTGTCACTAAAGATTTGAGAAGATAGCACGAGATGGGCGGTCTTCGACGGCATTCGCTAAGATTGTGGAAGTTGTCACCCAAGATTTGAGAAGATAACACGAGATGGGCGGTCTTCGACGGCGTTTGCTAAGATTGTGGAGGTTGTCACCCAAGATTTGAGAAGATAGCACGAGATGGGCAGTCTTCGACGACTTTTGCTATGATTGGAAAGGTTGTCACTATGATTCAAGAAAAGGCTCAAGATGTAGCAACATTGATCGACGGCGTTCCCTAGATTGCGGAAGATCGTCAAAACAAACAACAAGATGGCGTTCCCTAGATTGTGGAGAGTTGTCACAAACAACTGAGGATTGTTTCAAGAGAAGCAATCTTCGATAGTATTCCCTTGGACGTGGAATATTATCAATGCGGATGAGGATTGTTTCTAGAGAAATAATCTTCGATAGTGTTCCCTTGGACGTGGAATATTATCAATGCGGAGGAGGAGCGTTTCAGGCGAAGCAATCTTCTAATTTGGAAACAGTTACGGGCGTAGCGGTTTTCAAGCGGGATGGCATTCTCTAGCTTGCGGAGGTCATAAAAACAACAGTAAAGCGGCAGCAAATTGGTTAGTTTTAGAGACGTGTGCTCGACGGTGCAAGATACGCGTTTCTTAACTCTTTTATCTGTTTAACTAACGCTAGTTTGTAGGTATCGGCGTTGCAAGATTGATTTAGGATCGCAGAACGTTCTGAATCATTCTCCGTCCCTATCGATACTTTGACTTTTGTTTTCGAAACCTGCGTTTCTCCAATCTCAGTCAAAGTGGGGGCTTCTAGAGACACCCATTTTTGTCTCCCCTAAACCAAACCCAGTGATGAGTACCTTTCACGTCGAATCATAATCGAATGAAACGAAAGTGTGGAAGGTCTAGTGTTGCGGAAAGTTTTAATTCTTTTCTCTTCTCTTTGTTTTTGAAAACTTATTTTAAGAAAACAGCCAATCCAGTTTGGTTGGTCCATGATATGGGTTTGGTGTAGTTGGACGGGTCTTGCAAAGACCTTTCCAACGATATATTATAAGCCCAATTTTGATGAATATTGAGGAAGTTATGGCCAATTTACTAAACTGGGCCCGGTTTGAGCTTTATATACGGCCCAATGATCTAGGGGAGGGCCTAATATGATTTATCATTCCTAATGCCATTAGGAATGGTTTTAGTCTTCTAGAATCTTCTAGAAGGTTCTTTTCATTCCTAATTCAATTAGCATTGATAAATTGACTTTTGTTGACTTTTTAGAGTTTTAATCAAAATCAAATAGCATTTTCGAGGAAATTATATGATTTTATCCTCCAGTACGGTAAATTTATCTGATTTTCGAACACGCGTTTAAATCAGGCTTGGCGCCTAACCCTAGGCCTTGGCGCCTGGAACCAGGCCTGGCGCTAGCCATTGGCGCCTGGCGCCAGCTAGCCAGGGTTGGCGCCAGCTCTATTTTCTGAGCGTCAGACTCTGTTTTGTTTAATTTATCTTTTTGGCGGATTTTCTCTATAAATATCGTATTAAAACTTCATTTTATTCATTCATTCATCACCAATTCTCACCTATTCTCACTAATCATTCTCCAATTCATTCATCACCAATTCTCCTCATTCACAAGTTTTCACCTACAATCGATTTTAATTAGTATTCTTTAATTATTCATCGTTCTTCTCTAAACTTTGTTTTTCATACAAAATTCCGCATTCACAAGATCTAGAAACACCTAGCCATATTCGAAGTTGCCTTCGCCCTAGACGTGAAAGGTTTAATTTCTGAGGGTTTGGTCCCAAATCTCTCTTTCAATTATTTAATTTAATTGTTTTGATTATTATTTTCCTTGAATTTACTAACGTGTGTATTTTGTTATTAGAAAGAGGTACGAGACATCAAAGTAAGTACTTTAATGGTTTTTATTGATATTATGATGTAGAAATCATGTTTATATTGTTATTATGATATTCCTAGTATCATGTCTAGGGTAATTTTAATATTAAATATGATTCCTGCGATGCTTCTTATGTTCTTTTTAATATTTATAATTGTTAGTATCATGTTAGGGTTAAAGATTTGATTTTTATTGCTTAGTGACATGCTAGGGTTTGTTATTAATCTTGTTAGTATCATGCCTAGGATCTTGCTATTATTATGCTTTAATATTAACATGATTATGATTATGATTATAATCGTTATAATTTATGATGGTTATGAATATTATTATTATTATTATTTTTTTGATGATTATTTTATTTATTATAATTATTATTCATGATATTTATTATTTTGTTGCTTGATATTATATTTATTGCTTGATCATACCTTTTATGCATGTTTAAAGGAATTAGGTACTTGTAATCGCGCTTAATAAGATAATTAATAATCTTGTTAGGGTTAATATGATTATAATTCAAGTGATCGCCAATAATAGTTTATTTGTGCATTAAATTCAACCAACATAGATAAACAGGTTTAGGGTTAATCCTATTGGTTGCATGTTAGTCAGAAAGCGCACATGAATACGATCAGAATAAAGTAGAGGCCTATTATTAGGGCAGGTTCAATCTCTTTTAGGTTGGATTTGTACCTTCAACCCCGAACCCTTATTGGGTTCAAGACCTTATGGAGTTGACGATCTCTTGGATCGTTAAGGGGTGTAACCTTCACCCTGTGAACGGTTTACAAGTTTCTAAAACTTGTTGGCGACTCTTTTGCTCTATCTTCTTCCCTTTTGGACGCCACCGTACTTTTGTGTATGATCACAGTGGGGTTCAAGCTAGTGGGATTAAAGCTTGAAATTTATTCCCTACAGAAGTTTACATATTATGATTGAAATTGAGTGATTTAATGTCGATATTCCTGTTTTAAGTTTATTTGAAATATTTTATTGTTTTTCTGGTTTGATGATTTTAAGTGATTTCATTTGAGTTTTCATGTTGATTGTGGTTGTGGTTTCTTTTTGTTAATTTAAGTCTAAAATCTTTTATTTCTGATTTGAGGGAGAGCTACTAGTTACTCCCCATTGATTGTGGAAAGTTGTTATAATTTGAAGGTTTCATTTGTTTATTTGATCTCTGTGACGATGGGTTGGGGATTGAGAGTTTAGAACCTAACTTTTAGGCTTATATGCCTTTTGTTGTTAGCTGATTGTTTAAGTACTATTAATTTGGTTTGGTTTGGTTTTTGTTTGGCCGGTAAGGGTTATTTTACCCTTGGCTTTTGAATGTAATTGATTGGTGTATGTTTAAGTTCGATTGTTATTTCTTTTTTTCACTTAGTTTGCGCTTAGCTTAAACAACTTAATTTGGATATGTGGATAAGTTAAATTTGACCTTGACCTAGGTTAAGCTTGACTTTTCTAATCAAAGTTAAGTAGCCTCCCGTTCAGGCGTAATTTCGCTAACGCTTCTAGTTCCAAAAGGATGGGGTGTTACAGTTGGTATCAGAGCAAACGGTCCTAAAACTCTCATAGAGTTGCTAAAATTTCTTGAGAAATGTGTAATTGAATCAACGAACTTGAATTTTTGAAGCTTTTACATTAATGAGTGTTACTTGGGTAGGAAGAAAGGGTGCGTCTTTATTTGTTAAATGCAAGGTAGACAATGTCCTCTATCTAAATTTTTGTACATGTTAGCGTATCTAGGGTTTTCTATGTTGTTTTCAAGTTTCGAGGACGACACTTTTATAAGGAGGGGTGATTGTAACACCCCATATTTTCTAACCACCATTTTATGTGCATTAAAATCTATTAAACCTAATTTTTTTATTTAAATCAAATTTCAAAAGTGAAATCTATATTTAATTATTAAAATCGTTATTTTGATTTAAGGTTGATCAAATAAACTTTTGAAAACCTTAATTATAATATTTTGATAAAAAAATTGAAATTATTATTTAAAAAGGTTTAATAATTGAGTTTTAATCATTTCAACTATATTTAACATGTCTGAATTGATATTAGCCTTAAAGGGTGATTCCTTAAGCTTAAGCATC
Organism: Chenopodium album; assembly: GCF_948465745.1. NCBI lineage: Eukaryota > Viridiplantae > Streptophyta > Magnoliopsida > Caryophyllales > Amaranthaceae > Chenopodium > Chenopodium album. The sequence continues at coordinate 43,792,691 of NC_137842.1, read as the reverse complement.
AATTCAATAAGTGTTTCTAAATTATATGTAATTTCAATATTTAACTTATCGCAATTGATACGGGTCATCATGGGTGATTTCTTGACTGAAGTGTCAATTTGATAGGTATAAAATGATTCAATGATTTTTAAGACGTTTTACGTTCAATGGTATCAATATCGATGTATAAAGTGGTATTGGGTGATTCCGTCAACTTGATTATCGAATTGATATTGTTTACAAACTATTGTTTAATTTATATTTACAAAACTCATTATAATGTCCTTTTATTATTTAGGTCATTATAAATGAATAATATTATTGGTTTCGCATATCGCCTCTTTTTATTGTTTTTCAGTAAAATATGAAATTTATATATATTTTTGTTTCGTGATTTAAATTATTGTTTTCATTATAATTATTGTAATTAATATTTGTGTTATTTTTGAGGTATCAATAATATAATCTATATTATTGTTTTTTTTTTTAAAATATACTTTCAAATCGCCTCTCGTTACATTCCTTTCCTAATCTAGTTTCGGGCCAACTAGAATTGATTTATGGGTCGGGTTTTTCCATACAACTTCCATGACTAAATAGATTGAGATATTCTTGTTTATTAGCTTCCTTATCCCATTCTTACGCCTAAATTAATTATTCAGTCAAGCCCAAAAAAAGAAGCCTTGAATCCTAGCTTTGTATGACCTTTTTGTGAGCCTCATATAAGCCCATTCTAGGCTGTTTTACACAACATCTTTGAGGGATTAGAAGCTGCCCATATTCCGCCTATGTAACCCCCCATATTCAATTTTATTAATTCTAATAAGGAAAAATATAAAATAATAATCCTACCTTTAGTCGGTCTTCCACAAACAATCCCACCTTTGAGATTCCAGATACAATCCCACCTTTGATAGGGATCTTCCACTAACAATTCCTTTGACCTACAACCTGTTAAACAGGTTAAAAAAAATTCCCTTTGTTTTTAAAACTTAACCTCTTCTACGACCACCAACCACCACCGTGGTCACCTCCACCCATTAGGCCACTACAAAACTCCAACCATGCCGGAATACCATCACCACCCCCAAAACCCGAGCCTCACCCAAATTACACCATCCACAGTCCCAAAAACACCATCGAAAGCCCCCCAAAACACCACCCACAACCCCCCAAAACACCACCGACAGCCCCAAAATAAACACCATCCACAGCCCCCCAAAACCACTAACACCTCCCGAAAACACCGCCCACACCCCCAAAAACACCAATGATAACCCCGAAAACACCACCCACGGCCCCAAATAACTCCTCTTGGCCCTAAAAACTCAACCCTTAGCCTAAAAAACTCCACAAAAACCACCCCATGAAACCCACCTATACAAAACCCACCACCCCCACAAAACCAACGCCTACAGCCCCACAAAACCCAAGCACCACCCCGACAAAATCTCACCCTCACGAAAAATCTCAAAACTCCGTGTGTTCGAATTACATCATCGTCGAACTCCGGGATTGTGCAAAATTGATGGTTGTGGAAGGGGTGTGCGACTGGTGGTGTTTTCAGGGTGATGGTTGCCGGAGAATGCAAGGGCGGGGATGGGGAGAGGAGTGTAGTGGTAGGCTGGGCTAGTGGCGGGGCTGGGGGTTTTCTTTTTTTTTTTTAATTAGATTTGTTTTTTTTATTATTAAAAATTGGACTAAACCTATTAAAAACCTACACGTGTCTTTTAACTTAAACAAATTGGTTACCAAATCAATCCAACCGGCTAGGGATTGTTAATGGAAGATAGGGGCAAAAGGTGGGATTATTTCTGGAATTTCAAAAGGTTGGATTGTTTGTGGAAGACTGGCTAAAGGTGAAATTATTAGTTTACATTTTTCCTTCTAATAAAACCTATTAACTTACTGCCCGAACCCTTTCTTTTCCTCTTCTCATTTCACATACAAAGAAGCCCAAAACACATCAAATTTTCCCCACCTAAAGATGTTGCAACTCACTCCTCTTCTCCCCATATTTTATATGGGATTCAAGGTGGGAATCTAGGGGAAATCAAAGTCTAAATTTCTGCCATAATTGCTGCCATAATTGCTGCCAAAATCGTGCTCCATCTCTCCTCTAAAACAAGCAAAAACGAAGCAAGGGAACAAGGCAACTTGGGTGGACGTTTGTGCGTGTGTTTGCTGCTGTTTGTGTGTGATGATGTTGTCCTTTTCTTCTGGTTTTGGTTTCCTATGCATTGAGGTAACTAGCTTTACTCCCTTAGGTTAGAACTATTGGTTTTTAGAGTTGAATTGATAGGTAGAAACATGGCTAGGATTAGGTTCATTTGTAATTTTCGCTCATTTTGTGGCTGCTGTAAATTGTATGACATAGAACGTGAATTACTGATATTAATCCTTGTTTTTGTGCCCAAACTTGATTAATATATCAAATCCTTGATGTTGTATGATCTTTTTATGATGTTTTTAATGAGTTTATACATGGTTTTTGAGGCACAAAATGCACCATAGGTACTGCTGAAATGTTACATACCTGTCATGAGTTTTGTTGTGGTTATGAGGCATGTTTAACCTAATTTCTTGGGCTAATTCTTTCTTTTTAATGTGTAGTAGCATATAAGGGATTGTTGGGTATAATTTTCATGTGTTAAACTTCAATTTTGGGCATGTTTTGGACTTGATATTGAGCACGGGAAACTGGAATCCGCGAATGAGTTACAGTAGTTTTGGGGGTGTGAATTTGAGTTTTAAATATGATAATATGGTTTAATTTCATGCCTACACTAAATAAGTATCTTCTTAGGATATCACCTAATTAATTTGGCATGATTCCAAGCAAGTTTGATATGTTTTTAGAGGCTAAAACAAGCTATGTAGAAGCTGCTAACAGGTCAGTCTATGCGTGTAGTTTAGGTGATTTTCAAAGTTGTATTGCCTAATTTCTAATCCCAAATTGATGTTTGTTATAACCTATTATGTTGTAAGATCATGTACAATAATGGGTTAAGCTTAGTTTCATGTTTAAGGTGAGTTTTTGGGTGGATTGGTGTCCTTGGTTCTGCTGTAATTTAATGTAGGGGCTGCTGTATGTATGATTTTATTTGGGCATGTTCTCTCTTGAATTTTAAGTCCGAAATGGTTTTATATGATGCCTAATGAGTGTATGTATATGCCCTAATTTTTATTTCGCATTTGAAGCATGTTTGGTTGGGTTTTTATAATGATTATTGGACTTGTATGTTGCGGTCCCGTTTTGGTTGTTTTATGAATTGATAGTTTGGATTTTTGGCATAGTAAAATGGTTTTATGTAATTTTTATTTTAAGTATTATAATTTATTTGAAATTATATTTTAAATAGGTGATGAGTGAATTTTTGGGTATTATAAACCCCTAAAGTGAAATATTTTGATGTGTGTTTGAATATGTGAGGGTTGTAATTGTATTGTCGACGTCGTAATGCTTTAGAGAATGATAAAACTGTCTTTAGCATCACTTTGCCAAGAGTTATGAATGCATTTAATTGTTGAATTTCGATAATTAATTAAATTCCCAAACTCAGACGATACCTTTTGTGATTTATATGTTGAAGTTTATTTTGATTGAAGTTTTAATTAAATTTAAGAAATATGATTTTCTTATGCTGTTTAAATTGAGTGTAAGACCATGATTGGCTTCTCTGCAGATTTCTAGGTGAAATATATTATATTATCTATTTTAAGTGATTTTTGAATTGTGTGTGGGGCCATAGTCGGGTGTGAGGCCGAGTTGCTTCCCGATGGCTAATGAACATGCTACCTGGATTGCGAGTCTTACGTAGCTCAACCTGGGTTAATTGTTGTCGTCCGGTGGTGTGTAAGACCTTATAGGCATCTACCCATAACCGGGAGTTGGCCAATCTTAGACACGGTCTCAGCGAGATGACCGGGGGTTCGTCCTAACAAACCTTAGGAATTGGATTGTGAGGCCACTAGCGTTCCCTCCATGCTTGTTCTACTGTTTTGAAGGTTTTGAGTTTGAAATATTTATACTATTAAATTATTAATTCTTTGAAGTTTATATATTATGATTGAAATTGAGTGATTTAATGTCAATATTCATGTTTTAAGTTTATTTGAAATATTTTATTGTTTTTATGGTTTGATGGTTTTATGTGATTTCATTGAGTTTTTAAGTTTATTGTGGTTGTGGTTTCTTTCTGTTAATTGAAGTCTAAAATCTTCTATTTCTGATTTGAGGGAGAACTGCTAGTTACTCCCCACTGATTGCGGAAAGTTGTTATAATTTGTAGGTTTCATTTGTTTATTTGATCTCTGTGACGATGGGTTGGGGATTGAGAGTTTAGAACCTAACTTTTAGGCTTGTATGCCTTTTGTTGTTAGCTGATTGTTTAAAGTACTTTGAATTTGGTTCGGTTTGATTTTTGTTTGGTCGATAAGGGTTATTCTGCCCTTAGCTTTTGAATGTAATTGATTGGTGTACGTTTAAGTTTGTTTGTTATTTCTTTTGTTCACTTAGTTTGCGCTTAGCTTAAACAACTTAATTTGGATGTGTGGATAAGTTAAATTTGAGCTTTAGACGTAGTTTAAGCTTGACATTTCTAATCAAAGTTAAGTAGCCTCCCGTTCAGGCGTAATTTCGCTAACGCTTCTAGTTCCAAAAGGACGGGGTGTTACAATAATGGTTTGACCCATGAGTTTTGCATATACATTGATGTTGCGTCTGGAGTAACTATCATGACAAAAAACCCAACCGATGCGAAGGATTTGATTGAGAAGATGGAGGCTAATGATAATTACCATCAAGGGGACGAAATTCTATCAACATATATAGGTAATAAACATGATGTTGATGCTCTAACCATGTTGACTAGTTCTGTGCAGGCACTAACTCATAAAGTCAATCAACTCCAAGCCGGGTCTCCTCGACCCTAAATGGAAACTTGTCAAATGTGTGAAACACAAGGCCATACTGCGCGGGAGTGTCAACCCAATTATGATAGAATGACAATTGAGCAAGCTAATTCCTTTTATACCACGACCTCCACAAGGCCATTTGATGAAGGGTGGAGAAATCATCAGGGTTTCTCATACATGAACAATCAGGCTCAAGTGAATCCTCCACCACCACCCGTTTTTCAAGCAAGGGCACCTATCAATCATAAATCCATGCACCAATCACCACCTCAATCTTCAAATATTGAATCCATTATAGAGACTTTTGCTACTTCCCAACATCAACAACAAGAGCTTATATCAAAACAATATGAGTTACAAGCAAAGCAGAATGAATATTTTGAAAACTTGATCCAGCTGCTTTTTGCTCAAAATAAGAGGATATAAACTCATCTTTCTCAATTATCACAGCAAGTGAGTCATCTATCAACTCTTTAAGATCAAGCAAAAGTTCAAACGAAACAATGCAATGCAATTTTCGTAAAGAGAGATGAATTGACTACGGGGGGATTAGAGGAGAAAGTTTGCAATATGGAGTTGAAAACAGAAATGCGTGAGAATGAAGGTCCCAAATATGTTGCTCCACAAGCCTATGAGGAACCGATGCCTTTCCCGCAAAGGTTATCAAAAGCCGTGCTTGATAAGCATTTTGGGAAATACTCTAAGACTCTTAAGAAGGTATATGCTGCCATTCCTTTTTCTGATCTTGTAATTCAAATGCCTCAATTTGCAAAATTTGTGAAAGGAATTCTAGATCATAATCATAAAGATGAGGAATTAGAAAATGTAGTAGTAAAGGAGAAAAGCTCTAATATTTTACATAAGAGCCTACCACCTAAGTTGCATGACCCTGGTAGTTTTACTATTCCTTGCAAGATAAACGAAACATCTTTTGGTAGGGTCTTGTGTGTTTAAGTGCTAGTGTTAATTTAATGCCTTCTTCTTTGTATGAAAAATTAGGTTTGAAAAAACTTAAACCCTCCCCCATATCTCTTCAAATGGCTGATAGAACTGTTTGACTCCCTAAGGGTGTAGTTGAAGATGTATTAGTTGGGATTGGTGAACTTGTTTGTCCTATTGAATTTGTTGTAGTGGATATGAAAGAAGACCTTAAGATCCCACATATCTTTGGTCGTCCTTTTTTTGCTACAAGTCAAGCTCTAATAGATGTTCCTAAAGGACAAGTGACCATAAGAGCTCAGGATAAACAAGTCGTGTTTAAGCTTTTTAATGACCATAATTTTACTTTTGATGGTGTTACTTGTTTAAGAATTGATGCTACTAACCCTTTGGTTCATAAGTGTGTCTCTAATAGAAATCTTTTGAGTAAAAAGGAAAATATTCCACCACTTGATGGGTTTAGCTACATCAAAGTAAGCTCGGATACAAAGCACATAAACTCTAATTTGAGGGAGCTGTTTCGAGGTGGATATATTAATGAGAAATATCACAGAATATCTTCTCTGTGTGGTGACCCAGGTTGAGCTACTAAAGAGGGGTCGAGCTAAAGACCTTAAACAAGCGCTAAATGCGAGGCAACCCATTCCCTTTTTTGTTTTATTTTCCCTTTACTTTCCTTTTTCTTGATTTTGTTTTTTTTTGTGTGTCTTGGGGATATGATGCGACATTATTTTGAGGGCGATCCCAGCTGCGCCCCTAGGTATGATCCCTCCTCTAGACAGTAGGGCCTATTTTTCTTTTTCCTTTGCTTGTTCTTATTCTATATATGTTCACATTTAGGACAATGTGAAGTTTAGCTTGGGGGAGGGATTACTTTTTTCTTTGGGTTCTTTATACAACTATGCCTCAATGATGATATATAATATATGTGCGATTTTAAAAATAAAAAAATTTGTTTTTGAAAACCCATTCACTGATTGGCTTGGAACTGAACTTGTTTGTGGCTAGAATGGTCTCCCCACTCGACTAATATGGATAGCTTGAGGTCCTATGTGAGACTTTTGAGCCATTGTTGACTAGTACATCTTATTTCAGTCATTCTTTTCATGTGTGCTAGATTTTCCTTCCTGTAATTTGATTCTTGGATTTGCTTTGCGATTATTTGAGACTTATGATGCAATGTGGAAGAGTGATTAAAGTTCCTTTTAGATAATTATAGCCAAAACTTCTTAGGTACTTGCTTGATTCTTATTCTATTTTCTTTTTATTTTACATTAACTCTTAGGATGAACCAATTTGAGCCATGATTCCTCTTCTTTGACTCCTTATATTCTATGCCTTAGAGCCTTTTGTAAGTTTATTTGATGGAGAATCAATGTATTATTTATGCCCTATTGAGTTATGTTTGGAGAATAAAAGAGAAAGAAAAAAAGAAGTTAGGAAAAAAAGAGCAAAAATGAAAAAAAAAAAAAAGTTCAGAAAAATAAGCTTGTGTATGCTCTAAGTTTCAAAAAAAAAAAAACAAAAAAAAAATGTAAAAAAAAAAAAATAGATAAAATGAGAAAATGAGAAAAATGTGAAAGTTTCATGAATTTAAGTTGGAAATCCATGAAGAAGAAAGAAAGGAAATATTTTTCATAGACTTCTGTGTTGTCTTGTGAAGAAAAGTGAGAATAAAGGCATGCTTGTAAGTTGTGCGGAGGATATAAGGTTGGTTTGAACCCGACATTTGGTTATGTAGTGGGATTAGGATTTTTCTGTTATTTTTTTAGCACCACATTCCCAAATGAAATCGCCTAACCCCATAAAACCAAGCCTACCCTTATTTAGGATCTCATGACTTTCACATTTGCATCATTGCTTTACAAGTGGAGAAAATCTATTTACAAATATAAAGAGGATAATTGCATGAAGTCGACGCGCATAATTGCAATTAGGATGAGTGATTTCTTATTCTAACCCTTGTAAACACATGAGTGGCTTATATTTTTTATTTGCACAACTTTAGTGAGATGTTATTTATATATGACGAAGTTGGTTAGGGGAGATGTGTGGAAAGATTGGTTCTCAATTCCGAGTGATGGAAGTTTATGGTGGTTTTATTATCAATGACTTTCATTTCTTGTTTTTTTTTTCACTTGGTTTTTATTCATTGGCACATATATTCTTGCTTGAGGGGCTATCTCACTCTTCTTGTTTTCATGGTCTAACTTGGAGGAGTTTGATAAGTCGTGTATAATACGTGTTTTTAGAGTCTATTTATTAGGTAGTTTTCAAGTCTAGATTAGTTGTTCATAGCTTATTTTGGCTTGATTTTGTTTAGTTGTGATCATACGATGCTTTTATGGATAGATTCGTTGGTTATAATGTATTTAAGGATTTAACGAAAATTTTTGGAAGTTTTACGGAGTTGCGGATCGCGATCATAGCTTGCAATTCACCAAGAAAGCCAAAGTTTGAAGTTGAATTTACTTAAAGGTATTTCCCAGCCAGACATGCCCATGTCACTCAGAGACATGGGCATGTTAGTGTGTTTTGAGAAGGCGGAAAGTTGAAAGTTGAAGTTTCATCTGAGGCACGCCCATGTCCATTTGAGGCACGCCCATGTTGAGTCGAGTGTTTCTAGCTAGCAGCTACATGCTAATGGAAGCATGGACGTGCTGAATGTGGGCATTCCCATGCCTCGTCGAGTGATGTTGGCCCAGCGAGACACGCCCATGTCAGAATTTGACATGCCCATGTCTCGCTTGAGATTGAAGAAAAATTGACTTTTGATTTTAGGCACGGGCATGTCTTGTGTGACACGCCCATGCCTGGACGAATTTGGTCGGTTTTAATCTGATTTCTTTCCTTATTCTATCCTATCTTTTAGCTTTCTCATAAATACTCTTTAGCATTATAATATCATTATCAACCATCTTAGAAACCCTAGTTTTCTCTCTTGACTTTATTTTCATTGTAATTCAAGATTATGCACTCAAGTTTCTTAATTTATTTCTCATAATTCAAGATCTGGTATTTTCTTATTCTTTTTAATTCCTTTTATTATTTATTATGTTTTCTTTAATTATTGTTATTGTTTTTATTAATATGAGTGAGTAGTTTCCTTATTCCAAGATCTAGCAAAACCTGAATATGATTGATGCATGATTTAATTCTTTGAATTCTCTAATGATAAATGCAATTGATATGCTTAATTGATTGTGCTCATGCCAATACTAGATTAGGGATAATTAGTATTGTTATTAATCCATTGTTTTAATCGCAACGGAAGTTGGGTTTAACGGGTTTGAATAACTTAATTAAGGGTTTGAAGTTCATCACGGGAGTAGTTGAATGGATGATTAAATTAGGAAGTTAGAGTGATGTGCTGAAAGTCTTTAATTTACATGATTCCACGGAAGTAGACTTGATTGTGATTAGGGAAGCCATTGATAACTTGGGAGAGACCATTGGTACTATATAGGGATTACTTTTCCTCATTAATCAATTGAATTATATGTTAGGGGTAGAACGACTATTGCATTAATTGTATATGTGGTGATGCTTGATCTTGGACATTTTTAGCATTGATTTGTCATATTACTTAGATTTAATTGTTTAAATTAGTTCCTTAGTTATTAATTCTCACTTATTTGATTTGGTTACTTGCTTAGTAGGTACTTGAGTCTAGTTAATTAGTTGAATCATATTCTCTTGGGATCCGATCATTACTTGCCCGTCTACATAGTAGTGATCTTGTTAGGTTATTTTTGTTAGGTACGCGACAAGCCTATCAATAATACATTACTTCTAGAGTTCTTTTATTGAAAGGCACGTCAAGTAACCTCACCCACATAGGAGTTTGTTTAAATGTTACCTCTGATGGTTGTTCTTCTCCTGAAACTTCTTGAAGGAGCAGTAATTTCTCGTCAAAATACCACGGCCTACCTTCCAGAACTCGGTCTTTATCCTCCTCGCAAAAGAATTGAAAAATGAATAAATTCATTTCGACAACCCTAATCGCAAATTTTTCTTTTAATCTTCATACATTCGTTAGGGTTCTTTTCATTGCCTCTATATTATAAGGTTTAACAGTCCATAGTTTCCCCACAAGCGTGAGATTCAATTTAGTTTTCGTGTCTTCACTTACAACTTCGACATAATCACCTCCCAACACTTCTCCTTCGGCTTCGGTCAAACAAGTTTTTCCCAGTCTTTTATCAATTCCCCCCCCCCATGATTACAGTCATGAGGTCAAAATCAGCTTGTTTGCAAAAGATTTATGAGAATTCAGCAGATTACAGTCAATAATTGAATAAATTTTGTGCGCTCACTCACAAACCCTAGCACGGGACTCAATCACCCTAGAGAGGGACTTTTAACATTGAAAATGATTTTTGGAAGGTACATAACGTACGAAGACATAAGCTAAATTTATTTATTAGTGTTGACAATTTCTTTATTACCTAAGCAAATTTTGAATGCCTTGTGTCGTTTATTTATTTATTATGTGTAACTTCAAATAGTTGGTTAAAGGGATTAATAAACTGAAATGTTTAGAGAAATTGAAGAATAGTCAATTACTTGCGGCCTTGCGGGGGATTGGATAGATAAGAAGGAAAAAAAAGTCAATTATTCTTTTTGAAACATTTGGATGACTATATTAATAAAAATTTACATTGATGGTTTATCGTAATCAAATACTTTTCTTTTTGAATCAATTATATACGTTAAAAAAAATTCATACTTCCTCCATTAAGGGGATGACAGTGGGTCGAGTTAAATGAGAGACTCGTCCTGGGGCGGGGACGAAGGGAGGTTTGGTGGGTGATGGGTATAAAATGTGTACCCGCCCGCCATGGGTGATGGGGCGGGTATGGATTTTAGATTAGACTTGCCTTATAACCGCCTCATATTTCCTTAAGAAGAGTTCGGAATTTATTAACCTTGATACCATTTAAGGCCTAATCCACCCAAATCGCAAGTGTCCCATATTTTTTAACATAATTTGATGTTATTATCATTAATTTGATACAATAGTACATCATGGCAGTAATTTTGGGACGGTTTTGGGGTCTGTATGGATATCTAATAGGTAAGTAGGGTAAGTAGGGTCGAATCCACAGAGAGATAGCTATTTAATCTAGCTTTCAACATATGGAGAAACTAAACTATGTCACAAATTGGATAAGAAGAAGTCTAAATTATAATAGGCATAAAAACAATTAATAAAAAGACCTAGGGTTATGGTTCACCATATTAGTTCTAAATCTATCAAATACAAATAACAATTCAATCAATCAATTATGTAGAGCAATTGCTAAGCTTACGGTCGGGTTTTAATGCTCTCCATTCAACATATGTAGTTCGGTTGCTAACATAACAAGAAATGGTAATTGTAGGTAAGCATCTAAAGTAAGATTTGTCCTTTTAAAAAATAATATTAGAAGTAAGATATTTGGATTCAAACTCTTATTAACAATAATTAATCAAACAATCGATCAGGAAGCAAGATTAACAATAAAACTATATCAATTAGAGAAATCAATAATCAAAATATCAATAATATCAATCAAGATCCATTATACAAACATAGATTCTCAAGCCTTAGAAGTAAACTACTCAAACTTGAAATAAATAATAAAAACTAGATCTAATAAAGAAAGCATAATTGAAAGCAATAAATAGAAATAAAAATACCTCAATGAATTAAAATACTAAACCCAAAAATCATCCATGGAAGAATCCATTGAGATGACATGAGAAAGTTGGGTTCAAGAGTAAACTACAATGAATGTAAAAACGGTATAAGGGACAAATAAAATTAACCCTTGAGTATTTATATTATCCCAAAACTAATTTAAAGATAAATAAATAAACAAAAATAAGAAAAATAACAATTACATAAGTTGTGATATGGTTGGTCGCCGATTTAAAGGAGTCATAATCGAAGAAGGTTGTTGCGACAACGGGGAGACGAGCCTTTGAGATGACCTCTTGTTGCTGGGCACGGAAACCAGCGCCCGCTGGGTATCTAGCTAGCCAAACAGACGCTTCTCATGGACTAGAAGTGCCGAGCTACAGGCGCTGGTCGTCGCTGGTTCACAAGGTCGTCTTTTCGAGAATATATCTTGAGTTTTAGGAAGCTTATGAGGGTGTGTGACCTATCGTCGGAAATATTTTCAAGTCTAGTTTCAAACTCAATTGGAATCGCTTCAATCCGATCTGTAGAACTCAAGTGATGATCAAAATAGTGAATAAGAGTCAGTTTTGCTACTTTGTAAAACATCGTTTAACTTCGTTTCTAACTGAAATTCAATTCCCAAAAGTGCATAATGATCATTGATCATGCATGCATCCTTAGAGTCAACATCCCAAATAAACTCATCGATCATTGAACATTATATTAACATCATGATCCACAATTGAAACCAAATTTAGCCACAAACGATTTCCCAATCAAGCTAGTCATCGCCGCACACCTTGTAGAATATAAATATTTGATGCAACAAAGGATAATTTGACGATAGTAAGAGATGACGTTCACACAATCACAAAATAGACATGCTGATCAAAAGGACTTTATAAGCTTGTAATCGGGCCAAGGTAAAGAGGTAGGATAATATTTCGGAAAATGTGAGCGAAAAAAGCCAACTTGGGGAGCAATAACATAAATACAACAAAATAATGATCTAAACTTCATTCTCCAATTGAAAACACCAAGTTTCTCCAAAACATTATACTAAACCAAGAATGAAATCAATTATACATGACAATGAATAATTTTTTTCTTTCTTTTTCCTTTTTCGTTGCCTTTTTCTTTAAATTTTATGGCTTTTCAATGAAGTACACATAAACAAGTTTTTTATGTTCTTTCTTTTTTCTTCACATCTTCAAGTAACAATTCTCAACTGTAAATACACTAGTAGAAAAAACAAATTAGGCACCGGTTCAAACCCCCCATAACCCACCGGTTTTGAACCGCTGCCTTGTAACACCCCAATAATTCTCTCTTAAAAACCTATGAGAAACCTGTATATAACCTGAACAATTTCAAGAGAATTACTGGCATGCTACCGCCACGTGTTCAAACGTTAAGGCTATCACAGAAATTTGCAGCGGAAAACTAGAACAGTTATGAATAAACTTCATAACAAAGGATTAAATCAAAATAAGTGTTACAAGTTGGAACCATTACGACCCTTATTTAAAACCCAATAAAAGTAGTAAGTGATTAAATTCAGTGTTCGAATAAATTCAAACCCAAAAGAATTAGTGTCAAAAAAAATCGAGTTAAAATAAATTCAAACTTGCAAAATAAATAAAATGCAAACAACCAACTCTCCACTCAAGATCCCACAACCCTGATGAATGTTGCATGTGTAAGAACCTGTGGTTATTCTGCTCCCCAATATTACAAGTGTAAAAATTGGATCATCACAGGGTCATTGAAAGGCGAAGGCCATGACCAAAGAACGACACACACAAAAGCACGCATTCAGCATAGCTGAGTACATACAAGTTGCGAAATAAATTAAGAAAATACCTAACATGCTACTAATAATCAAGCACAAGCATCATTAAGTATAGACTCAACTCATGACTCAATTATGAAATTTATTAAGACCTCGCTAATTGATATTAACTGAGTCACTTATTTATTTCATTGGATTTAACAATAGATAAGGTTGTCCAACCCATGTCACATTTGGAAAATCAATAAAAGAAAAACCCCATGCCTCCTTTCGGAAACATCAATAAATATCCAATGACCACGGGCGCGACTCCGTGACCGTAGTTAGTATGAGATCTCACCTAACTCCTAGTTTTAGAAAAATAATATTTGAAATAGGAGACTCATAGATCATACGACCTCCATAAAAGTACACGGCTAATACCCCATGTACCCTAACCCCTGATTGTCATTACTTTAGATGTGCACCATTCCAGAGTTTTATTGCTCATCCATCTTGCACTTTACGTGATTTACAGGTTTAGACTTGGTGACGACTCATATACATTACAATACAAACATTCCAAACACAATTCAATCAAACATGGCAAATTCTCAATTTAAATTCTTGATTTATTAGTGAAAAACAACATTTATTTATTATTCCTTTACTAACTCGGTGTATAAACACCTTGAGTGCATAAGGCACCCCAAAACCTTAACCTCATCTTACAAGACTTGAATTTCTCCTTTACTCATCCTATTTGCATAATCATGAATGAGTAATAATTTAATCTTTACACCAATCACATACCTTTGCCTTTAAGCGCACCTTGCATAATTAGAGCACAAATAATACTTGCATTATAAACTAGTGCACATCATTTGAAATTCACAATGTAACCAGACAATTTAACCCAGTCAATCCTATACATGATACTAAGTTCTCGACCCGTCCTTAAACATGCACCTACAAGCAAGGTTTCGTAACTTGTACGTACCTTGTGTAAACAATCCAGTTGGCCACTTTAAAACTAGAAGTCGCCTTCTACAAAGTCCTCTCCTAAACCAAACAATTAGAAATAAATCAATACCAAAGCAAATAAATTTACAGCAGTACCAAACTAATTTAAAACCTCTTAAATCATCAAAATAGAGCCTTTAAATTGTCCCTAATAATCAAAGTTAATAATATAACATTCCAACTTTAAGTTTATATGTTAGAATTATGAAAATATAGTGTTTTATATCAAATTACAGCAACTTTAAAGTAAGTAAATAAATCTGGAAATTTGTTTTAAGTATATAAAATAACCCCATAAGCATAATTACTTAGAATAATCTATATATAGCAAGTTTGTGTGTTAAAAACCCAAAAAAGATACCAATTAATTGCAATTAGAGGCTTCAAAATAAAAGTATAAAATCTGAAAATTTATTCTTGAGATTAGAATTATAAGTTCAAAGCTGTTTAATCATAAAATACCTACAATGATTATTTTATAAGACTAGAAGCATAAAAATATGAAATTAACACAACTTGTTCATAAAAATTGAAACTTTAATAAATCTGAAAATTAATATATGATTAAAATAATTATACTTTAACGTAATTTAAACATAGTATGATTAGATAACTTGATTAACACGTTTTCAAGCCCTAAAACATGAAAAATCAATGTTTAAACCCTTATTTTCTTAAATAAACAAATCTGAAATTTTCTATAATAAATTAAACATGTCAAAACTCATAAATTCATAATCTTTTACAATCGAAGTATAATATCAAACCATAATAACAGTCATTTAGAATAAAAATTAAACAAAGATTACAACTTTAATTCAATTTAATAAAAAAAAAAAAAGAAGTAAAGAAAAGGGAAGAAGAAGGGGCGAACTGCAGGGGGAGGCGCGACTGGTCCGACTATGGTGGCCGGAGGTGCGGCTGGCGGCGGTGGCTGTGCGGCAAGGAGGCGACAACAAATTTTTTTTTTATTTTTTCTGTGTTGCTGTTCGTGAATGCAGGGAGAAGAAGGACGGTGAAAGCTTTTTTTTTTTTTTTTTTTTTTTTTTTTTTTTTTTTACGTGAGAGAGAGGAAAAGTGTGAGGGTTTTTGAGGGTTTTATTTGGACTTGGGTTTCCTAATTAGATTAGGAGTAAATTTTTGGTTTTGGGCTATTAAGTTAAAATTGTTTTTAAATTAGTCAAAAACATATTAATTTACTTAAATCTTTTCATAAAAATAATTTACTCAATGAAATTGACATAAAAATATTTGTAAGAATAATATATAAATAAATTATAATTAAGTCGAAAATATGGGTGATTACAATCTACCCTTCTTAAAAGAAGTTTCGCCCTCGAAACTTTACCCAAAATCAATAGTTTCTCAAAAGTATTCAAACATATGCGTTTTGTATTGTTGTAAATTGCTTGCTTCTCAACATGCATACTTAACAAACCGAACTTTGTACTCAATGAACTCATAGTTGCCAAAGTTTACATACTTTTATTGTATGTAAACGCAATAATAATACATAGTGATAAACAAAAACATGCAAAATCAAGCAATAAATGGTATAGTTGAGGTAAAAGCACGAAATTACATCGCATTCTTCCCCCCTCAAAAGAAAAGAGTTACGCCCTCATAACTCCCTCGTCAAACAACTCGGGATATTTGTTTTTCATCTCTTCCTCGGCCTCCCAAGTAGCCTCTTCGTACTCCTGGTTTGACTAAAGGACTTTCACTATCTTCACATCTTTGGTTCTAGTACTACGCACCTTGTGATCTAGTATCTTGACTGGTCTTTCTTCATAAGTTAGAGACTCATCTAGTTGAATAGTCTCCGGCTGCAAAACATGGGTTTGACTAGGCACATACTTTTTCAATTGGGAAATGTGGAACACATTATGCATTTTCTCGAACTCCATTGGCAAAGCCAATTTGTAAGCCACTTTCCCCACACATTGGAGAATTTCATACGGACCCACATATTTTGCACTAAGCTTCCCTTTCTTACCGAATCGCATCACACCTTTTGTCGGATAAACCTTTAGAAAGACTTTGTCCCCAACACTAAACTCATCATCTCTCCTTTTCAAGTCGGCATAACTCTTCTGTCTATCTTGTGCTGCCTTGATACGCGACTGGATTAGTATCACCTTGCTCACCATATCGTCAATGAAATTTGTACCCAAAGTAACCCGTTCAGTGTAATCATTCCAGCAAACTGGGCTTCTGTACTACCTTCCATACAATGCTTTAAATGGTGCCATCTTGATGCTTGCATGGTAACTGTTATTGTAGGAGAATTCGATCAAAGGTAGGTGATCCTCCCAATTTCCTTGGAAATCTAAAGCACAATCTCGTAACATATCCTCCATGGTTTGGTTTGTTTTCTTAGTCTGACCATCAGTTGCAGGGTGAAAGGCAGTACTCATCTTCAATGCTGTTCCAAGGTTCTCTTGCACTTTTTGCCAAAACTTTGATAGAAACCTAGAGTCTCTATCTGACACTATGTCCTTGGGAACTCCGTGCAACCGAACTACATTCTTCACATAGACACATGCTAGCTGCGTCTTTTTCCAGGTCTCTTTGATAGGAATAAAGATCGCTGACTTAGTAAGTCTGTCTACAATCACCCAAATCATGTCATTCCCAGTACGAGTCTTTGGTAAGCCTGTCACAAATTCCATGGATATGGAATCCCACTTCCAACCTGGTATTTCTAATGGTTGTACCTTTCCCATGGGTCTTTTGTGGTCTATATTCACCTTTTGGCACGTCAAACACTTGGATACAAACTCAACCACTTCTCTCTTCATATTCGGCCACCAATAGAACTCCTTCAAGTCCTTATACAACTTATCACCCCTAGGGTGAACTGAATATGGTGTATTATGGCACTCCTCCATGATTTTGCTTTTAATATCCTCACACTTTTGTGGTATACACCATCTCTCCTTGTATCTCAAGCTCCCATCCTTATGAATCTTTAATTCAGTCTCTGCACCACTAGTCACACGATCCCTAATCTTCTGAAACGATTCATCCTCCAGTTGCTTTTCTTTAATCTCCTTAAATATGGAAGGTTGGATGGTTAAACACTTAGTAATCCCTCTAACTCAACTTTGTTGATAACCTCAAGGTTCAATCTCCTCATATCTTCACACAACTCATTGGCCACAATCAAAGCATTGACATTATGACTCGACTTCCTGCTAAGGGCATCCGCAACTACATTCGCCTTTCCCTCGTGATAATGGATGTGGACATGGTAGTCTGTAAGATACTCTAGCCATCTACGTTGCCGCATGTTCAAGTGATCTTGGGTGAAGATGTACTTTAGACTTTTATGGTCCGTGAAGATCTTACAAGAAACACCGTAAAGGTAGTGCCTCCAAATGTTCAAAGCGAATACAACAGCTGCAAGCTCCAAGTCATGGGTAAGGTAGTTGACTTCATGTTTCTTCAGTTGTCTCGATGCATATGCGATCACCCTTCCATTCTGCTGTAGGACACATCCCAGACCATGCTTCGAGGGATCACTATACACATCGAATCCTTCTATCCCATCAGGTAATACCAGTACTGGTGCAGTAGTCAATCACTCTTTAAGGGTTTGAAAAGTTGATTCATAACTCTCGTTCCACTCAAACTTGGTCTGCTTCTTCATAAGAGTAGTCATGGGTCTGGCTATCCTCGAAAAATCCTTAACAAACCTTCTATAATATCCAGCTAACCCCAAGAAACTACGAACATCAGTCACATTCTTAGGTGTAGGCCACTCACTCACCGCCTTGATCTTCACAGGATCCATGGATACACCCTCCTTCGAAATGTAATGCCCCAAAAATGCAACTTTCTCCAACCAAAACTCACACTTGGAAAACTTAGCATACAACTTGTTCTTTTTAAGAGTTTCAAGGGTAGTTCTCAGGTGGTCAGCATGCTCTTCCTCATTCTTCGAATACACCAAAATATCATGAATAAACACGACTACAAACTTGTCCAAGTACTCATGAAACACTCGGTTCATCAAGTCCATGAATATGGATGGTGCATTGGTTAACCCAAAAGGCATGACCGTTAACTCATAATGTCCATACCGAGTTCTAAAGGTTGTTTTTGGAATGTCCTTATCTGCAACCTTCAACTGATGGTACCCCGACCTCAAGTCAATCTTCGAAAACACGCTTGCCCCCTTCAGTTGGTCAAACAAGTCATCTATCCTAGGTAGAGGGTACTTATTCTTCACAGTCACATTATTTAACTCTCTATAATCAATACATAGCCTCAAACTTCCATCCTTCTTTTTCACAAATAGCACAGGTGCTCCCCAAGGTGATGCACTAGGCGTAATGAACCCCTTGTCTAACAACTCCTGCAATTGAGCATTTAGTTCACTCATCTCAGCTGGTGCCATTCTATACGGTGCTTTTGAGATAAGTGCAGCTCCTAAAACTAAGTCAATGGTAAACTCAACTTCCCTCTTAGGTGGCATTCCCGAAATCTCTTCTAGAAAGACATCTAAAAACTCATTCACAATGGGCACATCCTCCATCCGCCTACTCTCACTCATACTCAAATCTTGAACACAACAAAAGTACAATGGACGTCCCTTATTCACTAGCTTCTTCACCTTCATAGCAGAAATGA
This sequence comes from Chenopodium album, assembly GCF_948465745.1. NCBI lineage: Eukaryota > Viridiplantae > Streptophyta > Magnoliopsida > Caryophyllales > Amaranthaceae > Chenopodium > Chenopodium album. Next base: position 43,773,762 of record NC_137842.1, on the reverse strand, counting down.
TCCCAAAACCCTTAGGCTTCCCTAGCCGTCTATAGGACACTTTCTTACCCAAAGGATCACTCAGCTGCACCCTCTACATCTCACAGTCTATCTTAGCCTTGTATAAACTCAGCCAATCCATCCCCAGAATTACATCTAAGTCCCCTAAGTTAAACTCAATAAGGTCTGATGGAAAGATAACTTCTCCTATTTTCAAAGGCAAGCCTTTGAATATTTTATTACAATGAACAAGTTTGCCCGTAGGCAGACTGACTGACACATCAACATGACTCGATTCAGTTAAGTTTAATTTGCGCACAATAGAAGTAGAAATGAAAGAATAAGCTGATCCAGAGTCAAATAGAGTGTTGACAGAGATAGATTGGATAGAAAAAGTACCAGTAACTACATCCGAGGACCTCTCAGCTTCTCCCTTGCTCATCACAGACAAGCGTCCGGGAGTGTTGTTTGTTTCCTGATAACCATTGTTGTTGTTGCCTAGTTGTTGCTGTTGTCATTGCCAGACCTGTTGTTATTGTTGCTACCATTCCCAAACTTCCCATTCTGACCATTTCCCCTATTCCTCTAGTTGTTGAAATTGTTAGGCCTCTGCTGGGTGTTCCCACCGTTCCCACCATTTTCCTGTTGTTTCTTCTTGGTGTAACATTCATACTCCCTGTGTCCCCTTTTGTTGCAGAACCGGCAGGTCACCAAATTCCCATCACAGTCTCTCCTAGGGCGATTCCTTATACACCTCTTACAGTGGTAGGTTCTCTCTCCATTGTTAGCATTGGAAGAACTTCTAACATTCTGGTTACCCCTATCAAACGAGTTCCCATTTCTAGACCTCTTAAAGTTACCCTGGTTGTCAGATTTCCCAAAGTCCTTCCTTTTCTCCCCAGCTTTAGCACTCGCACTAGCAGTCCTAGTATTCAGATGGTATAGATGGGCAGCTCTCTCATAAACCTTGTCAAGGGTTTTAAAAACTTTTCCGGCTAGGTCCTTTTGTAACTTGTCAGTCAATCCATGCTAAAACCTCTGAGCCTTCAGCTCTTCAGTTGGTACTACCTAAGGAGCAAACCTAGAAAGGATCATAAACTTATTATAGTTCTCAGAGATTGACATGTCTCCCATTGCCAGGCTTATAAACTCCTGAGCCTTTTATTTCTTCAGGAACGGGGGGTAAAACTTGTCCCTTAATGAGGTCTTAAACACTTCCCACCCAAAGTTAGGTTTGGCCCTAACGGTCACAGCATTGTCTCTCCACCAGATATCAGCTTCGTCCTTAGGTACATAGCGGCCTGGTCCACTTTCATACCCTCAAGACAGTTGAGTGCCACGAACAGCTTGTCAAACTCTCGAATCCAGTTTTCTAGGAAAGTAGGATCTGCGCCTCCCCTAAAAACTGGTGGCCTAACCTGGGTCAGCTTCTTAAACATTTCAGCTTGGGGGTCGACTTGGTCTCCCCGGTTTTGGATCACATTTTCAGCCAACAAACGAATAGCATCATCTAAGGAAGCGTTCTCAGCCATTCTAGCTCTACGCCTGAAATAAAATAAATATGCACTCCATTTTAAGGAAAACCCAAATACTATTCACACATATTCATTGAATCACAAAATTACATTTATCACATAAATTGGTTCAAAAGGGTACCTTGAGATTGCACCACCTTGTCCTAAGCAAAACCACAGAATAAAAGCACGATTCATATGCAGGATTAAATGAAGTTAAGAAAATAATTTCCCCGGCCTTCCCGTGACACTCTTATTAAGTTTGATCATAGACAAAGAGATTTTCCCCAAGAAGTATATGATCACAAAAATTAAACTTACTCTTGCTCACAAATAAAAGTAAAATGAAGCTCTTAAAAATAAAATCTCTACTTCTTATTATAACTTATATAAATGTATCAATCCCAAATAAAGAATCTGTAGCACTAGCTACTTATTAAAATTAATCATCCAAATCAGACTATAATGAGGTTCTAATAACTAATATCAATGGAAAATGCCTTATTCATGCTAACTCCACCCTAACAAAAATAATCCTCAAGGTATCACATTTCTGTTCTTATCTTTCTTCTCATTATAATTATTAACATCAAAATCAATGTCATTTTCGTCATCTGAGTCTTCAATAATTATTGCCTTGTAGAGCGGATTCGGATTTCTATTAGCTCTCTTCCCAGCATTTGGATCTTCAGGTGGTGGTTGTAACCATTCAAGCTCATCCTCATCTGGAAATTCAATAAGAGTATAATCATGGAACATTCTTTAGTAGGTTTTAATCTTATTCTTCTTATTCTTTTCTGTTTTAAACTCATGTAAGAGCATGCACAACAATGAGGAAAAAATATTTTCCTCATTCTCTCTCTACCCACTTTCTCTCTCCTTTATTTCATGAGGAAAATTGGTGAGGAAATTTTACCCCATCAATGATCAAAAAAAATTTCCTCACCTTTCTCTCTCCTACTTATTCCAATACTCCACTTACATTTCTCTCTCTTACACATCACCATATATTTGTTGATTTTTGTATAATTAAGTGTAAATATTACGATTTAGGTTTAGTAATCAAATTATTTTAATGAATTTAAAATATAAATTTCTAATTTAACGTGCATAAAAATAAAACCTTAAAAAAAAAATTCCGTAGTAATAAAACCGAATTTTTTTGGATAATAATAATAGAACGAAAAATAACGTACAATCGTTAACTATTCTACATACTAAAATAATATATTGTCGTACAATTATTATAAACTATTCTACAAACTTTAATATTTAATAACCTTACATTATTAAAATTACGCTTACTGAATTCGAACATTGTACGATATTTGATTTTTTTACTCATTAGTAGAACCATATTTTTGCCAAATGTGTTCCACTAAATCCGCCTTTAAAGAAACATGAGTGTCTCTATCACGTAAGGTCATTCTTCTCTGAACATACGTGTCAAAATCAACGTTAGGCGGTCGACCAACATTGAATTCAAAAGGCTCGTTGTTGTTCACCGTGACACTTGTTGTTGCACTGTTGTGTTGTGGCCGATCTTGTTCGTAGTACTTTCTCAAAACTTCGGCCCGAGTATAGTTGTGTCGTTCATCTTCGACAATCATGTTGTGCATAATGATACAAGCTTTCATAATATCGCACAAAATGTCTTCGTTAAAGGCAAGTGCCGGTTGTCGTAGTATGGCGAACCTGGCCTGTAGTACCCCAAACGCTCGTTCAACGTCCTTCCGAGCAGCGGCTTGTTTATCAGCAAATAATTTATCCTTCTTAAGTTGAGGTAGAGTTATACCTTGAATGAAAGTAGGCCATTTAGGGTAAATGTCGTCTGCTAAATAATAGCCCAAGTTGTATTCATGGCCGTTCACAGAAAAATTAATTGGAGGTGCCCGACCATGCAAAACATCATCAAACACCGGAGACCGATAGAGGACATTAAGATCATTACAAGCTCCAGGGATTCCAAAGAAGGCATGCCAAATCCATAAATCTTGATCTGCCACGGCTTCTAGAATAAGGGTAGCATTTTTACTTCGGCCTGCATATTCCGCTTTCCATGCCATAGGACAATTCTTCCACTCCCAATGCATGCAATCAATGCTACCTATCATACCGGGAAAGCCACGCATTTCATTTTGATACAAGACTCTCTTTAAATCTTCGTCCGTGGGACTTCTAAGGTAATCAGCTTCAAAATGGGTGATAACCCCTTGGCAAAAGTGTTGCAATGCATTCCGAGCGGTAGTGTTACCAATGCGTAAGTATTCATCCACGACATCCGGGGCGGTCCCATATGCCAACATCCTAATTGCTGCGGTGCATTTCTGTAACGGAGATAACCCAAGTCTGCCAGCTGCATTCCTACGTTGTTGGAAGAATTGATCTCCTTCAATGACCTTGTTCATAATCCTACAAAACAAAGGTCGTTGCATTCGAAATCTACGGCGAAACTGTTTTTCGTTGTATACTGAGTTATTTGCAAAATAATCATTAAACAACTGTACATGCCCCTTTTCCCTATCTCTCTTATCTGTATCGCCTTTAGGCTCTGGAACACGATCAATTTCGGTTATGGGTTGGGGTTGTGTTTGGTTAAGCAACATAGTTGGTAGCTGAGTAGTGAAAAAGTCATCAACTAATTGATCAAATTCCGCATATTGATCAGAATCAGATGAGCTTGATGTTGAGCTAATGGAAAACATTTTGTATGTGGGATAAGAAAGAATTTTTGGAGGGTTTATTATATTTTGGTGTGTTTGTGGGTGATTGTTTCAGTGGTATTTATAAACCATGGACTCAATGTGTGGTCATAAACTAGAGCGACAATTCAATTACTGACACGAGTGACAATTCAATGACACAAAGTTCACATGACTACTATCAATCCAAAAAGACACGAGTGACAATTCAATGAGACTTGTCTACTTTTCAATGACTACTGAAAATACATTAAAAGGGGATTGACATAAATGAGACAAGTGACTTTTCAATGCAACCCAAAACAAACAACTGATTACGACTAGTCATTTCTTAAAACAAATAAACTTCAGTACATACTTAGCTCATTACAAATATATAATCACAATACTTAAAAACCTACACGAGTCTTCGCCCGTAAACTAGTTCAATTAACTCTTCCTTGTGCGCCTCTTCAGCAGCAGTGAGTGGTGTTGTCTTACTCAAATACAATTGCAGCATATCAAAATTCATCTTCTTCTCTGCTAATTCAACTTGTTTTTGCTTCCTCTTTTCCTTTTCCCTATCAAGTTCCAACCTTTGTTGTCGTAGATTTGCTTCTCGTTCTCTAACCTCAGTACACGCCCTCATCTGTTCACCGATACTCAGAAATGCACTCTCGGAAGCCACTGCTTTGCCCTTACGCTGAGATTTCGTTTTTTTAACAACATCAGGTCGTCGTAGACCTCCCGACGAAAATCCATCAGTTCGAACGTCACTCTCACCCTCAGCCTTAGACCTCTTCCCACTTCCACTACTATTTTCTTCGTCATCAGCACCACAAGCCTTTCTTTCCTCTTTCGACAGACCCCATCTAAGCTTTGTCCTCCACTTCGGGTCTTGATTAACCATTTCCACTACGTGGGGAAAAGCAAAATTATGTTGTGGATTAGTGGAGATATAAAACAACTTTGATGCATTTTTAATTCGATCAGCTTCGTTGTAACCACTTCCACTTTCTGGAAGTTTACCCGCTTCCTCATAGCAACTAGTCCACTGAAGCAAATCAGCTGCCATTCTTCGCCAATGTGTCTCTAAACTCTTCAAAGGTCTTGGCGGTAGTATATGCGGCTTCTCTGCTTGAGCTGCATTATAAGCGTCACATACTTTTCGCCAAAGGTGAGATGCTTTTTGGTTCGTACCAAAAAGCGTGTCTCCACTTATTTTCAGGTATAACCCAATTAGAGCTTCATCTTCAGCAACTGACCAAATGCGACTTGCTTTAGCTAGTGGTTGGTTGGTCGGTATTCTAGGAGGTGGTGGAGGGTATTAAGGTGTCTCCGGAACAGCTTCTTCTTGGCTCTCATCATACTCAGAGTTGCTCCCTACAGTAACGGGAGGAGTTTGTTGTTCATAATAACTGTTTTGATTAGTAATTTGTGGAGGTGTTTGTTGGTGATCAGAATTTTGCAAAGACAGGTTGCCTAATCTTCCTAGGAATAGTTGAAAATTGGGATTAGTGATGAAATCTTCTCCTAAATCAGAAAAATGTTGAGAAAGATGATAATAATTAGGGTTGTTGGGATCCATTAGATTGTATGTTAAAATAACAACAATAATAATTACTTTATTTTAAAAAAAAAAACCTCCGGAATTACAATAAAAAATTAAATAAACGATAACGTATTAATTAAATATTAGACTAATTAAAAAAAAAACAAATTACTTAGGAACACAAAAAAATAACCCTTTATTAACTTAACAATAGAAATTAAAATTTTGTTTTTAAATAAACAACAATAATAATTACTTGACAACAAAATTGCTCCGAAATTATAATTAAAACAACGAAACAAAATTATAAATATTAGAGGAGGATATTTTTTTTTTTTTAATTATAGCCTTTCTCAAATTTATATTAGAAAATAATATTTAGATGTAAGTAGATTTGGGAGAAAATTAGCAAAAGAAAAAATTTGTGCTTTTTAAAAGTTTGTCAAAATATGTCAAAATGGATGTCTATTTGTAGGGAAAAAAATTTTATTACCGTTGGTGAATTTTTTTTTTTTTTTTAATTATATTTAAACGAAAATAGCCGTTTAGATATGTGACCGTTTTAAAACGGTAGGAATTTTCTGATTGGCTGGTTCGGGCTGACAGGACGCGTGTCAGCGTTTCATAGGCGCTGCTGACGCGCCCTGTCAGCAGCTGCATTTATAATTTTTTTTTCTGAGCAACCATCAAAACGACGCGTTTTGATGGAATCTTGTTCTTTCAGCTTCCCAAAACGCGTCGTTTTGGGGGTGGGCTCAGCAAAAAAAAAAGCTGCGATTATAAATTTTTGTGGGGCCCACTACACACTATTCATCATCAGATTTGCTCATCCTATGAGCATTTTTGGACTTCCTCATGAGCATATTTTTTTTTCCTCATTGTTGTAGTACCAAATTCATCATTTTTGCTCAACATTTTTGCTCATGAGGAAAATTTTCCTCATTGATGGCAATGCTCTAAGTACTGGTAGTCTTCCTCATCTGGATTAGTTGGCGTCATAATATTTTCAAACCTTTCCAGAGTATCGTAACTTCGAGTATCATTCTCATCATCAGACACAACAATGGGGTTGTTCCTAATATCATTATTCACGCTTTCAGACGTGATTACTGAGTCGCTCATCTCTTTTCTACGTTAACCCAACGCAACGAACATTCAAAAAGCATAACACAAGCACATCATAAAAATAAATCAATTAGAACATAATTATAACATGTTAAATAAATAAGAAAATATCACTTCATGTGATAATTAAATGGTAAAAAAGAAAAATATGTATGAAATATGCATGCATTCGCTTCTTAAGTCTACCCAAAGCTCACCAAGTATTCAAAATAAACTTCAAAATTGTTTTAAATAAAATGGTTTAAAACATACTTAGTTTCAAATGAATAAAAAAAAATTTTGACATTAAAATTCAAAATTTAAATAATTGAATAGGCGCCTAAATCATACAAAGCTAATTGGCTTTAGTGGTAATTAAATCTAACCTAAGCTCCCAGATACCACTTTGTAACACCCCAATAATTCTCTCTTAAAAAAACTGTGAGAAACCTGTATATAACCTAAACAATTTCAAGAGAATTACTGGCGTGCTACCGCCACGTGTTCAAACGTTAAGGCTATCTCAGAAATTAGCAGTGGAAAACTAGAACAGTTATGAATAAACTTCAAACCAAAAGGATTAAATCAAAATAAGTGTTACAAGTTGGAACCATTACGACCCTTATTCAAAACCCAATAAAAGTAGTAAGTGATTAAATCCAGTGTTCGAATAAATTCAAACCCAAAAGAATTAGTGTCAAATAAAATCGAATTAAAATAAATTCAAACTTGCAAAAGAAATAAAATGCAAACAACCAACTCTCTACTTAAGATCCCACAACCATGATGAATGCTGCATGTGTAAGAACCTGTGGTTATTCTGCTCCCCAATATTACAAGTGTAAAAATTGGATTGTCACAGGATCATTGAAAGGCAAAGGCCATGACCTAAGAAAGACACACACACAAGCACGCAGTCAGCAAAGCTGAGTACATACAAGCTGCGAAATAAATTAAGAAAATACCTAACATGCTACTAATAATCAAACACAAGCATCATTAAGTATAGACTCAACTCATGACTCAATTATCAAATTAATTAAGACCTCGCTAATTGATATTAACTGAGTCACTTATTTATTTCATTGGATTTAGCAATAGACAAGGTTGTCCAACCCATGTCCCATTTGGAACATCAATAAAAGAAAAACCCCATGCCTCCTTTCGGAAGCATCAATAAACATCCAACGACCACGGGCGCGACTCCGTGACCGTAGTTAGTATGAGATCTCACCTAACTCCTAGTTTTAGAAAAATAATATTTGAAATAGGAGACTCGTAGATCAGACGGTCTCGATAAAAGTACACGGCTAATACCCCATGTACCCTAACCCTTGATTGTCATTACTCCAGATGTGCACCATTCCAGAGTTTTATGGCTCATCCATCTTGCACTTTACGTGATTTATAGGTTTAGACTTGGTGACGACTCAAATACATTACAATACAAACATTCCAAACACAATTCAATCAAACATGGCAAATTCTCAATTTAAATTATTGATTTATTAGTGACAAACAACATTTATTAATTATTCCTTTACTACCTCGGTGTATACACACCTTGAGTGCATAAGGCACCCCAAAAACTTAACCTCGTCTTACAAGACTTGAATTTCTCCTTTACTCATCCTGTTTGGATAATCATGAATGAGTAATAATATAATCTTTACGCCAATCACATACCTTTGCCTTTAAGCGCACCTTGCATAATTAGAGCACAAATAATACTTGCATTATAAACTAGTGCACATCATTTGAAATTCACAATGTATAACTAGACAATTTAACCCAGTCAATGCTATTCATGATACTAAGTTCTCGATCCGTCCTTAAACATGCACCTACAAGCAAGGTTTCGTAACTTGTAAGTACCTTGTGTAAACAATCCGGTTGGCCACTTTAAAACTAGAAGTCGCCTTCTACAAAGTACTCTCCTAAACCAAACAATAAGAAATAAATCAAAACCAAAGCAAATAAATTTACAGTAATACTAAACTACTTTAAAACATCTTAAATCATCAAAATAGTGCCTTTAAATTGTCCCTAATAATCAAAGTTAATAATATAACATTCCAACTTTAAGTTTATATGTTAGAATTATGAAAATATAGTGTTTTATATCAAATTACAGCAACTTTAAAGTAAGTAAATAAATCTGGAAATTTGTTTTAAGTATATAAAATAACCCCATAAGCATAATTACTTAGAATAATCTATATATAGCAAAATAGTGTGTTAAAAACCCAAAAAATATACCAATTCAATGCAATTAGAGGCTTCAAAATAAAAGTATAAAATCTGAAAATTTATTCTTGAGATTAGAATTATAAGTTCAAAGCTATTTAATCATAAAATACCCACAATGATTATTTTATAAGACTAGAAGCATAAAAATATGAAATTAACACAACTTGTTCATAAAAATTGAAACTTTAATAAATTTGAAAGTTAATATATGATTAAAATAATTATACTTTAACGTAATTTAAACATAGTATGATTAGATAACTTGATTAACACGTTTTCAAGCCCTAAAACATGAAAAATCAATGTTTAAACCCTTATTTTCTTAATTAAACAAATCTGAAATTTTCTATAATAAATTAAACATGTCAAAACTCATAAATTCATAATATTTTACAACCCAAGTATAATATCAAACCATAATAACAATCATTTAGAAAAAAATTAAACAAAGATTATAACTTTAAATCAATTTAATAAAATAAAAAGAAGTAAAGAAAAGGGAAGAAGAAGGGGCGAACTGCAGGGGGAGGCGCGGCTGGTCCGACAGTGGTGGCCGGAGGTGCGGCTGGCGGCGGTGGCTGTGCGGCAGGGAGCCGGCAGCGAATTTTTTTTTTTTTTTTTTTTTGTGTTGCTGTTCGTGAATGCAGGGAGAAGAAGGAGGGTGAAAGCTTTTTTTTTTTTTTAACGTGAGAGAGAGGAAAAGTGTGAGGGTTTTTGAGGGTTTTATTTGGGCCTTGGGTTTCCTAATTAGATTAGGAGTAAAATTTGAGGTTTTGGGCTATTAAGTTAAAATTGTTTGTAAATTAGGCCAAACCATATTAGTTTACTTAAATCTTTTCATAAAAATAATTTATTCAATGAAATTGACATAAAAATATTTGTAAGAATAATATATAAAAAAATTATAATTAAGTTGAAAATATGGGGGATTATATGCCTAATTGGGGGGTGGCAATACTCCACTAAAAAGCCACCGGTTCAAAACTAGTGGCAAAAACAAGAAAAATAAGACTTTTAGTAAACTAGAATAAGACAAATCCGACTATTAAGAAAAAAAAAACCAAAGCAAAGTTATTCAAACCAAAATCTAGCTCGAATACAAATAGAATCACTTAACATCAAGATCCACAATTGAAACCAAACTTAGCCATAAACGATTTCCCAATCAAGCTAGGCTTCGCCGCACACCTTATAGAATATAAATATTTGATGCAACAAAGGTAATTTGATGATAGCAAGAGATGAAGTTCACTCAATCACAAAACAGACATGCCGATCAAAAGGAAATTTATAAGCTTGTAATCGAGCTAAGGTAAAGAGGTAGGATAATATTTAGGAAAATGTGAGCGAAAAGCCAACTTGGTGAGCAATAACATAAACACAACAAAATAATGATCTAACTTCATTCTCCAATTGACACCACCAAGTTTCTCCAAAATATTATATTAAACCAAGAATGAAATCAATTATACATCACGATGAATAATTTTTTTCTTTCTTTTTCCTTTTTCGTTACCCTTTTCTTTATTTTTTTTGGCTTTTTCAATGAAGTACACATAAACAAGCTTTTTTCTTTCTTTCTTTTTTATTCACATCTTAAAGTAACACTTCTCGACTATAAATATATGTACATCCTTTTTTTCAATCTTTATTCCACCATGTTTTGCATAAATTGAAGCTTGACATATGTAGACACCCATTTGTGTCTCCCCAAAACCAAACCCAGTGATGAAAACCTTTCACGTCGAATCTTAATCGAATGAAACGAAAGTGTGGAAAGTCTAGTGTTGCGGAAAGTTTTTATTTCTTTTCTCTTCTCTCTGTTTTTGAAAACTTATTTTAAGAAAACAGCCAATCCAGTTTGGTTGGTCCATGATATGGGTCCAATAGTAGTGTAGTTGGATGGAGCTTGCAAAGGCCTTTCCAACGATATATTATAAGCCCAATTCCGATGAATATTGAGGAAGTTATGGCCAATTTACCAAACTGGGCCCGGTTTGAGCTTTATGTACGGCCCAATGATCTAGGGGAGGGCCTAATATGATTTATCATTCCTAATGCAATTAGGAATGGTTTTAGTCTTCTATATTCTTCTTGAAGGTTCTTTTCATTCCTAGTTCAATTAGCATTGATAAATTAACTTTTGTTGACTTTTCAGAGTTTTAATCAAAATCAAATAGCATTTTGGAAGAAATTATATTATTTTATCCTCCATTACGGTAAACTTATCGGATTTTCGAAAACCCGTTGGTATCAGGCTTGGCGCCTAACCCCAGGCCTTGGTGCCTGGAACCAGGCCTGGCGCTAGCCATTGGCGCCTGGCGCTGGTGCTGGTGCCTAGCGCCAGCTAGCCAGGGTTGGCGCCAGCTCTGTTTTTTAAGCGTCAGACTCTGTTTTGTTTAATTTATCTTTTTGGCTGATTTTCTCTATAAATATCGTATTAAAAACTCCGTTTTCAAGGACCAATTCTCACCTACAATCAGTTTTCATTCATCATCAATTCTCTTTAATTCTCTCTTAATTCTTTCTTTCTTTTTCTCAAATACAAAATTCCGTATTCACAAGATCTAGAAACACCTAACCATATTCGAAGTTGCCTTCGCCCTAGACGTGAAAGGTTTAATTTCTGAGAGTTTGGTCCCAAATCTCTCTTTCAATTATTTAATTTAATTGTTTTGATTATTATTTTCCTTGAAGTTACTAACGTGTGTATTTTGTAATTAGAAAGAGGTACGAGGCATCAAAGTAAGTAATTTATTGATTAATTGATATTATGATGTAGAAATCATGTTTTTATTGTTATTATGATATTCCTAGTATCATGTCTAGGGTAATTTTAATATTAAATATGATTGTTACGATGCTTCCTATGTTCTTCCTAATGATTGTTAGTATCATGTTAGGGTTAAAGCTTTGATTTTTATTACTTAGTGACATGCTAGGGTTTGTTATTAATCTTGTTAGTATCATGCCTAGGATCTTGCTATTATTATGCTTTAATATTAACATGAACATGATTATGATTATGATTGTTATAATTTATGATGGTTATGATTATTATTATTATTCATAATTATTTATTATGTTGCTTGATGCTTATTTTGATATTGCTTGATCACCTTTTATTGCATGTTTAAAGGGAATTTGTACTTGTAATCACGTTTAATAAGATAATTAATAATCTTGTTAGGGTTAATATGATTATAATTCAAGTGATCGCCAATAATAGTTTTTTTGTGCATTAAATTCAACCAACATAAATAAACAGGTTTAGGGTTAATCCTATTGATTGCATGTTAATTAGAAACCGCACATGAATACGATCAGAATAAAGTAGAGGCCTATTAATAGGGCAGGTTCAATCTCTTTTAGGTTGGATTTGTACCTTCATCCTCGAACCCTTATTTGGTTCTAGACCTTATGGAGTTGACGATCTCTTGGATCGTTAAGGGGTGCAACCTTCACCTCGTGAATGGTTTACAAGTTCCTAAAAAAAACTTGTTGGCGACTCTTTTGCTCTATCTTCTTCCCTTTTGGACGCCACCGTACTTTAGTGTATGATCACAGTGGGGTTCAAGCTAGTGGGATTAAGGCTTGAATTATTCCCTACAACACACAAACGACGACACCACGTCAATAAGCTCCCCAAGCTAGCTAAACTCTGGAATAATAACCAATGGGGCTAACGAGGCTTGTAATGTAGCTATATGTATCAATGAATGGGCAAGGCAAGAATATGGGTTAGCAAAAAGGGAACAAATGTATCTAAATATCATGAGAAGGTTAACTAAATAACATGGTCTTTATTATATGTGGCATGCATGAATCATAATAAAATTACTAATAAATCTCAAGCCAAAGTCATTGAAATAACAAATTGCATCAATCACACAAACACAAACTAAGGTGAACTAACAAAAGAATAGGCTAGCCATACTTGATATAGGACAACCAATCTTTCCATTAACCATACAATTGATTCACACAATGTCAAGTAGTTAGTAATGTATAGCGCAAGGTGACTGGATTTTAGAATTATAATTGAGATCAAAAGAAGCTTAAGAGAGTCAAACCAAATCCGCACACGGTTTGACGTCAAGTATGCATTATCAAAACAACTAAAAAAACATACAACGCCTACAAAGCAATAAAAATTAAGCTAAAACACAACTAAGCATAACATTGTCCTCAATGTGAACAAAGAGGAAAATAAAACATAAATAAGGGAGAGGCAAAACTCACAAAGAGGTGGGTAAGCGAAGGGAGCGTCAAAGGTATAGACACTTCCACCGCAATAATTGGTAGTTGTAATTTGGTAGCCGACGTAACCAAGGAACTTATCTATGTTTGTAGCTAGAAACAAAATTCAGCACTGGAACACACATTAGCATTATTATTTAAATAACAAAAATATTAAAATAAAAATAAGATGTAGAAAAAAAAACAAAAAGAAAATTGGGTTGCCTTCCAATTAGCGCTGGTTTTCAAGGTCCCGCACGATCCTACTCAATTCGTCAATCGCAGAATCCAATGCCTTAAGTAACTTATCAAATGCCCCTACAAACATATCATTGAGCCTCACATATGTCTTGAATACAAGCACACCAATCTTGAAATACAGGGAGTTAATTAGAAAAATTAGAAGAGAAATCAAAAGAAAAAGAATAGTAAGAACAGGAAGAATAATAAAAGAAAAAAGGGAAAGAATTTACAACTTCTCTCTACTTGTTCTTTGGGCAATATAAACCTCTTTGACTGAACATCAAGCTCCACTTTGCCACTGTCATGCAGTGGAGATATTTTGAGAAAGTTAGAGCAATAAAGCATAGATGATGAATTCACAAGTTTAAGACTCTCTACACATGGGACATAAACGGAAGATAGGGTTGGCTCAACATCCATGAATTTACCATTAGTATATTAATCGCACCCTCTTTTATATGAATGTCATCATAAGAGTCTGTAGCTTGAATTTTCTTAACTAATGGTTCCTCAACCACGAATTCATCATATATCTGCTTATCATCCTAAAATATATCTAGCATATGCACCTTGTTCTCATTTTGAATACCTATTAATTAATAAATGCTCTCTTGAAAATTTTCATTCTTATTTTACCCTTCATCATCATCATAAATGTATGGTAAGCCACTAGGTTTTACAATAGTATGAACTTCATACTTGGGAGAGATATTCGAAACACACATGCAAGAGTTATTATAAGAACAAGAAGAGACATCATGATAATATGAATTTCAATGGGGGCAATAGCAAGGGGATGGGGAATTGGTCAAACAATTGAAGGAAGAGAAAATTTCAAGTGTTGGTTTAGCATACAATGTCATTTCCCACTCATTTATATCTCTAGCTAACGACTCAATAAAATTCCAATAAAAAGATTCTCCACCACACATAGACTCAACTATAAACCTAGTTTCTTCATTTAGACCCTCATAGATCATTATGCACATATCCCATTCTTAAATTCCATGATTAGGACCAACAAAGTAACCAACCCTATAATAATATCTCCAAAACACCTTATTCTAGAATTGTGGAAAATAAAAATAGACTTTGAAATAAATCCACAAAAGAACACGAGAATCTTCAAACACAAGAATAAGTAGAGAAAAGGAAGAAAAAAAATATTTACAAACTAGTCTCACCAAATAAGAAGCTAAATAAAATTAAGTCGTCTCCCCGACAGCATCGCTAAAATTAGATAGGTTGTCGTACACCTGTCAAAAATAAATTCCTAACAAAACCAACTAAGAATGTAGTAGGGTAAGTAGGGTTGAATCCACAGAGTGATGGCTATCAAATCAAGCTTTCAAGGTATGGAGAAACTAAACTATATCACGAAATTCGGATAAGAAGTAGTCTAAATTAACATAGGAATAAAAAAAAATTAATAAAAAGACCTATGGTTATGGTTCACCATGTTTATAATTCTAAATCTATCAAATACCAATAACAATTCAATCACTAGTAGAAAATAAGTGATGGGAAAACCCAAATGACAAGCGGTTTTAAAAATCCCCTTGCCATTTAGCCAATTTTTTTTTAAAAAAAAACCACTAATATTAATTGGCAAGCGGTTTTGGCGCAAACCGCTTGCCATTATAACAAATTATAAGCGGTTTGGGGTTGAACCGCTTGTCATTTGTTATAATGGCAAGCGGTTCAAACCCAAACCGTTGGCCAATTTAAACCAAAAAAAATAAAAAAAGCGGGATGACATTAATTAGCTTCCTCCACTTAGTCGACTTTTTGGTGATTTTTCATTCTCGCCCTCAATTTTCATTCACTCTCCAGCTCTCCTCTCTACCTTGCATGTCCAAGCTCCTCCTATTCACTCTCCTCTCTACCAGACGACGGCCACCACCACCACCATTCACTCTCCTTTTCATTTTTTTTTATTTTGGTCAGAATTGAAACTACTGCTGTTCGTGGGTAGGGCTGCGGATGTTCATGGGTGGCTGCAGTGGGTTCTGGCCGTTGGTGTTTTTGCCTGCTACTGGTGGAGTTATCGCTGCAGCTGGTGGTGTTCGTGGGTGGCTGCTGTTGCTCATTCACCACCACACCTTCTCTCTCCCTCCCTAACTTATTAGAGCCACCACCTCAATCCTTCTCTTTTTCACTCTCAAATTAGGGTGAGTTCTTGCTAAATTTTATTTTCATATGTATTAATTGGTATTAATTGTTTGTTTATTAAAAATTTAAAGTTAGGGTTTCAAATGTAGTTAACACAATTTTATCTTAATTGTTTTGTTATTTATTTGTATATTCGACAATGTTAATTGTTACTTTTATTGTTTAAATGTTATTCGAACAAGTGTATTATTTTGATAGTGGGTTCAAAATTATTAGAAAGCTAATATATTCAGTAAGGTCAAGTGATCGGAATGCCTAGGTAGAGGCCGCTTCCGATCAGCAATATTGTTGCATAATTAATATTACAGCTTAATCTTGACTTAACCCTTCAGGCACACCCAAGCAATTAACAAACCAACACGACGAATTAATTAGAAAGAAATTAATGAGTTGCCTGAGTATTAAATATTTAGACGTCAAAAATTCGAGCTTAGAGTGTCGAAACCAAGCGTCGTAAGTCGAGTCAAAATAATAAAATACAAGACGCGCAAATAATAATAAATCGACAATATTTCCCAAAATACCCCTAGCATCGGAATTCCCC
Source organism: Chenopodium album (assembly GCF_948465745.1). Classification (NCBI taxonomy): domain Eukaryota; kingdom Viridiplantae; phylum Streptophyta; class Magnoliopsida; order Caryophyllales; family Amaranthaceae; genus Chenopodium; species Chenopodium album. The sequence goes on along the minus strand of NC_137842.1, from coordinate 43,757,484 downwards.
GAGTATCCAAGTGTTAGGGACATAATGTACTAGCATTGGTGGCTATTATGCACACCAAGCCGAGCCTAGGCTGGCTGGTGCATGATAGCGCAAAAATGCTGGCAGCCAAGGGCAGCCACGGCCGCAAGCAGCAATAGCAGCCCGCACATGGTGTTTGTGGCTTGCTGGCCGCAAGCAGCAGCAGCCCGCATTAGCGTGCAAGGCTTACTAGTTGCGAGCAGCAGCAGCCCGCATCATCATTGTGCGGGTAGCTGGGCCGTGGGCTAAGGGGAAGCATGTGAAGGGAGGGTTTAAGTATGAGGGACATGTGGCATAAGGAGAGTGTGGAGTGGGGAGCATGTATGGTCCCCTACTCTCCAAGTGGTCCTCACTTTCCTTTACATGTATTAGTGACACTTGTAGATTATTATTTGTTTGCTGATTTATTTTAATTTAGCTTTAACATAAATTGTCACTCCTCCCTATAAATACCCACCTTGGGTTTTTGGAGAGAGTGCTTGAGTAGAAGATCAATGGAGCATTGCATTAGCAAAAACTCTTAAACTCATATAATACTCGGGTTTTGGTCGGACCTCGCTAACCTCGAGATAACGGACCTAAAAGTTGGTAGTTTTTTTTTGCACGTGGATCTCCGTCGGAGGCTCTCGTATTTTCGAGGCTAGAGCTTTCAAGTAAGAGCCCAATTTGTGGGGCGAAGCACGTGACAAAGGTAAGTTTCCTATTTTGCCCTTTTGTATTTATTTATGCATTAGTGATATTATTTATTGCGAGCGTGATCCTTGGCTCGGGTTTTTTTCGCGGTGAGTGGGACCTACCAAACCCCAACAGCGGTATTGGAACCCCGCTCATTTATTTATAATTATCATATTTTTCAAGGTATTTTTATGGCCTAATTTTTCTGGTTATAAGTTGCTAATTAGATTAGTAGCTCGTTTTATCCATTTTAACCTCGTATTAGAGCTGACTTCAGCTCTCGAACCCATATGTCGACTCAAAAATAGTGAATTTTTGGTGGAAAAAGCGCTCTGGAAATGGTTTTACCCTTTAGAGCTCGGCTTTTAGCCAAAAAACGAAAAGAAATGCATTTTTCCCCCATGGGTTTTTCGTTTTTACGAAAATTTGTAAGTCTTTCTAACCTTGAAAATTAATTGCATATTTATGGTTGTTTTGCAATTGGTTTAATACATATTTTATATGCAATTTTAAACCTCTTTATGCATGATTACTTGGTGGTAATTTCTGTTTGAAAGCTTGGTTTTATTTTTCACATAATTGCAAATTAATTACATTAAGTGTGAAATTTTTGTTTTTGAGGCTTCTAAAGTGCTAAAGATTCAATTTTTAATTGTGTTAAAGGATTGAAACTTTTTAAAGCTACTAAATTCCATGAATTTTATGTAGAAATGTGTTGTTTTAATCATTTTTGGTTGATTGGAAACATATAGTTTCAAACTTTGTGATAGAAATTTGTTTATCTTCATATTTGAAGATATAATTTTTCAAGGATTCACAAGTGTTAGTAGTTGGATTTTTTCATTTGAACATTAAAGTTCATATTTTTCCAACTCCCTCTTACTTTGTCAAAATCTCAAGATTAATTTAAATTGATTAAATTAATAATGATAAATTGCCTTATTTATTTTGTTGCACCAAGTCAAACAAATTTAATTAAAGAATGGTTCTTGAGAATTATTTTGGTTAAATGCACCTTGATAAATTTTATTTAAGTTAGACTTGTTTAAATTTTCAATTTTTGCTCATTAAATTAGTTCTAAAATTAATTTAGAATTAATAAATTGTCACGTGAAATTTGGGAATAAAATCCCGAGGCTATGGCACGCAAATCGAGGCAAAGCCTCCCATGGCTAGCCTGGCTACATAGCAGCCCGCATGTGGCTGCCAAAGGGGCTGCTCGAGGGTTACGTGCGGCCATGTGCGTGACAAGCGCACCCAGCCACAACATCATGGTGCGGCTGTGCGTGCGTGCGTGCGTGCGTGCGTGCGTAAGGCAGCACATGGCTGCTTTGGTGCGGCAGTGAGTGCGTGGGGTGTGCGAGCATATTTGAGTGCATGGCTTGGTGCGGTAATGGAATGAGCTGTGATGCGGGGAGTGCGTGTGGGTGTGCTACGTACTTGCGGCACGATGCGCACAACTTCACACTTGGCACTTAAATTCCGGGTTTTAAGTTAATGCTATTTTTGGTTTATTTTGCCGTTTTATTTTAATTAATTTTATTTATTTTAATTAAAATATTTTGGGAGGCTAGGCCTCGGTTTTGAGCGACATTGGCAAAATTTGATTTTTTTTGCAAATTTTAGGTTCCACCGGCTTAATTAATTGGATTAATTAAGTTGGATGCGGAATTTAGTGGGAACTTCTATTATTAATTACGTCAATTACATAATTCGTTAAACAACTTTAACTAGTTTTAATTAGGCGTGTTAATCGGATTAACCAACTAGATTAGTTACTAGTGTGTGCGCGTTTTTAATGCATTATTACTTGTTTGTTGTAAAATGTATTTGCCATTCACATATAGTTAATGGATGAATGGAATGTATATTCTCTCACAGGTTTTATGAAATGGCAACAAGTGAGACCCGATTAGGATAGAAAATATGGACTACGTACAGTGATGTATTTTGTAAATCTAAATTTGGTCTACGTACCATTGAGTATTTTTGTACCTTAATATCTAGATTAATCCTAGTCGTAGATACTAGTAGTTGCATAATTTGGTTATGTCTTGAAGACGGAGGTTCTTGGAAGACAAAGCCATGAAGATGCAAGAGAAGACCTTTCGAAGACTTGAAGAATTCAAGGGGTAATGCTAGTTGCCAATATGCATCTTATACTTATGCCGTATATATTTATGCTTGTGCTTATATATGAATGATATTTTAGATGCATGTGTAGGCTTTCAAAATGTTGTGATTATTATTTAAGTTCACTTAAATAAACAAACATAGAAATCCTAGGTCCCTAATAATATTGAGTTAAAACTTGGCTTTCCAAAACAACACTTGCAAACCGATGGGTGTAATGGTGGGCTACGTTAAAGCGAGGCACCATTACTACTTTAAGGTTGGTAAGGCACACAGGGTGTGCAAGATGGTTTTGGTTGAACTCATCGGTATGAGTGAGGAGTCCTCACATGCCGTGGAAAAAGAGATACATCGTCAAGATGCATTTTATGCGACGATTATCTAACCAAGAATGGCTTGGAGCCATTAGCAAGGCAATGCTTACTTTAGGAGATTGAGTGTTATGACAAGCCAAAGCATGCTTAACCACTCTTTGTTTCTTTGGATCTTAGAATCGACTTATTCTCGCCAAATGGGGACAAATTTAATGTGTGGATAAGACGTCTAATAAGATTGAAGTTTGCATGAATGCTCTTAAATTTTAAACTTATTATATTCTTGATAAATGGTTATACTTTGCACTTATATTTATAGTATTCTAAATCAAATAATATTGTTTCCATGATTGGTAAAGGAAATCTTTGAGGATAGTTCTCAAAGAAAGGAAAAGCATTTCTAAAATACAATTCTCATAAATGACTTTTATAACAAAGTCCGAAAGGACGGTTGGACATCATGTATTCAAAATACTAGGTAGTTTGGATAAAACATGAAGTATTGAGTTGCAAACTCAAATTGGCAGTAATTGACTACCAACGTATCTTTTCGCTTCATACATAAATGAGTAGGACTCATTGATGTAGTAATTCAAGTGTGAATTGAAAGAAAAGATAGAACTTTGTTTTACAGTTCACTAAGTGCCTGATTATGTGTAACAAAGTGTAAAAGTCAAGGAACTTAAAGAAATGGTTCTTAAAGTAAGGTTATGAGATATTGTACAATAAGAAATATAGGAAACAAGGAACGAAGAAAAGGAACAAGATTCCATTTCAACCCATGAGTTCATGTTATTGTAGTTAACTTAGCAATTCGTTATCTTCACAAGTATCGGATACTGCTTGAGTGTTCCACTTTAAAAGTGACCTCAAACTATTGAAGTTAAGCTAAGTTATCGACTTACAAGCTTAGAATAAAGTAAGAAGAGCTACATCAGTTGTAAGGTTGTATGCTTTGTTAAAAGACCTTTTGAACTAAAGGCTAGAACGAATAAATGGTTAGTATTATGTTCCATAATCAGCAAATGATCCGTTTACACAAGAAAAGATTCACATTTAAAGTAAAATAAATAGTTGCGAATGTATTTGAAGTCATGTTTATCCAAGCGTTGAGTCAGGAAATGCTTGATCAGAAACAAACATTTCCCTAAAATTGATAAACTCACTAAGTTCAAATCATGGGCATGATTTGCGTTCAGAATATCTTTAGCAATGTCACATCGACAAGAAAGTACTCAAGGCTCTATTAGATAGGCTCTTGATAGTTGATCGATTTAAAATCGTTCTAAGACAAGCAAGTCTTACTTGTTGAAACCGACAAAGTAAAGAGCTATTGTTCTTGGTATAGACAATTGACTCTGAAGGCTAAAGAGGATTCATTTACTTCAACGTCTCACAAAGAATTTGAAAGAATATGGCTATATTCATAAAATGTGAACAAACTTGACCTTGAATAGTTCAAGAGTTCGTGAAGTACAGAATTGACTTGGCAAGATATCAAAACGTCTAGATTAGATAGAGCGATATTTGCTTGAGCCAAGCGTGACCATATCAAAGTGTGTCTTCACAGAGACCTCGATGTCATTTGAAAATGACTCGAACAAAGATGGTTCACAACCCTTCCTATAAAGTTCTTAAAGATTTGCCCAAATGAATAATGTTACACTAAACGAAATGTCAAAGTTAAGAAAGGACGCCATATTTAGTTATGGATAGAAATAACTTCTAAACGTCTTTTCAAGTATATATCTAAGGCTGTTAGTCTTAGTGGCAGCTCACTGACTTAGTGGGAGCTAAATGACTCAATGGGAGTTCACCGACTAAGTTAAGCTAGGTGGCTTAATGGGAGCTTAGTGGCTCATTAGAGGCTAAGATAGCTCAAGTGGTAGCTAATTGTTTGTTTCACAACGAACTTTTACCCAAAGACAATATACATGTCTCTTTGAAAGCATTCAAGTGAGACTACGGGCATTACCTCCAAAACCTAATTGAGAACATAATGTTTATTGCTCTAAGTGGTGTCTTTCTGGAAAGTAACACATTTCCAAAACGACAAGTGGGAGGAAAATGAACTCGATGACAATCGAGCTTAGCAACAAACTAGAACTTAGAATCTCGGAAGACCTTTAAAAGGGCTTCGTGAGAATACTTGATCAAAAATACACAAAAGGACTTTAAAAGTGCCTTAAAAGAGAATTCATTTCTCACAGAACTTTTGAAAAGTTGGAGTAAGATCAAGAAAATCAAAGGGCATTGGAAGTACCTTGAAACTCAGTGTTTGATGCAATAACCCCGTATAGGTATAGAATTCACCAAAGGTTTGGGTTGAATCCTATAAATTTTCTATTAAGTTAGAAATAAACCTAAGACTTACAAGCATACTATTTACTATTAGATAGTAAAGGAATAATGCCTTGTAAGATAGCTACGACAAATCCAAAATTCGAATAATGGTTAGAGGCCATGAAAATCCAAAACAAACCCCATGTTTGAAAATCATGTTTGAAGCTTGATTAATTTGCATGAAAGGTGAAAGACCCATTGATTGCAAATAAGTTTTCAAGTAGAAACTAACAAATGTGGAAATGTATATGCATACATAGCTAGATTGGTTGAAAAGGATACAATTAAATTCACGGAGTTGATTTTAATAAAAACCTATTCACTTATTGGAATGCTTAAGTCTTTTCATGATTGATCTAGCAAAATTGCACATATGAAATATGGCTAAATAGATACCAAAAACGCCTTCCCAAAATAGGATTTTGGAAGTGACTATGGAATAGTCTAAGGGTATTAAAGATCTAAATAATGCTAGATTTGAAAGCAAGCTCAAGGAATCCGTCATGGGATTAAAGGAAGCATTGCATATATGAATTGGAACGTGTTTTCTCATAAAGTTAATAAGAGGATTGGCTTATGGAAAACATAGAAATTCTGATGAATAAGAAGTTTAGTGGGAGCAAAAGTAAAGGTCCAACGAAAAGTTTATGAACTCTATTGTGAAATCACTGTCAAATGCTAAATGCTTAGATTTGAAAGTAATTTCGACAATGGACCAAGAAAAATACGGTACTTAGTACATATTGGTATTAAGATCTATTGTATAGACTTAATAAAATGTTTGAACGTGTAAAGGATTTTACTGTGTTAAACATGAATTAAAGGACTCTGAAAGACTTTTGACCCGTATGTATAAAACTAAGGAAATGTTTGAACTAAGTATAAGCTAGGCTAATTACTAATTCAAACATGAAAGACTCTAATAGAGACCTTCAACCATATCACACAGCAAATCGATCAACCAACATTTATCGAATTTGAAAAAGAGTCAGAAGAAATGGTTCGATCCTCTTATTTTGATTTCTCGAACCGAGAGATTCATGAATCGGGATCCTGATGCCCCTTTTGAGGCTACTAGTCAAGAGACAAAGGTTAATATGGATGAAATCTAAAGGACCAATCCATTCAGTTCTACTCCTATGCATGCTTCCGCGGGCAGGTGAGATAACCAAACCACGTCTACAAAATGCCAGTACCATGCAGCTGCTTCAAAGCCAACGTGATGTTCCTTGGTCAGATGACCAAAATATTGGCGAATACCACATATAATCAAGAAAAGAGTACCTATAATCACATGAAAACCATGAAAGCCTGTTGCTAAGAAAAAGGTAGAACCATAAATACTATCCGAAATAGTGAAGGGTGCGCTCTCCGAGAGCCGTCGTTAAGCCAGTACAGATTGGGCTATCAAATCATAGATCTTCCAGGGAACTCTTCTTTCTTCTCTTACGAGATTTCTATTATTCGATTCAGCTTGAAAAGAAAGATCAAGCCTATAAGAGCTCTTCATCATGTTGAAAAGAAGAACCTAATAGAGTGAGAAAGGGCGCGACCTATCAAAGTAAATGCGCAATTATTTTTATTTTTATTTTTTTTATAGGACTTTTGCGACCTTGTGAGAAACTTGTTTCGAACGACGGCTGCGGTCCCTTATTTTCCTTAAAAAACAGGAAAAAAGGGACAAATCAAATGTCACATGGATGGAATAAGATTGAGTATTACTCTGCAATTTAATCCATCATGTACGCTATAATATGGAATCGTCACACGACTTACTTGCTTAGAGCATGTGAAGTATGTATGTAGTACCAATCAACCTGAATCTATGTAATAGATCGTTAGATTGTGGCCAAGAACATCCAAAGTACTTGGATAAGTAACAGGATGAGTTCTTGACTTATGGAAACAAATACAATTTGAGAATTGATGTTGCAAGCACAAACCTTGACAAAGATTAGATCCTTAACAAGGAAGCCGTTTATAAGCACGAGCTAACAATAAGTCGTGGCTTGATGATGGTAACATGGACGTACATCCGTGTGTAATGTGGAGGAATTTAAGGAAAATTTCCTTGATCACAAGTGATTAGGGTATCCCAAATCATTGTGAGTCGTTTATCCCATATCATTGTGAGCCGTTTGGAGTCAAACCCAAGCAAAGCATCATCAGGAAGTCTACTAAAATATATGTTGAGAATATTGTTGCCTTAATGGCGATAATAAAGAAGATGTTCTATGGAAAGTTCGTTGCTGAACGTTAATGATTGTAGGTTGTCAAGTTAAAGATCTCAATCACGAAAATGAGTGGGAGCCATCACTTGGACAGTAAATCCTAAATCACATATAATCCATGACACTCTCAAATTTTATCATCTTACTATGAAAGTGACCAGTAATAAAGATGCTAAGATTAGCAAAGTAGTTATAACTAAACCTATGCAATAAGTGAACGAAAACATTCACAATTGCATGAAAGAAATCAAGCATATTAGATATGGGTGTGATTTCTATAGATGTTTTATAAATAGTGATACTCCTAAAACATTCGGAAGAACCATTTATCATAAGTTGAACCTTTCAGGTTTTGAGTAATTAAAAATTTCATACAATTTTTTATCACTCCGTTTCTATTCAATTGTGGTTTAGAATTAAATAATGAGTCCATTCGATTTAAAGAATATTCAAAATAGGGTATCAAGACAATATCTTGGATAAAGAAACACCTATTAAGTGAACATTGAATATTTTAATCGAAATAATCCTTAATCAAGGTCATTTATATAGTGGATGATTAATTACCAATGGAGATTAGTGTGTAGTATGACTTATAGCACCGTTTCTTGTGCTATGAGGACATAAATCATTTTCACATGTATTGGTTTAGAACCATACTGGATCGGCCGATGAGAATACTTTAAGAGATTCAAAATCGTCATAAGTATACTTCTCATTATAGCTATGGGAACTCTTTTCCTTGACCATGAGTATTGTGAGGTCTCTTGTTTAAGTACTTGTCCGTTTTTTATGTCGGTCAAACGTCTGCCTTAATTGGGGATTATAACAACGGCTATCAGGTGCCTAGGTCCTCTTAGTGAGAGAAGCTACATTACAAGACTGGGAATGTCCCCCTACTAATAATAGAGAACATGTCTTGTTGTTTACAAGGCCTCTCGAAGAGCGAGTATGTGAAAATGCATGGCCATGCTCAGATGGATTTTAGAAATCATCTACTTATTAAAGTCAAACTCGGATTTTGAGAAGCACTTCTGGACGTAATAGGGATGACGAATAATCTTACCCTGTAGTTCATGAAGAGACATAGGAAAGGGGCTATACACTAAATGCGCACTTGTCCGGAAGGACAAGTGGGAGATTGAAAGAAATGGTGTCCTTCGAACAAGTGTATTATTTTAATAGTGGGTTCAAAATTATTAGAAAGCTAATATATTCAGTAAGGTCAAGTGATCAGAATTCCTAGGTGGAAGCCGCTTCCGATCGGTAATATTAATGCATAATTAATACTACATCTTAATCTTGAATGAACCCTTCGGGTCACATCCAAGCAATTTACAAACCAACATGACGAATTTTTCGAAAGAAATTAATGAGTCGCCTGAGTATTAAATATTTAGACGTCGAAAATTCGAGCTCAGAGCGTCGAAACCAAGTGTTGGAAGTCGAGTCAAAATAATAAAAGACGAGACGCACAAATAATAATAAATCGACAATATTTCCCAAATTACCCTTCATCGGAATGCCCCGATCATCCGAGTGCTAGGGGCATAATGTACTAGCATTGGTGGCTAGCATGCGTACCAAGAAGAGCCTAGGCTAGCTAGTGCATGCTAGCGCACCAATGCTTGCAGCCACGGCCGCAAGCTGCAGCAGCAGCAGCCCGCACAAGGTGTGCGTGGCTTACTGGCCGCAAGCAGCACTAGCCCGCACGCAGCAGCAGCCCGCACAAGCGTGTGAGGCTTGCTAGCTGCGAGCAACAGCAACTCGCATCAACATGGTGCTAGTAGCTGGGCCTCGGGCTAAGGGGAAACATGTGAAGGGAGGGTTTAAGTATGAGGGTCATGTGGCATAATGAGAGTGTGGAGTGGGGAGCAAGTATGGTCCCCTACTCTCCAAGTGGTCCTCACTTCCTTTTACATGTATTAGTGACACTTGTAGATTTATTATTAGTTTGCTTATTTATGTTAATTTATCTTTAAAATAAATTGTGGAATTTCATGCTCCCACATTGATTGGATAGAAATTCCCACTCTCACTTTTCCCTATAAATACCCAACTTGGGTTTTTGGGGAGAGTGCTTGAGTAAGAGTTCAATAGAGCATTGCATTAGCAAAAACTCTTAAACTCATATAAAACTCGGGTTTTTGTCGGACCTCGCGGTTGGACCTAAAAGCTGGTAGTTGTTTTTGCGGGTGGATCTCCGTTGAAGGCTCTCATTTTTTCGGGGCTAGAGCTTTCAAGTAAGAGCCCAATTTGTGGGGCGAAGCACACAACAAAGGTAAATTTCCTATTTTGCCCTTTTGTGTTTATTTATGAATTAGTGATATTATTTATTGCGAGCGTGATCATTGGCTCGGGTTTTTTCCGCGGTGAGTGGGACTCACCAAACCCCAACAATATATATATATATATACACACACACACACACACACACACACATATATATATATATATATATGTGTGTGTGTGTGTGTGTGTGTGTGTGTGTGTGTGTGTGTGTGTGTGTGTGCGCGTGTGTGTGTGTATGTGTGTGATTGTAGGTAGGTTAATTTAATTATTAGCACTATATAAATGAATGAACTTGTGTATTGTTGAATGTCAAATAAATGGAAATTATTGAATGCTTGCATCATCATTTTCCTGGATACTTGTTTGAGTCTTTCTCAATAGGAGAAAGTCTTTAATAGTCCCGGTTGTGACTGTTCTTTGACGTTTATTCTTACTTAGGTATTTAATGTATGTCTCTTTTTTTATTTTAAGGAATATCTCGGCTTATCATTTTCTCACCATGTTCTCTGGTGCATATGTAGGTAAGTTATTACCTACATTGTGTACTTGGAGAACTAGGGGAAAATGCTGCCGGATTTTCCTTAAAATTTAATAGTTGACATACATTCACTAGTGAGATTATACGTTCAAGGATGGGTTAGGTTGGAGTGATAAGGACCTTTTAAGAGCATTCATTTTTATGCGATATGGATGATACATATGCTATGTACTTTGATTGACATAATCATTGTTACATTTATACATTGTTTGAAATGTGTTTGTATGTTTAAAGGAAATTCAAAATGTCAATGGATCGCGGTGGGATTTATGGTAGACGTGATACATTGGAATTTTTTAATGGGGTTCAATAGTTTTGCAAGAGTGCTTCACAGTATCAGCTCAGAACGGGTGTCAATTACCTTTATTGTCCTTGTGTCAATTGTAATCATGTAATAAGGGTCGATAGTGTTGATACCATCATGGCTCATGTACAATGTCATGGGTTTAGGCCTCAATATCATGTTTGGGTTTGGCATGGTGAAAAGGGATCGTATAGAGAGAATGTTGTTGGCAATGAGACGCATGTTGAAAGTGTCGAGATTTATGTTGAAGAAGAAAATGGGAGTGATGATGGTGGAGATGGGGATGAGACCGAGGATGGTGGTGGTGATCACTTGGATGAGTATGTTGAAGGTTAATTTGGTGACCGATCTGATGTATTTGAGTCATTATCAGAGGCTTTAAAAAAGCCTTTGTATCCTGGGTCCAAAAAATACACAAAACTCCCAGCCGTGCTTACACGTTTTAACATTAAGTTTAAGCATAATTGGAGAGACACTAGTTTCACTTCTTTGTTGACTGCGTTATGTGATATGTTTCCTGATGGGAATGAACTTCCTAATTCCTACTATTATGCAAAAAAACTCATGTGTCCATTCAGTTTGGAGCATAAGAAGCTACATGCATGTCCTAATGATTTTGTTCTCTATCGAAATGAATATGAAGAGTTGGAGGAGTGTCCACATTGCGGTAAGTCGCGTTACAAGCAATCAAGCTACAATGCTGGTATGAAAGGACCTCCTACCAAGGTGTTATGGTATCTTCCTATTATTCCAAGGTTAAAGCGGCTATTTTAAATACCAAAAGATGCTAAGAACTTGAGATGGCATGTAGAGGTGTAGGCGTCGTTCGAAGTGCGCTTACGTAAAAGCGTGTAGTGAATATGCTTGGCACTCATAAGAAGTGGGAATTGACATATTATGATTAGGGACAAGGAAAGTAGGGAGCCGCCAACAAGTTTTTATCGAGCTTGTAAACAGTTCAGGGATCATAAAGGCAACCACGAATAAATTGACAACGATAGGCAACAATGATTGACTTGTGAAGGTTACACCCCATTCATAATCCATGAGACTACTAATTCCATATGGTTCGGAACCACGAAAAGAGGATCGGGGATGATGGTACGAAGTGAGTCATGGAGTCACATTCGCCCATATTGACCTCTACTTTATTCTTATAGTGAAAAGTGATTCCTGCAATCTCAAAGGCATATAAACAAAATATTCAATTTGCTCCAAACTATTCTTATGCTAAATTGGTTTAATATTAATGCAACACATTATTCTAAAATATCGTGATCACTTGATTAAACAACAAGATTAAAAAATGAACCTAAACCGGTTGTCCAAATTATCTTATTAGGTGTGATTTTCAATTACATATTCCCTTTAAACATGCAATATGGTGATCATAATAATAATAGAATACACATTAATATTGGAAGCAATTTAACAATAATAGTGTTAGTCAAATCGAATAATAAATTAACCTAATCATGATACTAGCAATATAAAAACAAAATAAGAGTACTTAAATTAATTAATTACTCACATTCCGCGCGCTCCTTTAAATTTCTTCACTATGAATAAATTGTTACTAACATCAATAAAAAAATATAAATCAAATTGAAACAATTAAATTAAATAAAAAGTAGAGTTGATTTGGTCAAAACCCTCATTTAATTATACCTTTCACGCCTTGGTTTACGGATGGAACCTCGAGTCAAGTATGGACTCCTTGGAGTGCTTAAAGGAAGAATGGTTTAATTAGAAATATAGGTTTAAGGCTTAGAATATGAGAGAGAGAGAGAATAGAATGATTGTGTAAAAGAGAGGAAGAGAGAAGGACTTGGTTCCCCGAACTGCAGAAATGAGGGTCTTATTTATAGGAAAAATAAGCAGAGGGAACACACGGAACCCTAAAAAGATAAAAATCCTAAAAATTAACACCACGACACGGTAGAGAACACCGTGACACGGTGCTAGGCACCGTCAGACGGGGGAAAATTCCATGACGCGGGGAAAATTGGAGTGACATGGGACGTATTTGACCTACATGAAGTGAAAACGCGTGAGGGGTTTACGCGGAAAAGAAATGAGAAAATTCGTGACACAGCAGTGTCCAACGTGGCACGGTACAGTATACCGTGTCACGGTATGGGAAAACGCGGAAATTACACAAAAAAAGCACCGTGACACGGTGAGAAATACCGTGTCACGGCATCTGGTACCGTGCCACGGTGGATTTTCACGCGAAAAAGCTTCGAAAAGAGCACCGTGCCGTGAAATGGTGCTTTTATATTGTGCGCAGTAATTCCAGTTTTTAAAATCATCATAACTTTTGATTCGTAACTTCGAATAAGACATATAATATATCACTGGAAATATTATCTAGTCTACTTTTTAACCCAATTGAAATCAGGTCAAAATCTTTTGTAGATTTTAAGACATGGCCGTTTTAGTAGAAGGGTACCGATTTTTGGGCGAGTTTAGTGTTTGGCTCATATCTTCTTCGTTTTAAATCGGAATTTGGGCTTATGATATATGGTTTCAAAGCTTATGTCAAGGCTTATCCGACAAAATAATAATTGGATCAAAATTAGAAGGTAAAAAATTTAGTTTCTCTCGGTTTTGCGATGTGGACACGAAAAGAGGAAAACAAGTTATGATTTAGGGAAATGAGCTAGGAAATGAATTGGTTTAAGAAATGTATTGAATGGAATATGGATTTAAGCACTCCAAAGATTAAATACCCGTCCTGATAAATAATGGCGGTGAAATATTGTTCATCATCGGGTTTGGTTTCGGGGAGATATTTTAAGGTGTCTACAGAAGCCACAACTTTGACTGAGTTTGTAGAAATGTCTAGTTAAAAAACGACAGTCAAAGTATTCGATAGGGACGATAAAAGAGTAAAGCAATAGAATACGTATCTGACACCAGTGTATCGGTGACAAATGAGTTTGGTAGGTTCCTATGCTTGAAGGAATCCACTGGATGACGTTTCGTTGAAACACTTTCCATGCCTGAGGAAAGTTGACTGAGGAGTTTGGTAGTTTTCTAAGCCTGAATAAATCTACCGGATGATACTTTCCATGCTTTAGGAAAGTCGACATATGAATTTGGCGATTTTTCTATGCTTGAAGAAACCCACCGATAATACTTTGCATGCTTGAGGAAAACCAACAGATGAATTTGGCGGTTTTCTATACTTGAAGAAACCCACTGGTTGAGATACTTTCCCTGCTTGAGGAAAGTTGACATATGATGTCATCGCTGAGTTCTTCGCTTTGAAAGATGACAACGACCGAAAATTTTCCATGCTTGAGGAAAAACTTGTCTAATAAGATTGCAAGTCTCTGTGTATGATGGTGGTTCAATTTTCCCCAAACGTGGTTTGTAGTTGGTTCGATTGTTCTCGAACGTGGGCTGTAATTGGTTCGCTTGTCCCCGAACGTGGGATGTAGATGGTTCGCTTATCCCCGAACGTGGGCTGTACATGGTTCTCTTATCCCCGAACGTGGGCTGTACATGGTAAGCTTGTCCCCAGACGTGGGCTATATATGATCCGCTTGTCCCTGGATGTGGGCATAATTAAGACCTGCAAAACAAATTTGTCAAGGGACTCGTATAGACTATGAATGACTTGACCAACTAACTTGACCAAGTTTGAATTGACACGACATGACATGTATATAACTTATTGTTGTGTGTGTATATGGTGTGTGTGTGCAAACATTAGCAACAAAAATTGCAAAAGCAAAAATTTTCCTTCATTTTTGTCATAAAACGAGTGGAAGGTACTAACTTTCTCCCGAAAAAGAAAGACGTGAAAAAAGAAGTTTTGTTTTCGAACTCCCCTCGATAAAAATTTTGAAAAAGTTTTTGAACTTACCCAAAAGAAAATAATCAAAAAGGGAAGAAGTTTTGAACATCCTCCTTGAGCAAGAAGAAATGAATCGTATGGATTAAATTGCTTGTCTTGAAAATAATTTATGCATGATGCATGTTCTTAGGCCAGGAGGCTGAGGAAAATTACATCACGTGACACGATAGATGAATGAAATCTGGTCATGGAGCTAAGCATCATATATGGTGTAAAGAAACGATCTTGAACGTCACTTAGGTCTAGAAGCTAAGCACGTATATAGATGAAGTGATTATTGCATAGTGAACGTTGCTTTGGTCAAGGAGCTAAGAACGATATGCTTTGTGTGATTACAAATCACTGATATATAAATGTTGCTCACCACATTATGAGATGCATGAAACAATGAACATTGCTAAGGTCAAGAAGCTAAGCAAGTTTACAATGTTTCTTTTAATGAATTTTTTCTTGAAAGATGATGAAGCATGCACAGTGTTGAAACAAGATTTTATGATAAAGGGCTCTTAAAGGGAAGATGATTGATATGGATATGGATGTGTGAGTGAAGTATATGAATGTGATACTAAGGCTAGTTGTAAGGGTTATGGTGATGGAAAGAGATGTGAGAAGAGTCAAAGATGATGACTCTTTAGGTTGGGTAGGATAAATGATGTGGGTTCAAGCCCCCAAGTCTAGCTCTAAATGGGTAGGGGTAAGCATTTGATATTCTTTGACTTGATCATGCATGGATATGAATATGAATGTGACCGAACCTCGATGTGAGGCTGCCTACGTATCCGTTAGGAATCAGGTCAAACGTAGCTCTAGCCGAACTTTGCACAAGTGTATGTACACCTCAAAGAAGTCTTTGAAGGGTTGTAATATGGATAAGTTGATGGTTTAAACAAGAAAAGGGTACAAGGCTCAAGACCCAAGAGAATCCCCAAAAAGTGTAATTGTGAATTTGAAAATTTTGAATTTTGTAGTTTATTTTCAACATTTGTTTTTTGAATTTCTTTTTTTTTTCATTCTTTTGAATCAATGTAGGAAATCTCAGATCATGCGGTCCATCACTCACTTAGAATTCATGTTTCTCAGGCACGGTACCAAGCAGTCGATAAGAGACGCAATTCGAGACGTGTTCGTATCAAAGACATTGGAACACTTGCCTTTAGACATTGTTTTATTGTTGTTTTGATGCCCCTTTTTTTTACTTGCTTTTTGAATGTTATACAATTACACATCATCCAATCCAAGGGTTAAGTGAATGTGGGTTGAAGAAAATGAAGGCCAAACGTTAGACGAGGCTCAAAGTGGTTAAAGAATCAATGGAATGTAATTGACCAGTAAACAGGGAATGACGGGGTTGCAAAGGTGCCTTAAATCATTGGTATACCTTGTGTTTGGTTCGGTAATTGATTTTTTTTTCTTTTTTTATTTATTTTTTATTTTTTTATTGCTTATTTTATCGAGATATAAAGGAACAATGCTTATTTTATAGATGGTGAATGAACAAACACAATAGAGTCTACAAAGAAAAACCTATGCTAGACATGAATGGGGGGAAGGGAAACGAAGAAAAAAAAAAGAATGAAATCTTGCACAAAGGGCTTGCCGTGTGCCTTGTCTTCATTACTTCTTGCCACCAGGAAGGACAGGAAGTTTGTTGGCATCTACCAAGTCTTGAACGGCGTCCTTCAGATTCCTACATTGCTCGGTAGTGTGGCCTCTTCCTTGATGATACTTGCAATGGGCATTGGGATTTTATTTTGCGCTCCTTTCTTCAGGTTTTGGCTCTGAAAATTGCCCAATACGTGTGATCAAGCCTTGACCATAAAAGAGATCAAAGGCCGCATCATAAGTCATTTTTAAAGGATTGTAAGTTCTTTTTTTCTTTGGCAATGGAGCATCAAGAGCTAACACTTTTTTTAGATCAACTTTGCTTATATTGTTAGTAGTATTTTTGTGCTTAGAAGATGAAGAAGAAGGATGGTCGTTCTTCTTGTTTTTCCAAGTGTTAATATTGTAACTACCAGCAGTCTCTATTAGCTCATCCTTAATGTTGATGCCGATGTCGTATACAGCTTCGAAAGTGTTCATGGAAGTAATTTGAGATGTTCCCTACATTTGTGAGTCAGATTTTGAATAAACAGGCGAACCATCTCTCTTTCTTTTGGAGGATATACCAAGAGTGAAGCTGTTTCCCTCCACCTGTTCACATAAGCGGTGAAGCCTTCATTATCTTTCTGCTTGAGAATGGAGAGTTCACGTTCAGAAGTTTTAGTTTGAATGTTACACTTGTAACGATTCATGAAACTATCAGTGACATCATGCCAAGTTGCAGTACGTCTGGCATCTAGGGAATAAAACCATTGTTGGCAAGCATGTTCTTAGGAGAAGGGGAACACCGTAGGGAAGAGTGTGACGTCCAATCCCTTAAGAGCCATGGTTGTAGAGAACGCCTTCAAATGGAATATTGGATTGTCAGTAGGCTTGAACTTTTGGAATATCAGTAGTGGAGAACTTTTCAGGGAGCCTGTCTTTTTCATCTAAAGGTGTGGGAGGATGTTCCACATAAGTGAAATCCTCAGAAATCTTAATCATTTGTTCCTTTAATTTGTCAAGGGTGGAAACAGTGACCTTGTTTTATTCCATGGTAGTGACCCTAGTGGTAAGGGTTTCCATCATGGCAGATAGTGCCCTCAATGGATTTTTTTATGTTCTCAATATCTTCCTTAGTGGCCATTGAAATGTGATAAGTAATGTGGAGATGGCGAATTTCTCTTTGAACGCTTCTTGGATTTAAGAGATTGTTGCGGTAATGACTCAAACCGTATTAATCTACCCCTACTCCTTGACCAAGTACTGTGAAATAAAAAAATTCACTTAATTGTTTGACTCATTGCTCAAGGTAGGAAAGGAAGGGTAAAAAATAGACATTTGAAAATAGGTGAGAAAAATCCACTCGTTTTTTTAATTAAGACGAAAAAAAGGGTGCATGAACCTATTATACAATCAGAAACGACCTGGTGCATGACTCGAGTTGGAATATAAAGAAAGTGTGTTGACTATACTTCACTCGTGAGTGATTAAGTGATGTTATAAGACTCGTGGTATGATCTTATGGCTAGACATGTGAACAGTAACCAAAATGACTGACACCTGGACCAATATTAGCACGGAAGACCAAAATAGGGGCTAACTGAACTTAAACTTGGGCACCGTATCACGGCGCAACTATCGTGTCACGGGAAACGTGCACCGTGGCGCGGTACAGGCTGCCGTGACACGGTACTGGTTGCCGTGACGCGACATTTTTTGTCGTGTCACGGTAATCAATTCCAGTTTATTTTTTTTTTTTTAATTTTTTTTTTTTTTTAGTTTTGTCAATTTAAGAGTTTGCGCTAATTACTAAGTGAGTACGATCCATTGGCAATCTTTAGTCATAAAATAATCCACAATAGACAAAGAAAGATCTTTAAGGTTAGGATCAAAACGATCAAATATGCACACATAGAACATGTAGACACAATGATGCAAAGAAAAGTTTGCAACCTATGGTTAAGTTCTATGTTCGACTATGGTCAGGTTTATTTGGTGTCAATAGGGTACCATGGTTAATAGTTTGGACGCGTTAGCAAGGCAGCCTCCCTTGAGAGTGTATGCCAACAGGCGGCTCCTCGAGTTCATGATGAAATAGAACTCGTCTCCATAGTTTGGGTGGATTTAAAAACTCGGATAAAACCATATTTCCATGAGCGTTTTTGGGTTGATAGAACTTAAATCCCCCGGGGCTAAGACGTATGTAGAACACACACGTTTTTTCAGAAAAATCGAAGGTACTAACTGTGAGAAGAGAAATAAGGCCACTGGAAGGATTTCAGGACTGCCGCGACACGGAAGAATCCACTGTGTCACGGTATGGGAAAACCCGGAAATTACACGGAAAAGCACCGTGACACGGTGAGAAATACTGTGTCACGGCAGCAGGTTCCGTGTCATGCCGTCAGGTACCGTGCCACGGTAGATTTTCACGCGAAAAATCTTTAAAAATAGCACCGTGAAACGATGTAAACTACCGCGTCACGGCACTAAGCACCGTGCCATGTCATCAGGCGCCGTGACACGATGCTTTTAAATTGTGCGCGGTAATTCCATTTTTTACCCGTTTTAAAAATCATCATAACTATTGATCAGTAACTCAGAATAAGGCATATAATATGACATTGGAAATATTATCTAGGTTACATTCTAATCCAATTCGAATAAAGTCAAAATCGTTTGTAGATATTAAGATATGACTGTTTTAGTAGAAGGGTGTCGGTTTTGGGCCGAGTTTGGTGTTTGGCTCATATCTTCTTCGTTTTAAATCGGAATTGGGCTTATGATATATGGTTGGAAAGATTATTTCATGTCCTATCCAATTAAATAATAATTGGATCAAAATTATTAGACCAAAAATTCAGTTTCTCTCGGTTTTGCGATGTGGACACGAAAAGAGGAAAACAAGTTATAATTTAGGGAAATGAGCTAGAAAATGAATTGTTTTATGAAATGTATTGAATAGAAAATGGGTTTAAGAACTTCAAAGATTAAATACTAAACCCAACCAATAATGGCGGTGAAAGATTGTTCACCATCGGGTTTGGTTTCGGGGAGACATTTTTAGGTGTCTACAAGAGGGAAGAAAAAAAATGGTTTTTTGAAGCAACCTGCCGACTCTCCACAATGTAAGAACATCGATATGAAGTCTAGGGCATTTGGTGATGAATTTAGAAAATTAAGGCTTGGGTTGTGCACGGATGGTATTAATCCATTTGGCACTCTTAGTACCAAACATAGCACATGGCCGTTACTTTTAGTGATTTAAAACTTGCCTTTGTGGTTGTGCATGAAACGGAAATACATAATGCTTTTACTTTTGATAAAGGGGCCAAGGAAACCTGGAAACGAAATTGTTGTTTGCCTTGATCCCCTTATTTTTTATTTGAGTAATATGTGGGACGAAGGTGCTGTCGTTTTTTATGCCCATAAGAACGGGATGTTTCTATTGCGTGATGCCCTTATGTGGACCATCACTGATATCCTGCATATGGAAACCTGTTTGGTACAAGAAAAAAGGGCATAAAGCATGTCCTATTTGTATCGATGACACACCGAATATGTACTTTTATCACTATGACAAAGATGTGTACGTGAGGACCCAAAGATTTCTTTGGCGCACTCACCCATATCGTAAGCAGAAAAAGGCCTTTAATGGAAAAGTTGAGGAGGGGGTTGCGCCTAGGCCATTAAGTGGAAAGATGGTTTATGCTAGAGTGAAGGGTATACCATGTGTTTTTGGTAAAACAACGAAACCAATTGACCCACATGCTCTCTTTAAAAAGGAATCGATCTTTTGGAAGCTTGAATACTAGAAAGAACATGATGTTAGAAATTATCTCGATGTGATGCCTATAGAGAAGAGTGTTTGTGATGAAATTATTAGGACAATTATGAACATTCTTGGAAAAACGAAGGATGGAAAGAGTGCACGATTAGATTTGCAAGCGTGGGGTGTTCTTCCGGAATTGTGGGTTCAAACAAAGGTAGGGAAGAAAAAGGTAAAGGAAAAGGGAACCAAAGATGGTGGAAAAAACCATAAAGGGAAGCGCAAGGAAAGGCCCGGGTATCTCAAAGAAGAAAGGTGACGACGGAAAAGGCAAGAACCAAATGTTGTATTTACCTCCAGCTTGCTACACATTACATTATTAAAGGAAGAAAAACGAAGGTTTTGTGCTTGTTTGTATGACATTAAGCTTCCATTTGGGTTCTCATCAAACATGAAAAGGTTTGTTTCCTTAAACGTAGAATTGAAGTTGACAAGTATGAAATCCCATGATTGTCACATGATGATGCAAGTATTCCTACCGATTGCAATTCGTGGTATTTTACCGAAGCACATGATGAGAGAAGTTATTACAAGCCTCTATGGGTTTTTCAATACTATTTGTAGCAAATTTCTTGATCCCTTTACACTTGATGCTCGCGATCTCCAAGAGAATGTAGTTGTAACTTTGTACAAATTTGAGATGTATTTCCCACCGTCACTTTTTGACGTAATGGTGCATTTGATTCTGCATTTGGTTCATGAGATTAAGTTGTGCAGTCTAGTCTTTATGAGGTGGTGCTACCCTTTTGAAAGACACATGAGTACACTGCAAGATAAAGTCAGAAATCAAGCCCAACGGGAAGGCAATATGATACAAGGAATTGTGTCCGAGGAGATTGGGAATTTGGTGGCAGAGTATGTTGCCGTTGCGGAACCTATTGGGCTTCCCACTTCCCGACATGAAGGGAGACTTGGTGGTCATGGCATAATTGGGTCGAAAAGGATCTGGGCTGTTAAAATCAAATTTTGCATGCTCACCTATTTGTGATGCATCATATATTGCGGAGGTCCACCCATATTTAGAAGAGCACATGTATAGTTTGCGTGTTGAATTTCCATTAAAAGGGGAAAGAGCATTAATGCAGTTGCATAATAAGATGTTTGTGAAGGGGTTCCATGATCGTGTGATGCATCAATTTGATGAGACTGTGTCTGATACAATAAAGTGGCTAGCTTATGGTCCAAAGGGAGATGTTTATTCATTTGAGGGATATGACATAAATGGGTACACATTCTGGACTAAGAGTCGGGATTAGAAATCCTCATCGAATCAAAATAGTGGTTTCACTCTTGTGGCTTCATCAAGAGAGTTTTCAAGTGCAAAGGATACATCACTAGTCGACGCACTATTATCATACTACGGACGAATTCAAGAAATATGGGAACTAGATTACCGTGAGTTCAAGGAAGGTCTATTCAAGTGTAAATGGGTCGATAATAATAGGCGCAACGTCAAAAAGGGCGACTTCACTCTTGTAGACCTTGGCCACTTGCGGGATAGTCTGGAACCATTCATCCTTGGAACTCAAGCTAAGCAAGTGTTCTATGTAACTAACCCATCCGATCCAAAATGGTCCATCGTCCTTGCTGGAAAAAGGAGAATTTTAGGGGTTGGAGAGGTTGAAGACGAGGAAGAATATGATGCATTTGATGATTCTCCCCCTTTTACTGCTCCTACACATGATGTAGCAACTGACGTAGACGATGATGCTACTTATATTCGATCTGACCACAATGAGGGAATATTTGAATGAGGTACTTTTATTGATGCATGTTTTATTTACTAAATATCTTTCGCTCCTACAACCTTGTTTATTTCAGGAAGTATTTTACTTTTTTGTCATTTTCAACGTATTAGCATGTAATATACACTAAATATGAATTTTTAAGAGGATTATATGTGAATTTGTTATGAAAACAAAGAAGTTGGGTAAGTGTTTGGCTTTTTTGGTGCCTCAGATTTGATTGCTATTACTGATGACTAACAACTTGCTTTGCTTGTTACTGTAGGTGTGTATATATCATTGATCCTGATTGAAACCTTCATTGTGATGAGGATATGGATGATATGATGAAGATGATGACAAGTTGTATGATATTAAAAGGAGAGTAATTTAGGCGAATCGGAAGACCAAGCTTATGACGAGTTGCAACGTAGGCTTGATGAATATGAGTGTATAGCTGAAAGTGCCCTGCCTATTCAGGATAATGTGGTTTTTGAGTTTGTAGGTGATTCACAAGATCAAACTCAAATGCAAAGTCAAGTGAAAACCACTGGTATTGGAGGAGGGGTAAAGGCACCGGTGAACAGAAAGAGTAGTTGTGCAACGAAAGCTTTCAATAAACCCGGGGTTACCATGGTGCTTGAGTTTGATGAGTTAGTTCAACCCACTGGCCAATGGCGCGACAAATTTTCTAGTCGAATTGGCATCACTACTACAATTTCCATGTTTTTGCGACGCTTTATAGGCTATTTTTGGACGTAGAAAAATGTCGAAAATTTTGTTCTCGACGCTTTTGAAAAGCGCTGAAAAAAAGTGAGTCGAGATTTCTTTTGGACGTAAAAAAGCGTCGACAGCCACGACGCTTTTTGGTGTCTAGATAATTATACGGAATGTCCAAAAATGGGTTGGTTCGCTCTATCTCTCAATGTTTGCGACGCTTTTACATGTCTAATGTAAGTAGGATTGGGGACGCTTTTCGTTGTCCATATATCTTTTCGACGCCTTTTGTTGTCCATAAGTTTTAATTTGGGAGACGCTTTGTAGCGTCCACTTTTTCTTTGTCAGGAATTTTCTTAAAAAATGCAAATCAAATGTCCTTAACGTAAAAAAGCGTCCACAATATTTTTTGTAGTAATTTTTTTATACAAAATTAAAATTACATTCATTACAATGCATATATATAATTATATATATATAATTCAAACATAATAATAAATATTTATGTACTAGATAGATAAAGCTAGCTAGCTAGCGATTAGTCAACATTGTAATTTGTTCATAGTTAATTAAACTATCCGACAAAATAATTACAAAAAAAAACATCAACAACATGGTCGTCAAAAACAAAAACTTTAATTAGCATCAACTAAAAAAAATATATTAATAACACAAAGACTAAAAACCCCAATTAGCTGCACTTGATAAATCGTTGATGATGACAGCTCATATCTTGGTAGTCGCTAGTTTTTCTTCTAAAATATCCACCCTAATTCATTTCCATGTATTCATCAAATTACCTTTTCCAACCTTCAAGATAAAATTAAAAAGTAATTAGTACATATATATAAATATTAAACATACTGATGAAACTAGCTTTTTTATAAACTTTATGACTAAAAATCAATGAAATTATGAATAAAAATTTTCAAAAACCCAGTTGGAATAAAATACATTAAAAACCTAGAAACAATATATAAACTCAAATTAACCCAGCTGCTGTAAACAATATGCGAATGGAATTTTAATATGACAACAACCTGATTCACAAATCTTAATCAAACCTTACATTAAGAATACATCTTATCAAAGCTCTTAATCAAAAACTATATCACACATGTTAATCAAATACTATATCAAACCCACCATTCCAAATTTATCAAATAGCAATTAAAGATGAAATAACATAAATTTGTGATCCCCAAATTTGCATATATAATGAATTAGCACATATTAAATAATTTTAACACAACATAATATATTATAGTATGAGGTTTAAACACAAAACAACAGGAAGAACGAGCAAAGCTAAATCTGTTATTCAGATACCAAAAATCAAGAATAAATACTTCAATAAGATCAAGAATTTTGCACTCAATATTTCATGAAAAAATTACTGTCATAAACATTATATTATATGGAATCATGTAAAATGGGTTTCAAGTAGACGAAGTATTAAGAATTTTTCACTTTCAAATCAGTATAAAATAGATCTCCTGTTTGAACTTTGAAGGCACATATTTTTTTATTTTTTTAAAAACCCCGTTTAGGGTGCCTTATAAGAGAATCCACCAAAACATGGAGAGTAACCTCATAACGACAATAGAAATCCCAAATTTGTTCAACGCCATATGGTAAGACACGGGCTAAATTATGAACAACTATATTCCCGTCCCGCTTAACATGGCACCAAAAAACAGAGTTAAAACTAGTAGAAGAAGATAGTATATCATCTAGGATTGCGTCCAAATCAGTGAAATAGACTGCAGCCTTCGACAGTCTGATGGCCATGTATACTACCTTCGACAGTCTGATAGCCATGTGAGTCTGGCTGTCCGATTCTACGACAATGTCAGCTAGGCCAAAACACTTGGCCAGTCTGATGGCTATAGCTACTACTTTCCCTTTAGCCACAATGGGGGTCTAGTGAGCTCTTATACGTTGTAAAGCAGAGAACAACACCTCGCCTGTCCAATTCCTAGCAATAACTCCAACACCCACCCACCCTTCTATGTGTAGGGCTGCATCATAGTTGAGTTTGATCAACCCTTCAGTTGGACAAGAAGGCACATATTTAAGGAAACACCATACATCAATATTAATTCCTCATATTCAAGGAAACACCAACCTATACACCAGCCCTATTGTGAACCCAAAACACCAAACCCTCATAGTGACGTCATGAGATCGACTAATCGAGAATCGCTTGACCAGCAAGAATTCAGTTTAGATCGGAATCCTAAAGCTCTAGATTATGAATCATTAAAAAAAGTAGTAAAGGAAGGATTCTATTTTGCATGAAGTATCTACCAGCAAAGATTCTAAACATATGAGCAAAAAAAAAATAGCAGATAAAGGGAAAATACACAAGTTTTCAACTCAACTCCATATCTCAACCATCAGATTAAGGAGGGGATTACATTTGAAGGGTGTAGCATGCTCTAGAAATTGACAGTTTGGTAGCAAAATACTAATTAAACTTAAAACTTAAAATGGCTTT
The DNA here is from genome assembly GCF_948465745.1 of Chenopodium album. Classification (NCBI taxonomy): domain Eukaryota; kingdom Viridiplantae; phylum Streptophyta; class Magnoliopsida; order Caryophyllales; family Amaranthaceae; genus Chenopodium; species Chenopodium album. The sequence continues at coordinate 43,732,417 of NC_137842.1, read as the reverse complement.
AAGATGTGCTCATGTTGCCTAAGGTTGTACGACTCACCAGCATTAGCCTACTGTGGGCTCTTATAGTCAGATAGGTTCCGAGGCACTTAGTGCCTAGTATGTTTTTAGCTTTTATCCTAAGAAAGGATTGTTTTCTCACCCATTTATTTACATGTGAATCCGTAAATGCCTCAATTTTTGTCTGTGTTAATGTGATCAGGAACAGGAGTAGTGAGTGTGTTTCTTCTATCCTAGAAGTTCAGAAGTCTAAATGCTGGAACAAGACACTTTTCAAGTGGAAGCTAACTGTTCTTGATGGCAGCACACACCTTGGTGAAGGGCTCGTGCAGGGTAACAGAAGCAGTTATCTTGTGGAAGCTATGCTGAAAGGAGCTACATAAGCTATGAGTCACATATTGTGGCACTTAAAGGCATATACGCCAGATTCAAGACTAATCAAATGGCTGCAAGGAGATCGAACAGGAGACTTCCATGTTCGTGACAAACTTATTAGACTTAGAAACCTTCTACCTAGTTTCTTATAAACACGACCTTGAAATAAGTCTAATATTAGTTTTAATTTCTAAATAATCAAGAGAGATCTTCATAAACTAATACCTCAGTTCATGCAGCCATAAGTTTATATCAGTAACAACTCTAAATATCAATAATAGGGATGACTTAATAGTACCTGTGTGTTTGCCATACCCAAGAATTAAGATGTCTTGCTAAGAAGATCTGGAAAAGCATTCCCTTGATGAACCGCACCCACAATATCAAAAAATTGTCCAACAAGCATTTTATGAAGTAAATTATTTTGTTTGACCTTGTCTTTTAGCTTTTCATTTTCCTTTTCAAGTGTATCATTTTTTTCGTGCAAAGAAGTTACTTATTCTTTAACATTGTCCATGAAATTAATCCTACTTTAAACTTTTCCATAACATTTCTTCCTTAAGAAACCACGTACCCTGTAAATGTCGCCCTTTTTTACCCCTAGTCCGTAACCTAAAGGATGATCCGGAATCTCATCGCAATACATGGTATGGTGAAAAGCTTCATCTTCAAGCTCTTGTTGTGACTTTTTAGGATACAACATCCTCAAATCTTCAACCTTAGCGTTGACATAATCCTGTACCAAGTTTAAATAATGAACACGGGGATTAAAAACAGAGCAACACATTTAGCAGACCCTCTAGCGTAATTTCTGCAGTGACTATGTCAGGAATCATACCACAAAATCTACGGTGACTGTGTTGGGAAGAAAGCTTCTGTCCTTACCCGTATGAGCTTTTATCCAAAGAGCAATAGTTCATTTTTTTTCTCCATGTTCATCTTCCTATTAACAATAATGTCAAAAAGAGCATTATAAGAGAAATCGACAACAATGAGATGCATTATAAATAACAGAATGTATATGAATAAGAGAAAGAATTATATTCATTTATATGTACTTTTTTAGCTTATTCATGCTACAAATCGTTATTGTTATTTATTTGTTTTCTTATATTTTTGAGACTAACACTCTTTAAGTAAAATATAAAAGGCCACATATATAACTAATCCATACATAATCAGCTTTGTTGGTTTGCAAAGCTATAAGAGCCAGATCTGTAAAGCTGATTCACGAAGGCTCATGCTTTTTTTCTAGCTATAGACAAATTCTTCACTCATATTCAAACAATTAGTATTTGTCAAATAATTCAACCAAGACTCACTAGTAGAAAAAGTGCTATTTGTAACTGGCGAAATTGACTTTTTGTAACTGACATTGTTGGTTGCTAATGCCACTGTTACAACTAGTGAAAATAATTCGTAACCGGCTAATATTAGTTAAAAATAATGTACTATTCGTAACTGGCTAAACTTAACGCTAGTTACAAATAGTCTATTTTCAAGTTAGAAATCATACTATTCGTAACTTGCATTAAGTTATGTCGGTTACAATTAAGGTATTAATAGTAACTAGAAAATCTTAACGCCAGTTACGAATAGCATTTTATTATATTTTTAAAAAAATGGCAGTAGTAGCAGCTGCCACCACCCACGCTACACTTTTTTTTTTAAGCACCATATATTATTAACCCAACTTTTATAATAAATACAATGAATATTAATCTAAACCACGCAAGGCCCAATTTAATCGACATTACATCATCAATTATACAATATAGAACATGATGTACTAATTAAAGATTAATATATTAGTAGTAGAGAATATTTTGTTTACTTTTGCTTTCTCTGAATCCTAGTACTTCACCAACTTTACCCAATTGTTACTAGATATTCCATGCGGTGGTTCCTGATTACACATCTCTTCCACTGTTTTCTCATATGGCTTGTAATGTTGTTTTTTCAAAGAGAATCTGAACTGTCTCCAGGCTTTATTGGCACGCTTGAGAGCTTGGTTGTCATATTCTACACCATTAGAATCACAAAGTGGTCCTAAATAGTAAGACATTATGAAATGTGTAAGTAACTTGTAATTGGTCTTACTTGAAAAAAAGCTAATAATTGATCAAAATATTTTATGCAAAGCTAGTGTTCAATGTACTTACTCTCATATCTGTAACTATCCTTCCTTTTATTTGGTTGTCGATTGCTTGCCAATTTTTTTCTCAAACTGGACAATGAGTCTCCATCTTTGCCATCATACCAATGAATTTAACCAATATATGTCCACCTTTCCTAATCGGTTGGCATAGATCATTGAACTCAACATAGTACTTCACGCCACTATTCCTCCAAACGTCAATCGGTAGAAATATACCACTCACCAATGTAGTATTACCATTTGCGTCTACAAAAACAATAAAAATAAAAAACCATTAGTTTACTAATTGGAAAACATGACTTAGGGCTCTTGAAGAACTAATTTTGCTTTTAATTAACATCATGCAACTAATACTCATCTATTTTATACAACCACAAACGAAATCTTAATGATAAAGTAAATTAAATGATGAAGGTAAAAAGATTACCTATGGTCAAAACCTCCTCCTTATCATCAAAATTTATGTCTACAGGCCAATCAGGAAGTGACTTTAGTCGTAGAGACTTAGCTTTTTTCAGGATCTCATTGGAATTTTCACCACTTTATTGTTGTGTATGTTTAAACTATGGAGTTGGTGCTGAAGTTTTCACGACACTAGTACCAAGGTTCTGAGAACCTCCCTTCCCAGGTTTAGGATGTTGAACTGGTGGGTGAGAAGTAGGAGAGGAAGCTGAACGGTTGTTAATGGAATTGAGTTTATTTGAATGTGGTGTATTAGGTGGAACCCTAGAAGAGAGTTGGGGTAGGTTCTTTGACTAGTAACATGAAGAATCCTTAATTGAACTTAATGTTGATCCAGTTGGACGTTTTTTCCAAATAGATTCTAGTTTGTTAAGTGGTGGTTGTGCATATTTGTAGTTGTATCAGGTGGAGAAAATGGCCCCCACTTATTATTCTTAAGAACCTCGGCTGGTGGTGATTGAACAACTTTTTTTTGGTTGGTTTGGAAGTAAGTTCACTTACAGATGATAGTGGATCGTGCAACTTAGATGCATTTGTATTTGGTGACTGTGATGATTGTGGATCATGTGACTTAGCTGTGGCACCAAGTATTTCCTTTCCTCTCTTGCTTTGATAAGTCATCTTGTACTATATATAACACTACAAGATAATTGATGCAAAAAGATCAATATATCTAAACTGATATAAGAACGATGAATAAATAGCAACATATTAGAACTGGAATAACATGATATCCAACAATAATATAAACAAGAACGGCAAAATAAATCTCTGACTAGCTCATTCAGCAAGCCACTAATAAATCTCGTGTTTGAGAGTTCTAACCCTTAGCTTTTATTCTCATTTTGTGACACTTAACAGCTTTTCTCTTGTTGCTGCAAACCAAGAATACAACATTTTTATGACCTCTTCATGTGAACATTTTTATGGATAAGACTATACATATATACTCTCCCATCTCCAATTTTAAACCCCTTCTGGCCCATTACTAATTATACATATAGTACAATTATATCACAAGACTTTTTAGGTCACTAATTTCCATCTCTTTAGGGTTATGGATAATTCAAGGCAAAGGTAAAGCCTTTTATTTCCCTTATGATTCTTAGAACATCTAACATAGACATATATCAATCCAACTTCTTTTGAGGTTTTAAAAGTAGGATAACCTTAACAATCCTTTTTTTTTATCTTAGGAAAGAAGAACATCAAATTAAATTACTTCATAATCCAAGTACACCAAACAGAGAAAAAATCAGTAGGGGCATGCTTACAAAGACAGCACTGCAAGCCCTTCACCAAATCCTAAATATAAGCAGAAGAGAATGACAAATATAAGTAGTAATTACATCAAAATTATCCATAAAATGCATTACTAACCTTAACAATCAATTTAAGGACATAATCATTTTGCTACGTATCAAATGTGTTGCCCAACAAAGTCCTCCAATCAACAAAATTGCATTACAATATACAAAGTATGTCTTATACATTTTCCCTTACAAAACCCGAACAACAAAGAGTTCCTTTAATTAATGACGTGAAGTTCTTGTTTCGTTAGAGGATTAAAAGTACAATAATTTCAAATTAAAAACCATCAATTTTATCCAATCAACAATATTGCAATTCACACATGTCCTATCTTTCTCCTTTAAAATGCAAAAATATGGAAACTGACTAAAGCTTCATATCTCATAATCAATGAAATGAAGCTCACAATCATCACAAAATAGAGATTTAACTTCTAAAATAAAACCTAACACCAAAAGAGTTCCTCCAATTAAAAAACAAAGCATAATTTTTTAAAATGGAAAAAAATCAAATTAGCTTAATTTACAGCTCCATTCATTATCAAAATACAATAAAAAACTCTTGTATATTTAGTTCATTTGGTCCAAACTGGCAATGAACAAACCACCTCCACCCACTGTCCCGATTTACATCAGACAATAACACCATCAAGCAGTAGCCTTTTTAAGGAGGGGCAGCACACTAGTAGAAAAATACAAATAGGCACCCCCCTAATGGCACCGGTTTAGGCCAAACCGGTGCCAAAAACCGGCCTAAAAATGAGCAAGTTTTTGAACAAAGAGAAATGGCACCGGTTCAGCTCAAACCGGTGCCAAAAATAAAAAGGGCACCGGTTTGAACCGGTGCCTAACTGAACCGGTTTTTATTTATTAAAAAAAAACCCGCCCATTTATATACCCCAAACCCTAAAAAATGACCCTATTCTCTCTCTCCTCTCCTCTCCTCTCCTCCGCCTCTTTCTCTCTCCTCTCCTCCTCTTTCCTTCTTCCTCATGCCAATTCACCATCGATCTTGCTTCTTCATTTCTATGTATTTCTGAAACTCCTCCTCCTTTCTATCACTTGAAGACGAAAAAGAAATGGAAGATAACAACAAATCGAAGACCAAAAACCGCGGTTTGATGTTGTTTTCGACTTTGATGTTTTTCGATTTCAATTTCAATTTAGATTTTGATTTTGTTTTTCAAGTTGCATGCGGTTTTGGGGTTTTGACTTCGTGATTTTCAGGTTTTTTTTTCGATTTTCAAGTAATTTCGATGTTTTATTTTCGTTTTTCGATTTTTTTTTTCAATTTCTGGGTATTGTTTTTCGATTTTTTTTTTCAATTTTTGGGTTTTGTTTTTCAATTTCTGGATTTTTTTTTCAATTTCTGGGTTTTGTTTTTCGTGATTTTCTGGGTTTTGTTTTTCAATTTCAAATTTGATTGTGTTGTTTTCGATTTTGATTTTGTTTTTCGATTTCAATTTCAATTTCGATTTTGATTTTGTTTTTCAAGTTGCATGCGGTTTTGGGGTTTTATTTTCGTGATTTTAAGGTTTTTTTGATTTTCATTATTTTTTCAATCTCTGGGTTTATTTTATTTTTGTTTTCAAGTTTGTTTTAATCAAATTTTTAATCAATTTCGATTTTGATTTTTTTTTTCAGATTTTGATTTTTTTTTTTCGATTACAATTTTTTTTGTTTTCTGGGTTTTTGTTCGATTTTAATTTTTTTGTCGATTTCTAATTTTTTTTCTGGGTTTATTCGAATGTTGTTAGATTTATTTTTTGGGTTTTTTTTTTAATCGAATTTAATTTTATTTATTTTCTGGGTTTTTTTATATCGAATTTAATTTTATTTATTTTGTGGGTTTAATTCTTTTTTTTAACTGTTGTGGGTTTTTTTTATTTTTTTCGCAGCTTGTTCATTTTAATCAATTTATTGTTGATGTTTTAATTTGCGCAGGTATACATAATCCAAGAATCAAGAATCAAGAATATCGGGATTTTTAGATTGTGATGTTGTAATATTTTTTATTTATATGTGTAATTTTTTTTTATTTATAAGTAATTTTTTTTATTGATCTATGCTGTAAAATTTTATTGATTATATGTTAAACAGAATCGTTTATATTGATTGTGATGTTTGATTTATATTTTGTGTTTTAATTTAATTTAGTGTATTTAATTTTTAAGCAAAAAAAACAAAAAAAAAATTGATTTTTGAGGGTTTTTTGGCACCGGTTAACCGGTGCCAAAAACTTTGAAAAAAAATTTAGTGGGCCTTTTTGGCACCGGTTAACCGGTGCCTATTCCACCCTATGGCACCGGTTTTGAACCGGTGCCAAAACTTGGTTTTTGGCACCCCTCACATAGGCAGCGGTTCAAACCGGTGCCTTAGACCGGGTTTGAACCGCTGCCAAATGCATTTTTTCACCTAGTGGCAGACCGCTGAGGAGGAGGGGACAAGCAACTTTATCTTATTTTTTGCTACTAGACTTATGTAGTAAAGTGACAAAAGTAGTACTTGTAGTAATTAAGGCTTTATTGCCATTTTTATGCTTGTAATGGTAGTATAAATAGAAGTAGACTAGCAATTGGGAGGGCATCTAGAAAATTATTTGTATTGACTTTGCAGAGTCATGGCCAATTCGGTCTTTATTTGAGTGGAACCATGAGTCTGTTGCAAAGATTTTGTATTTTTCATTGTTATAGGGAGGGGAATAAATTTACGGATCGTCTAGCTAATGTAGGTGTTACAAAGTGGCATTCTAAAAACACTAAGTCAAAATACAATTTAAATTTAATATCATATCGTGTATTATTGACACAAATTGAACAGATAAAAATGTATATAACCCTTTTACTCTAGTGATCTTCATTTCCAGTTAAAAATGACAATCTATAAGCATATAGCATACATAGCCACATCCAGAGGGCAAAACATATCAATATTTACTTGAATAAGCAACAAGCTCAACCTAAAATACTTAAAACAGTAGAAGCTATAGTCACAACCAGGTAAAAGGAGTAGTCCTTAATTGTTACATTCCTTGCTCAGAGACAAGATAACAGTTTGCATACAAGGAATTAACAAAGAAACCCCAACAAAGAGTATACATATATCACAAAGCAATTTAGGGTAATAACTTGTAGCAGCAATAATTTGAACAAATAATTTATTAGTTGATTCACAAAATAAACAATAATGATAGATATCACAAAAAACAATTACCTCTTTCTTATTCTCTAGTCTCCTTCTCACTTCATGAAAGGGATCTGCCACGTGAAATCCATAGATTAATAATGAGTAAGAGTGTGAATTTAATATTTATGAACATGCTAAACCGGCATTCAGCATACTATCTACTAACACACTAAAGCTTACCTACAACAAAAATAGAAGGCTTATACAGTCCAGTTAATCATTTACCCCAATTAACCTACATTTTGAAGCAAAATCCTCCCAACTAAATGTTGCATAGACATGCATATCATTAAACCAATACTCTCCTCAAAACTGACTAGTCTTGTAATAATGAGAAATTGATACAAAAATTCAGAAACACTGTAGTCTAAACCCTCACAAGACTCACAACAAACTTGAATTATTCGAACTAATTCAGGGCATCTTGTGAAATCCAAAGATTATATGTCACTAGTCTTCCAATATCTCCACACACGGTGTCCCCTTTTGAAACTAGAGTGTAACATAATAATGCCTTATATCAACTCAAAAATCTAGCCTTAAAATTAAGAAAATTATGGGGTCACATTCGACAAAAGTTGCCTCATTCCTCATAAATCTCAGTTTACTCCACTTTGTGTTAATAATAAGAATAATCTAGAAAGACGGTCTCAAAATTGATAGACACTCAAGTTAAAACCTCACCTTGTCATTGACATTAGCACCTTTGAGTCTCTAGGAGTAAATCCACCGTCCAGGAATGACAATGTACTGCCTAGAACCAACCTGAATAAGAACAAAACATAAAAACTCCAAATTAATCACAGAAATGACAGTAATTTAATAAATTTTTCTCATTTTTCCCCTAAAAATACTAATAATCCACTAAATTACACATTAAATCAGTGACAATTAACCAATCTTTTAATTCAATATTGAAATAACAAACAAGAGCAGCAATAAAATCTATCCATAAGAGTTGAAATAAGAAACAAGATTGACTAAAGACATTTATTCCATTAACAACTTTGACAAATTTCAATAAATAAATCAAATATAAAATTACACCTAATCGAAGTTATGAACTCGAACAAAAACAAACACACACTAATAGAAAAAAATCCCCAAAATGTTTTAAGCCAATTATTTAGCTATATCAAACAAGTCCCTAGGCTTAGTCTTCACAACAAGACACCATCCTTTTTGTATCACATCCTCAACATAAAAAACTTGCTTTGCTTGAGATGAGAAAACAAACGGATCATCATGTAAATATTGACCGATGTGCATCAACTTTGAGAAATTGACACGAACAATTCCATTCCGGTTTGTTTTGATACCCCTACGAATATCGACCCAATCACAACGAAACAACACAAACTTAAAAGAACCATAATAATCTAATTTAAATATTTCTTTGAGATTTTCATTATATTTGTGGCCCTTGGCTTCCACCATGATTCCTAAATATTGAGTTTTTTGAAATCGCTCACGATCCACAATAACAAATTTTTAACCATTATTAATAACACTTTTCATCCTTTCCACCCGGTTACTCAAGCCACCAGCTAAGGCTTTTCTTAACTGTCCTTCTACCGTGCTATCATCTAAATTATGGACCTATAATTCGGGACTATATAGTTAGACTAAAATTGTTGTATAAAATGAAAATTAGAAGAAAAAAAAACTAATTGTCATAGCATATAACCTGGTTTTGCAACCAATCTGCAAATTCATTAAATATCCACTGATTTTCAAAAGACTAATTAGATTGACTTCCTCCAACGCCATTCTCTTGCCGTTTTTGTTTTAAAAACTCACTATCGAGATTGCAAATGTTATGTTAATAACAAGTAAATATTGGACGCTTTGAAAAACACATAATGCTACATTGCTACTTACTCTATAACTGGTGTTAGTTCATCAGAATGAAGTAAAACATAGCGATGTGCTTGCTTTAAAATTTTACTCCCTCCGTTTTTAATACTTGCTCCATTTCTCCATGCGCGGAGTTTTAGGAGAAATTGTAGAAAGTAATAAAAATATGGAGTTAGTGGGGTATTAGTTTGGAGAATAAAAAATTATAAAAAGCAAAAGTAGTGGAACAATATTATGTTGGGTCCACCAAGTATGAGAAATGAATTAAATATTGTAAAAACTTTCCAAAAAAGGAAATGGAGCAAGTATTTAAAAACGGAGGGAGTATTATCTACACGGACATTTTCTTTCTTTCCAACAACACGACCACCAGAGTTATATAGATAGTTGTCAGTGTTTGATACACCGTCTTCATTCCTTCTAGGTCTATTAAATATAGTTTCAATACTTTCTAAATCTCGAACAGAATGCAATTGTCCCCCACAAAAGGTAACCTTCAACTATAGAACCTTCTGGTTGCGCTTTATTGCTTACATGAGATTTTAAAAAGGCCAAGTACCTTGAATTATAATAACCATTATGTATTAGAATGTCAAAAAATAAATATATATATAATAATAATAATAATAAAAATATCACCTTCCAATGGGATACATCCATCTGTAATGAACCGGTCCGCCAAGTCTGACCTCATCCACTAAATGAATTAGTAGATGAACTATGATCGTAAAAAATGTTGGTAAAAATTCTATCTCCATCTTACAAAGTGTCAACACGAGCTTTGATTGAATGGTATCTAATTCTCCGGTATCTATAGCAGTTGAACATATCTTTTTAAAAAAGCCTGAGAACTCCTCAAGCAAGTCAATCACTTTTGTGTCATTCGACGCCCTTAAAGCAACAGGAAGGATATCTTGCATGAGAATCTGATGGTCGTGACTTTTCATATTAATAAGTTTTCGCTGATTTAGATTCACACATAATAAGATCCAAATCCATCAGGAACTTTCATCTTTTTTAAGACTTTTAAAATCTTTCTTTCTCCTCATTAGACATGGTGTATGAGGCTGGCGGGATGTAACCTTGAGGGTTGATCCAAAGATGAGGCTTTATATTCAATTCCTTTAGGGTTTTTCTACCACTCTCATCATCTCTACTATTATCCATATCTAAAAGATTCCTAATAAAATATCGCACATATTCTTTTCAATGTACATAACCTCTAATTCATGTCTAATAGGATTATGCTCCCACTACTCTAATTCGAAAAATGTACTTTTCTTTTTCCAAAGAACATCATCACCATCTAGATCGCAATCATCATCAAGTTCATTGGCAGTTTTTCTCCCTTTTTTCTTAGGAACTTTTTTAGCCTTCCCATACACATACTTTACCCCTTCTTGTTGCTTCAAGACTTCGGTTTCGATGGTACGAATCGGAGCAAGACCATATTCTTCTTTCCCATCAAACAAATTAGCTTGTGAACGATATGGTTGATCAATTGGCAACCATTTTCGATACCCAGGATACACAATTTTTCCCCCAAATCTATCAATATTTGTAGAATGAATAATGCAAGAAAGACAAGCTTTGTAGCCTTTTGTACTCCAACCTGGCAGCATAGCATATGCAGGAAAGTCATTAATAGTAGAGTGTAGGGCTGCTTGCATTTTGAAGTTACTTCCACTATAAGAATCAAAAGCATCAACACCTTCCCACAACAATTTCAATTCATAGATTAGTGGTTGCCAGTACACATCAATATCCATACTAGTACCAAATTTACCGGGAATAATTATAGAAATAATAAATGATGATGACTTCATGCACAACCATGGTGGTAAATTATAAGGAATGAGGACCACCGGCCATGTACTATAATTTGTATTCATTAGACGATATGGATTAAAACCGTCACTAGCTAGGCCCAACCTAACACTGCGAGGATCAGTAGCAAACTTTGTACATTTTTCATCGAATTTTTTCCAAGCCTCACCATCCGCAGGGTGTCGTAGAATCTTATCATCCTTACGATTAAAGTGTCATCTCATCTCCTCCACAGTTTTAGATGACATGTAAAGCCTCTTTAATCTAGGGATAAGGGGAAAGTACCACATTACCTTAGCCGTCTCGCCTTTCTTACTTACTTGTTTTCCTTACATTTACATCAGCCTCCTTTCCTTTTACACTTTTCCACCTAGATGTATGGAATATATGACACTCACTTTTCTCATATCCCAATCCCAAATCATTTATTATCTTCATGCCTTCATAATAAGACGATGGAAAATCCTTAATAATGGGAAATGCATAATTAGAGGTTCAAGTAATTTATTAAATGACTTAGCGGACCAATGGAACATACACTTTAGGTGAAGCAAGTGCAATAGATATAATAGCTTTGAAAAAGTAGTACACCCTTTGTACAGGCCTTTTTCAGAAGCTTCCATGAAATTTTTATACTATTATATGCTCTTCATTTGAGACTGTTGATGGATACTCATCATCTACCTCGCAATGAATGATAAACCCATCATCATGTCATATGAATTGCCATCATCAATACTTGGTGCATATGAAGATGGATTGTCATTATGTTGAGTATTAACTCTAAAAGTTGCTCTTAGTAACCCATCCATATCATCTCGGCCTACTGCCTTTGTTTGATCATTACTTATATTATGAGTCTTACTCCCTTTATCTTTACAATGGAATATCCAATTTTGATTGTTTTTATAAAAACCATTACATAAAATATGCCCTCCAACTTCTTCTACAAAATCTCATTTATTTAACATGCATTTGTTACATGGGCAGCGAGTTACCAATGCATCTTGTGAAAGAGTCTCTTTAGTAAGGTCTAAAAATTTAATGCAACCTATATAATAACGAAGATCACCTTTTGGTAAATAAATCTAACTAGTATCCATGTCTACAAAGAAATATATAGTGAATTACAAATTATATATATGTACATTATAAAATATCATTTTACAAGCATTCTTTCTTATTATCTACCTCATAGCTAGCATAGATGCCCTATGCTAAGATAGATAAAAATGCCCCTTAGAAAAAGAGAAGAAACAAAAAAGATAGATTTTAATGTGTCCTTCAATGTTAACTAAGGGCACATAGATTGCTACACATGAAGCTTGTCAACTAGTTAAAACTCTCAAGCAAAAATAAATTAAACGAAATCCACCATCAACCTTTTTCACATCCTAATACCCATAATGTGACCAATTTACCAACCAAAGTAAATGAGTATTGAGTAACTGTAGAAAGAAAACAAACACCCAAGAAATTGTCCAAGAAAACAAAATTGAACCAAACCAAATCAAAGATAATCCATGAAACAAAAACTAATTACATCGAGAATGTGTCACTTACATACATAGTATTCTGTTGTGATTCTAATAATGCTGAAAAGAAGGACTGATTCAAATAAAAGTTTCAACCCCGTACTATATAATTGCACCACCAAGGTTCTCAAGAGGTTGTATAAAATAAAACTCTCATAATTCAGATTCCGAAACATTTCATTTCAAAACAGAAACATCAGCCTAGAGAGTGTATTAATGAATAAACTTGTTTCGGGGTTTTTGTTCCTCGGGAGAGTTACAACACTAAGACTAGATCCAGCAAGGGGCGCCTGTACTTGCAAAGCAAACGGACCTCCGGATGGTCGGTGGTCCGCCTCTGAAGATTAAGTTAGTAATGTATTCGGAGTAAAACGTGCAGAAATAAAGTTATCTGCTTGGATTCCAAGCTCGGGCGTACCGTATCTTGAGAGTGACAGTTCAGACAATGATTGGTATAAAATCAAGGTTAGGTCATAAAAGTTGTCTCCGAAAAGAATCTGCTCCCCATAAATGACACTAGTAGAAAAAACGCATTTGGCACCGGTTCAAACCCGGCCTAAGGCACCGGTTTGAACCCGTGCCTATGTGGGGGGTGCCAAATACCCCCCTATTTGGCACCGGTTCAAAACCGGTGCCAAAAATACTAAAAAAAAATATTGATCCTCCTTTTGGCACCGGTTAACCGGTGCCAAAAATGTCTATTTTTTTTTTTTTTTTTTTTTGGTTTTTTTTCACTTACCAATAAAATCAACTGAAAAAAAAAAAAACAATTCACAACAAAAATTGAATTGGTTTCAATATATATAATCCAAAATTTACAATACATAATGAAATCCAAAATTACAATATAGATCAATTACAACTAACATTATAAGTAAATAAAAAAAATTACATTATAAATCATAAAAAAAATTACAACATGAACATATCAATATTCTTGCATAATCTGTACACACTAATTAAAACAGAAAAAAAAAATCAATTGGTAAAAATAAGCTTAAGAATATATAAAAATTATCAAAAAATTGAAAAATTATCAAAAACGAAAAAAAAAACCAAAATTATCAAAATATAAAATATAAAACAGAAATTGAAATCGAAATATAAAAAATTATCAAAAACGAAAAAAAAAAAAAAAAACCAAAATTATCAAAATATAAAATATAAAACAGAAATTGAAATTGAAATATAAAAAATTATCAAAAACGAAAAAAAAAAAAAACCAAAATTAAAATCGAAAAAAGAAACCAAAAATTCGAAAAAAAAAACAAAATCGGAAAAAAAAAACAAATACGAAAAAAAATAGGAAAAAAAACCAAAATCCAAAGTAAAAGGAAAATTAAAATCGAAACCCTAAAAACGAAATCCAAAATAAAAACCAAAATCAAAAACCAAAAAAAAACCAAAATTGAAATCGAAAAAAAGAAACCAAAAATTCGAAAAAAATAAAATCAAAATCGGAAAAAAAAAACAAATACGAAAAACAAATAGGAAAAAAAACCAAAATCCCAAATAAAAGGCAAATTAAAATCGAAACCCTAAAAACTAAATCCAAAATAAAAACCAAAATCGAAAATCAAAATCAAAAACTAAAAGCAAAATCAAAAACCAAAATTGGTGAATCGAAAACAAAACCAAAATTGGTGAATCAAAAACAAAAACAATTAAAATCGAAAAAAAAAAGCCAGAACTTGAAAAAAAATCCCAGAAATTGTTGTTGATGTTGATGCCGATGGTGGTGCTCGAATATTGTGGTGGTGGCGGCGGTTGTTGTTGCGCTAATGAGAGGAGATCGACTGTCGTTGCGCTAATGAGCTTTGGTTGCGCTAATGAGCTTTGGTTGTTGTTGCGCTAATGAGAGGAGATCGAAGGGAGTTTATAGACTAATTAAAGAAGAACGAAGGAGATCGAAGGAGAGAGGAGATCGAAGGAGATGAAAGAAGAACGAAGAGAGAGAGAGGAGAGAGAGAGAGGAGAGAGAAGTAGAGGAGATGAAATGGGGGAATGGAGGCGGAGAGAAGGAGGAGAGATAAGGAGATCCTTATAAGGGTTTTAGGGTTTAAAAATTCCGGTTTTCCTAAAAACCTTGGACCGGTTCAGTGGCACCGGTTCAAACCGGTGCCCTTTGTATTTTTGGCACCGGTTTGGTTGAACCGGTGCCTTTTCCCTTTGTTTAAAATCCCGCCCAATTTTGGGCCGGTTTTTGGCACCGGTTTGGGCTGAACCGGTGCCATATGGGGGGTGCCAAATGCAATTTTTCTACTAGTGTGAGAAGAATGTTCCTTATTTATAGGGCTCTAGGAATGTGTGCCCTTTCTAGGGTTTCGTGCCCTAAGAAAGGCACGTCGTTTTTGCAGGGGCCCCTTGGGATTTGGGCCTTGAAAGCCAACATTCCCGGGGGGCCAAATCTGCCTACCATGTGTCACCATCTGGAAGGCCTAGGGTGGCGCCCCTTCCAGTGACATGTGGCTGGCTCGGATTGGGCCAACTAGTTGGGAAAAATACCCAAATCATTTGCCCCACATAGGGGACACGTGCTTGCCACGTGTCGCCTGTGACAATTGTAAGAATCTGGCTGGCCGGATTTCAAATGTAATGTTGGAGGGAAAATTAGGGTTTTACCCCTTCTATATATATAAAGGTTTGACCCCCCCCTTGGATTCACACCTTTGCGAATCTTGGAGAATCTCTAGACTTCTGACTTTCAAAGACTCTCAAAGACTTAAACTTATCAAGCATCCGACGCTCGGCTTTCTGTCCATCTGTTCCAGCAAACCAAGCGTCTTCTATTACCTTCTGCTAAGGTAACCGCCTGTTCTCTTCTTTTACTTATTTTTTTGCATTTTTCTTTATCAAAATGGTTTCCCAAACGCACCCGGCACGACCTAGGTTAGCGATCAGCCGATCACCGGGGACGGCTGAATCTAGAACTGGGAGTGCCAAATGCTCGTTCGAGAACTTTGCTTTAAGTACATCTCCAAATCCGACTGTGTCTGTGCATCTGCAGGACACGATGGCCAGAACAAAGCAAACAACAAGGAGATATAAGGGCGGATGGTTCCTTTTACCATTCCGACAATGAGACTGTCAATTATAATGGCTCCATTAGGGTGCCTGCCAGTGAAATCTCTGAAAATCCCCCAAACCCTTCATCTGACCTTCCCCAAACTCCAACTTATTATTCTTCCTCTTCTTCGAGCGGCACCCCCAGCGATACCATACTGCGGGAAGCCGACAGTAAATACAAGTCCGAGCCTTCAGAATAGGCGTCGGAAAAGAGTCTAGGGGAGGACCCTGCTGGCCCCAGCCGGCAGCCCCCTAGCTCTGGGGAGAGCTCTGATGACGATTCGGCCTCGTCATCCTCTGAAAATGCCTCCATTACTTCAGAGGAGGTCAGAGCAAAGATAAGCACTGCAAGGGAGTCCTTGTCAGTGGAGAGGGGAGAAGGTTGGGCCGAGCCGAGTGCTTCTAGGTGCTTGGAACGCGCTCCCTACTATCACCATGTTCCGCAAAGTAAGCGAACTTCTATGACATCCGGCCTAGCCAACTTTAGGCGTAAGACCGTAATGGGTCACAGCTTTTCCTTGTCTGTGCCGAACAAGGATGATACAATAACCTGGCCGATCTTGGCCAGCTATAAGGGCCAAGCATTCGGCTGCTACGAGGCGGTCCTCTAAGCTGGTCTGCGCTTCCCTCTCCATCTTGCCGCGTGTGAAATGCTAGAGGTGGAGCCCATATTTGAGGCATTCGCCCACATGCACTATCTCAGCCGAGCACCGGCCAAGGGCGGAGAAGGCTGGTACACCTTGTCCACCTGCAAGGGGTACATGATGGCAGTCGACAAGGAAAACAAGTGGAAGGACTGGAGAACAAAGTTCTACATAGTCCACTCCTCTGATAGTTGACTAAATCGAAAATACAATAGGTGGAACAAGGATCCGCCCCTTCTGGCTGGCAAAAGTGCCTTGCCCCCTCTCCCTAGGTGGGCCAGAAGGAAATTTTTGACAGGGGTTTGTTCAAAGTGTCCGTTAGGACAAATGAGCAGGGGGAGAAAATAGTCGTCCCTCAGAGCTACATTCCCCTATACAAGTGGTTAGAGGATGGGGTGTTCTTGGCCGCTTGTGGGCTAAGTTCTGAGATGCCGAGAGGTAGTCGGCCGTCTGATTTTATGCAACTTTTAAATTGATTTTCAATGCTTGTTTACAAATTCTAACTCCTGCTTTTGGTGAAGAAAAAGCCATGGAAAAGATCTCAGGAACGAGGAAGCCGGCTGTCGTCTCTACGGCGAAATATCGCTCGAACGTCCTTAATCGAGCGGGTGACGAGCTGAAAACAGTCGGGACCCCCAAGGTAGTTGTTTATAAAACTTGATATTTTTAAGCAAGGTCAATTTTTGCCCGCCTGCTTTCTGACGCCTTTTCCTTTTGCTAATGCAGAGTGGCTCCACCAAACCTTCTCCCTCTAAGAAATCCCAATCCAAAATCCAAAAGACTGGGACGGGTGATGTGAGTGCATCCAGCATGAACCGGAAGCACATTGCTCACAAGCCTAAAAGAGGAGACGGCTCTACTCTCGAAGCTGATAGGGAGGTCAGCAAACCGGATGCCAATCCACTACTGCTGTCGGCTCAGCAGGAGGGAAGAGGCGCCATGGGAAGGAGGAGGAGGTTCAGCCGGATGGTATAAACCGCCTTTGTATTGGATACCATCATATAGATAGTTTCTTAGAATTTTCATGACTAATTTTAATCTTGCAACTCCTGTGCAAAGGCCGACCGTCATCCAGATGGCCAAGGAGATGCTGAGGGCGTTTGATCCAGAGGTCAAGGCTTCCGTGAGAGGAGTCGGCACCCTTAACTTAAGTGCCATCTTGGGGAATCTGTGTGAGGTAAAGAATTATCTTGATTTACTTATTGTTAGGTATATATCCGACTGGTCTTAACCATTCGGCTCTTTACTCATATCCAGGTTATGCTGAGCATTCAGGGGCTAAGGAAGCCTCTCCAAGAAAAGTCCAAAGAGGTAACAGCCGCTAAAGCTCGGTCCGAGTCCGCCTTAGACCGAGCATAATTTGAAATTGCTCAAAATGAGCTACTGACCCTTGACATGATGTATTCCCAGGCAGATGCCAACCTGCTGGTAAAGAAGGACCTGGATTCGGCTCGCTCCAAAATTAATGATCTTAAGGCCAAAATTAAAGGTCTTAAGGAAAATCTTAAGCCTCTGCAAGAGGCCAAGAAAGAAGCAAAGAGGGCCAAGGAGCGGGTTGGCCGTTTGGAGATGCGCCTGGCGAACCAGGAGAAGCAGCTAAAGGACAAGTTTAAGTCCCGAGCTGAGGAGGAGAAGGAGGCCCTTATCAAACAAATTTTGGAAGATTATGAGGCCATCATGCGGATGGCATGGGAGGCGGTACAGCCGGGTGCTGACTATAGCACTTGGAAATCCAAATTTGACCAAGCCAACGAGGATTTCAATGTTGACCTTCTTCAACAATCTCAAGAGGAGGCGAACAAGGCTGCTACTGAGGGTGAAGAGTCCGACTCCTCATCGGGCTCTTCAGGGGACGAGCAGGGAGACGAGGAGGATGATGAAAACGCTGACCAGCCGGCGGGTAAAAATATGGATGATACGGCTACCAATGTTGAGAACTTCTCCCTTGCTACTTAAGCTTTTTATAATTTTCTTCTCGGCCGAATGGCCATGTATCTGATCTTCCGGCCTGCCTGCCGAGTAAAAATGTATCTTTACCGACCAAGGGGTTGGGTAATTCAACAATTCTCCTAGCTTAGCCAGTTAACTCTTTACAGTCGTCAATTTTGACGGCTGTTAATTTTTATGAAGCCTCCGGTCATTTGGCCGGTTTTATTTATATTGGTGTCTATGCTTTTAAAAATTTTCAAAGCTTCCATATTTTATGCATAGAATTTTAGCTAAGTATTTTAGCCTGTATAGTATGCGAATGTTCTAGCCCCTGGACGGATGTCGATTGGTTTCGGTTGATTGGATTGATTGACTTGGAAATTATTGATACTTAGAAGAGTATGCATGGTTTCTAAGTCAATCAATCACTATGGTGATTTCCCCAAACCCAGCGACAGACGACCATGCAGAGCAGTCGATCCTTTGATTTCATTCGCCCATAGGCCTCGTTAAAATAAGATGCTAAGTTTTAACTTCGCTTATTTGTTGAGATAAAGTATTCCGCCTGGTTTGCCCCAAAGAAAAGCAGGCACATCCGGCCATAAGCCTTGTGTACGTATAATGCTAAGTTTTTGGACATAACTTTTTGATTGAAAAAGAATTTTCCGTCTGCCTTGCCCCGGAGCAAAAACAGGCGCATCCAGCCTTATGCCTCGATAGCCTCTAATCATGAAACAGTGACCTCTTTCCAATTGTACTAGAATAAACTTTTGGCCTTTTAGATTTCACTTTCGATTTATTCAAACAACTGCGGATGCTTCCTTAGCATTCAGTAGGGCCGTTTGATTTATTAGTAGAGCAATGTGCCACCCAAATGGGAAATGCTTCTCCTCGACGAATTCGCCTGAATGGACGTCGTCGGTTATCTGACTCATGTTGGAGCAGACGGTCATACTCATGTTGGAGCAGACTGTGGCCGTTGGCCTCTATTGTTTTAATATCCGGCCATTGGCCTCTTTAAAAATGGTAAATAGCCGTTAAGTGTTGGACTTAACTTAAAAATAAATTAGTAGGGTCGACTGCTTTGGTTTAGTCGGCTCCTTCGGACGGAATGGGGCATCTGTTGTTGGGACAGACGTTTTTTTTTTTTTAAATAGGGTGGCCGTCTGTACTTTGTACAGGCGACGCTATCATAATTTTAAAAAATTAGCAAAAAGACAATTTTGGGAAATGAAGACATATTCTCATTAATTAAAACTTTGAAACATTTACAAAAATTCTTAGAAGTAGTATTTTTTAAGTTGTCTACATTCCAAGTTCTAGGCAGCCGCCTACCGTCTAGTTCTTCTAGTCGGTAGGTGTCGTCTCTTTCTTCATCATAGATTCGGTAGGGGCCTTCTCAATTTGGGGTTAGCTTTCCCTAATCATTCGCCCTACCGACTGCCTCCATTTTCTGTAGCACAAAGTCCCCCACTTTGAGAGGACTCTTGTGTACTCTTTTGTTGTAAGACTGAGTCATTCTCAGACGGTAAATCTTATGGCGCAAGGCAGCATTGCCCCTGTGCTCTGGAAGTGAATCCAATGCTAGCCGCATGGCCTCCCAGTTTGCCTCTTCGTCATACAACATGATTCGTAGAGTCGGCTCATAGTGTTCGATGGGCAGGAAAACTTATGCACCATACACCATGAGGAATGGGGTTTCTCCAGTTGCCCCTTTGGCGGTTGTTCTGCTGGCCCAGAGGACGTGTGGTAATTCATCCGCCCAAAGGCCACCAGCTCTCTCTATTTTCTTTTTGATCCCTTTGAGATTAACTTGTTTAAGGCTTCGACCTAGCTGTTTGCTTGGGGCCGGCCGACTGATGCAAAGAAACTTGAGACCCCCTGGTCTCCCAACTAAGTCTTGAGCCGAGGAGTCTCAAACTGAGGAACGTTGTCAAAAACCATAGACATAGGCACCCCGAAACGAGTGATAATATTCCTCCATATGAAGCAAATGACATCGTTAGTCTTGATGTTTTTGACCGCCTCTGCCTCTACCAACTTGGTAAAGTAATCCACAGCTACCAATATATAGTGCTTGCCGCCTGGGGCGGCTATGTAAGGCCCAAGTATCTCCATGCCCCATTTAGCAAAGGGTATTGGGCTGAGGATGGCCGTCAGGTCTGTGGCCGGACGATGGATGAGATTGCTAAAATTTTGGCACTTGTCACATTTTTTTACCATTTCCATTGCATCCGACTCTAGAGTCGGCCAGAAATAGAGCCGCTTGGCCTTGGCAGCTAAGGACCTGCCGCCTATATGGGAGGCGCAGAAACCCGCATGCAAATCTTCGAGGACTTCTTTACCCTTCTCTGGGGTAACACACTTCAACAGAGGTTTCAAAAAACAAGTCTTGAAGAGTTCTCCTTGTCTCTGCTCGAAGTTTGTCGCTTTCTTCTTAAGAACAGCCGCCTCCTTGGGTGAATCAGGGAGTGTGCCGTCTGCAAGCTAGGCCCGAATGTTGTCCATCCAAGTTGAGCTTCGGTCAAGAATTCCAATGGGGTCTTCATTAGATATACTTCCCTTTTCCATGACCTCCCGGAAAACTGACCGGGGCGTTTCACAGGAGGCTGATGATGCCAGTTTTGACATAACATCCGCTTGATTGTTGGAAGACCTGGGCACTTGACTTAGATGAAACTCCTCAAGTGTCCCGACTTCATTTTTGAACGCCTGCAAATATTTTATCATGGCCGGATGAGTAGCCTCGCACGTTCCATTGACCAGGAGTACGACCAGTTGGGAATCAGAGCAGGCGTCAATTTTCTTTGCCTCTTCCGCCTTGCAATACCGAATGCCGGCAAGCAGGGCCTCATATTCGGCCTCATTGTTAGAGGCTTGAAACTTGAACCGTAATTCATATTCGTACTTATCTCCCTCAGGAGATTGACAGATAATCCCTACACCACAGCCGTTCGTAATGGAGCTCCCTTCCACATAAACTTTCCAAACCTGGCTAGTATTGTCCGGTGCAACTGGCCTTGTCATTTCAACAATAAAGTCGGCAAATGCTTGCCCCTTTATTGCCTTCTTTGGTTCGTAAGTGATTTCCAATCCTCGCATTTCAATCGCCCATTTAAGCATTCGTCCAGAAGACTCCAAGGTTGTGAGTGGCCGCTTGATCGGTTGGTCAGTATAGACTTCTACCGCATGCGCCAAGAAGCTAAGTAAGGTTTTAGCTTCTTGATGGCCATGTAAAGGGCAATGCTAAATTTTTCAACCATGGGGTACCGAATCTCTGCGTTCCTAAGAACATGGCTAATGAAATACACCGGGAGCTGGATGTCGTCTCTTTCAGCTAAGAGAACGGCACTGAGGGCATGATCGGAGACGGCTAAATACATGAAGAGCTTCTCTTTGGGCAAAATGCTAACAAGCCTCAGCGAAGAGTGCAGATGATTTTTAGCTTTTGAAAGGCCGCCTATGCATCATCCCCCCATTCAAAGTTGGTCTTCTTTTTTATTGCCTGGAAGAAGTAGAGACACTTGTCACCTGACCAACAGAGGAAACTCCCCAAGGCCGCCAAACAACCTGTTAACTTTTGCACTACCTTCACAGTACGGGGCGACTGCATGTCGATTACCGCCTGTATTTTTTTAGGGTTGGCCTCTATTCCCCTTTGGTCAATCAAAAATTTGAGAAACTTCCCAGACTCAACACCAAAGACACACTTTTTTGGGTTTAGCATGACCTTGTGCCGCCTGAGTGTGGCGAATGTTTCTCGGAGATCAGCAAGATGATCCGCCTGTTGTTTGGATTTGACTATCATGTCGTCAATGTACGCCTCTACATTCCATCCGATTTGATTAATGAAGACAGTATTAATCGTTCGTTGGAAAGTAGCAGGCACATTCTTCAAACCAAACGACATCACCGTATAACAGAATAACCCCTGATCAATAACGAATTCCGTCTTTTCATGATCTTTTTTCCACAGGGGGATTTGATGGAAACCTGAATAGGCGTCCATAAAACTCATCAAGGCATGTCCGGCTGTTGAATCGACTAGACTGTCGATCTTAGGCAGTGGATAGCTGTCCTTTGGACATGCCTTGTTGAGGTCTGTGTAGTCAACACACATGCGCCAGGTTCCATTTGGCTTCTTTACTAACACAACGTTAGCTACCCACTCAGGGAAATTGCATGGCCGAATGAACTTAGCGTCCAATAGCTTTTTTACTTCGGCGGCTGCCGCCTGACTTCTTTCCTCGCCGTGGTTTCTTTTCTTTTTCCGAATGGGCTTATTTTTAGGATCCACGACGAGTTTGTGGACAGCGAGATCCGGGCTGATGCTTGGCATCTCTTCCACTTCAAAGGCAAAGATGTCTTTGAATTCTCTCAACAGCTGGTGCAAGCTTTCACCCAGCTTAGCAAATGCGACCGTCCCCACCTTAATCGTCCACTCTGGGCGACTGTCTTCCAGAGGGATATCAATGTGTTCGCCAGCATGCTGGGGACAAAGATCATCTGACCGTTCCCCGATCAGTGATTGCTATTGTTTTTCTTTTTTGACCACCACCAGCTGATCAGCCTTTCTTTTCTTACCGGCTGGTGGGGCCGACTGTTCTTCCTTGACATCATCAAGGTCGATTGTCTGTTTGCCCCGGCCGGATGCTGCAGCCGCAGGCTTGATGTCCGAGAGATAACACTCTCGAGCCGTATTTTGGTCCCTATTGAGGGAACCGACTGTTCCATCATCCTTCTCATACTTGAGTAGCATGAGATCAGGAATGATGACGACCTTACACTTGTTGTGCCGACCGAAAATGAGGTTGTAAGATGTGAGCTCTTCAACCACTAGGAAACGGATGGTTATGTGTCGACCGTCTCCCCTATTCCCCAGGTGGACGGGAAAGTCGATTCGTCCGACTGGGTGCACAAGTCCTCCCCCAAACCGAACAAGGGTGTGAGAGACCTCCATCATGTTATCCGGTTTGTATTTGAGATTGGATAAGCATTATAGGCTGATGAGGTCAGAGGAGCTGCCTATGTCAATCAAAATTCGACCAACCAGTTGGTTGGCCACTATTCATTCAATAACCACAGGGTCATCATGCGGCCGACGGACTTTGCCTCTCCTTCTTCAACAAAGTTGACCATCTTTCTCAGATGGTCCTTGGTGCCCCGAATAGTCGGGCCACCCCCGGCAAATCCGCCTGCTATTGTATATACCGGATCTTCATCTGTTTTGGCACTAGTAGCAGGCTGGGGAGTCTTCTTCTTGGACTGCCCCGGATTTGCCTTGGAAGTCAGTTTGGACTTCACATAGGACTTCAGCTGTCCCTTGTCGGCCAGACGGTCAAGCTCCTTCTTGAGACTGAAGCAGTCGTTCGTGTCATGGCCGACATCCTCATGGAAATGGCAGTGTTTACTTTTGTTCCGATTTTCAGAGGAACCTTTCATAAGACTCGGTTTCTCAAGAGTCAGCTGATCCTTGATTTCAAAGAGGATGGAGCAGCGGTCCTTGTGGAACTCGTACCTGGGGACGTACGGTTTCCACTCTTTTTTCTTCTTCTGGGCCGGTTGATAAGAGTTATCAACGGCCCAGATTTGTTTTTTCTTTTTGCTCTCTTCTAGCTTAGGAGCCGGCTGAGCAGCCCGACTTCTTAGTGTCCGAATGCTTGTTGGAGGAGCAGAGTTCGGTCGCCTATATATAGGCTTCTGCCTCTCGTAATGCTCCCTGCAGAGTGAAAATTTGATTGCGAACGAGTTCGTACTTGAAAGTAGACCAGTCCTTCAGACCCTTAAAGAAGTTTGTGAAGGCGACCTCATCAGACAACCCATGAATCTGGATTCGCACCAGATTGAACTGCCTGACATAGGAACGCAGGACTTCTCTATCTCCCTGTTGTACATTGCCCAAATCGAGGCTTGTTTTTTTGGCAGGGATGTTCATAGAGAAGTTTGAAGCAAACAAGAACGCAAGCGTCTTGAAGCTATTTATGCAACCAATCGGCAGATTGCCGAACCACTGTTGGGCTATGCCCTTCAGGGTGGCTGGAAAACAGCGACACCATGCGGCATCATCGAACCCTTGTAAATACATGAGGTGGGTGTATGCTAGCAGGTGGTCTTCCGGGTTGGAGGTCCCATAATAGGTTCCAATCAAAACATTTTTAACCTTGGTCGGGTGTTCGGCTTCGATTATTTCCCTGGAGAAAGTAGAGGGTTGATCTCCAAGGTGTTGGAGCCTAAGCTGCCAATCCATCGGTTGATAGCCGTATGCCGCCTGGCCTCCAAAGAGGTCAGGCTGCATGTAAGGTAAAGGAGGCGACTGGTACAATGGCGGAGCCATGTACTGGGCCGTCTGTATCACATGAGGGCCAGACTGAACCCGAGGGCTGCTTGCTGGGGTCTCATGTACAGAATGAGAATACCTTGCAGAGGTATTCGAAAGCTATCATGGTAAGTCGACGTAGAAGCCGACTCTGATAGTTGGGTTCTCTTCCGCTCAATGTAATGTCAAGCATCGGAGAATGTTTTCTTGCTACCATCCGTCTGTATGTCCTGAATGGCTTTTCTTGTACCCGTTTCTTGGAAACGGAGTCTAGTGAGGTCAAATTGGGGCCGAGCCTTCTCCTTGGGGGCAGGATAAGGAGCCGACTGGCGGTCCCTGACCGACTTTTGTTTATCAGTTTGAGCTGGCTTCTTGGCCGACTGCTCCTTTCTTAGGAGTAGGCGACCTCTTGGTGGCAAGTTGTTTGATGTCACCCCTGAGACTGCTCAGGAGTTTCATGAGCACCTCTCGGGTGACGGGGGTCGATCCTGCCGCTTGGGAAGGATCACCCGGCCGCTCTGAGGGCTTCTTTGGCTGACCAGCAGTTTTGCTTGGCCTCGCCTGATCATGGTGACGCTCCCGCTTTTCTTTATTGCGGATGCGTCTAAAGATGAGGGAACCGTTAGGATCCTCATAGGTTTCGACATCAGCGTCGTCCCCTGAGTCATGGTCCGTCTGGACCACTATGTTTTCTAGGGACCGATTGGTCTCAGGATTCGGTACAGGATCTTATGAAGCCATCATAGAGGTACTCTCTCCACAGACGTCGCCAAATATTTCGGGGTTTTTGTCCCTCAGGAGAGTTACAACACTAAGACTGGATCCAGCAAGGGGCGCCTGTACCTGCAAAGCAAATGGACCGCCGGATGGTCGGTGGTCCGCCTCTGAAGATTAAGTTAGCAATGTATTCAGAGTAAAAAGTGCGGAAATAAAGTTATCTGCTTGGATTCCAAGCTCTGGCGTATGGTATCTTGAGAGTGAAAGTTCAGACAATGATTGGTAGTCAATCAAGGTTAGGTCATAAAAGTTGTCTCTAAAAAGAATCTGATCCCCATAAATGAGGGGAATGTTCCCTATTTATAGGGCATTAGGAATGTGTGCCCTTTTCTAGGGTTTCGTGCCCTAAGAAAGGGCACACCGTTTTTGCGGGGGCCCCTTGGGATTTGGGCCTTGAAAGCCGCCATTCCCAGGGGGCCAAATCTGCCTACCACGTGTCACCATTTGGAAGGGCCAGGGTGGCGCCTATTCCAGTGACACATGGCTGGCTCGGATTGGGCCAGCTAGTTGGGTAAAAATACCCAAATCAAAATTCACGTATATATAAGTAGAGGATAATATTAACGAATTAAATGCACATTATACGCACAGCAAAATACACTAAACATTGATTCATATATTAAATACAGCCAAATAAATTCACTATTGATGAGAAATTGCTTTAGAAAATATGAAGTATATATTATCCCAAACATGCTGTAAACATACCTAATTGTCCTCTATCTCTTGGCCTCTTTCTTCTTGAAATGAAGTTATTCAAGTGCTGCTTACAGAAAACAAATAATAAAATTCAATTATAGACGAAATTGAGAGAAAAACAATCTTATTACAGGGAGAGGAACTTTCCAGACAGTGTTTTGACTTTAAAGACCTCCGTGGAATGTTCGTAGACCAAACTTCCACATAAACCCAAACCTTCAAAGAGTTTCTAAATTCAAAATTTGACTACTTAAAATGTTCTATTTATCCCTCTATATTAGGCTAGATCTATTGTGTTACTCTGAGTTTATTTATCAGAAAGACTTTAGAATTATTACTTTCCATTGCATGTGTAATACCAACGCTCAGCCTTTACTTCAGATGGTAGTGTTCGAAATCCATGGGTTTAAAAATAAATGCAAGTATTATAATGGTAAAAATACTATAGGAATTAGGCATTATAGATCAAATTGTTTAAAATTCAAAAGTATTTAGCCACGAAATTAAACAAAATTAAGCAGAACAGAATCAAAATTGGAAATACAAGCATATAATAATGAGAAATTGACAAAACCCAAAACATTTTAATTAAATCAGTTGCCTGAGTTATAGCGAATGTAATGAAAATTAGGCAAAATTAAAAGGGGAAATTAAGCTAAACTAAACAATTACTGATGAAACCTCTACCTTAGGCTGAAAAAATTCAAAAAATCCATACAAAAAACCCATAAAAATCGCCATAAAATTTAAGAACTACTAACGACCCAATTTTATTATTTAAAAAAAAGGAAAAATTGAGGAACAACAAATTTGGAAATTGAAAGCGCAAATTATGAAATGAAAAATGTTTAAGTAATTGTATCTAATTAAGTGCAGAAAATTACTTGATGCGCCGTCAATGAATTCTTCGAAGTATCACGCGATTCAGGCCAAAGATTTTCTGATTTCAACTAGAGATAAAACAAAAAACATGAGAAATCGAACATTATACTATACCCTAGATGAAATTCGAACAAGAGATTAAGGAAAAGCAAGAAGGTTTACCTCTATAAATCGATGAATTTGTCAGGTTGAAGAAGAAAATTCCCACAATTTCCAGAACGAATTTGGTTGAGTGGAGAACGATGGATGTAGCAAATTTGCAACACTGATGACTTACCTAGCTTTTTTTTTTCTTAAACTAATTAGGCAGTTTAACTCTATAGGGATATTTCTTCTAACCCCGCTTTTTTTTTCCTTAAAAATTAAAATCGCGGAGGGCAACCAAAAACAGTCACGTGCGGGTCATGTGCCTTTGTCAGCGCTTTTTACTGTCCAAAGACGACTTCGACTCGAAAAAGCGTCGATAATAAGCGGAATATAAATCCGTACATTGACGCTAGTACCATAGCGTCGAGATAAAAGCTTCCATATAATACGAAAATTGTAGTAGTGCATACTAACTCGTAAAATACCCATCACACTTGAGTGGGCCGATATACCTCATGGGTTGCTTCAACATTTTGGGACGATACAATGGTAAGTATGATGAGTCAGGAACATAGCACATAACTCGCTCACGGGCTTAGAATCATAGCGCATAATGCACATAACACACATGAGCATAACTTGAGGCCTGCTGCAGTTGCCTTGGCAGTAGCTACCTAGGCTACTGCTTGGGCTGGTGCAGCTGCCTGGGCAGTAGCCTGGGTGCTGCAGCTGCCTAGGCTGCTGCCTGGGCTGGTGCAGCTACTTGGGCAGCAGCCTGGGTGCTGTAGATTCCTGGGCTGGTATAGCTGCCTGGGTGCTGCAGCTTCCTAGGCTGCTGCCTGGGCTAGCGCAACTGCTTGGGCAGTAGCCTAGGTGCTGCAGCTGCCTTAATTCACTTTTTTTTTTCTTATTTTTTTTAAATTTTTTCCTTGCCTAACATGGATGTTTGCACCTATTACATAGTGTGTTCCATATTCCCAATGAGCCAGCCAAGAGAAAGTGCTTTGAAGCTTTTGTACAAGAGAGATTCAAAAACTTCAAAAGTTACATGAGAACGAGATGGATCCATAAGAAAAGAAGGAAAAGACCAAAGAAAAATGTGACTGCTGCTGAAGGAGAGGAAGAACCTGATAAAAAACCGTGGGATTTATATCCACAAATAATAGTGAAGGACTGGGAGAAGTTTGTGGAAAAATCTTCCACTAGAAGCGCACTTTTGTTTTTATTTATCACTAGAGTAGGCTACTGAATTTTTGTTTACTACAAAGACTGATGCTAACATATATTTGTGAATGTGTAGGAAAAAAGTGAACAAGCTAGAATCAATGTCGCGAAGAAATTGTATATCCATCATATGGGTTGTAAGACATTTGCGGAATGTAGACCAAAGTGGATCAATGCGAGTCTATAACCCAAATCCATAATGTCATCATCTAAGAAATCGCTTTCCTCCACGGTCACAACTTTGGTAAATCGTGCAATTGACTTGTTGTGTGCTATGCATGGGATCGACAAGAAAACCGGCAAGTATGTCATGCAGCCGGATACAAAAGTAGTAGCATATGCACTTGTAAGAAAACTTTACTACTTATTAATTATATAATCATGTAAATTACATCTTACTTAAAGTCGATAACTTTTTGTCTTGTTACACCTCGAGCATACATCGGAAGTGATTGAAGGCCAGCTCACTCCAAGCACTGAAAAAGATCCTTTCACCTTAGCATTGGGAAAACCATACCACCCTGGGTGAGTAATAGGTTCTGGTGGGAAACAACTAAGGTGGAGAAGGTGATGGGTTTAGAAAACACCATATCAGGAAAAAGCAGATCAAGTGTTAATTCGCCACATCGTATGCATGAGAAGGAAAAGGAATCAATCAAGGCAGAGATACGCGCAGAGTTGCAGCAGCCATGGAATCATCCTGAGCAGCTGCAACAACAATGGAAAGCAGCCTGGGGATTAAAATTTAGTAATTTTAGTGGTACCTCATGCAATTTTGTGAACTTTGTGCGTAATTGTTAGTTTACGTCGAATTTTGATAAAAAGCGTACTTAAACTTAGTTGGGTGCTCTTTTGATGTGATATAAAAACTTACACTCCAAAGACTAGGTAATATGGGCATGGTATGAGAAAATAAAAGTTTATATGAAAAAAATGTAAAAAATTGGACAAAGTTGAAGTGGAATAGCTGATTTTGGATAAAAGTCGTCCTAAAACTTAGTAAAATGCTATTTTGATATGATTTCAAACATTAAACAACTAAGACAAGGTAATAATGGCATGTTGTGATATAGAAATAGTTCATTAGATAAGAAATGTAGAAAACGGGCAAAGTATAAGTCAAATAGCCGATTTTGGATAAAAGATGTCCTAAAACTTAGTAAAATGCACTTTTGATATGATTTCAAACATTAGACACCTAAGACTAGGTAATATTCACATGTTATGTCAAAGAAATATTTCATTAGATAAGAAATGTAAAAAATGGGCAAAGTAGAAGTTGAATAGCCGATTTTGGATAAAAGTCGTCCTAAAACATAGTAAAATGCTATTTTGCTATAATTTCAAACATTAAAAACGTAAGACTAGGTAATGTTGACATGTTATGATAAAGAAATAATTCATTATACAAGAAATGTAGAAAATAGGCAAAATATAAGTCAAATAGCCGATTTTTGATAAAGTCGTCCTAAACTTAGTAAAATGCTATTTAGCTATGATTTCAAATATTAAAACGTAAGAATAGATAATATTGACATGTTATGATAAAGAAATAGTTCGTTATATAAGAAATGTAGAAAATGGGCAAAGTAGAAGTCAAATAGCCGATTTTGGATAAAGGTCTTCCTAAAACTTAGTAAAATGCTATATTGATATGATTTCAAACATTAAACACGTAAGACTAGGTAATATTGTCATGTTATGATATAGTAATAGTTCATTATATAAGAAATGTAGAAAATGGGAAAAGTAGAAGTCAAATAGCCGATTATGGATAAAAACCATCCTAAAACTTAGGAAAACCCTCTTTTGATGTGATTTCAAACCTTAGACACCTAAGACTAGGTAATATGGGCATGCTATGTGAAAAAAGTAGTTCATTTGATAGAAAATATAGAAAATGGGAAAGTGAGAACCCGAGGTAACTACAGCACCCGAGGAAGCAGCCTCGGGTTCTACAAGGCAGCTGCAGCAGCAGCCAAGGTATATGATTAGGCAGCTGCAAGCAGCATCCCAGGCATGTTCAAGCTGTTTCTTAGGCAACTACAAAATGCACTAGGCAACTGCCCAAGCAGCTGCAGCAACCATAAAAGCATCCCAAGAAACTGCAACAGCCATGGGCAGCATCCCAGGGATTAAATTTCATACATTTTAATCGTACATCATGCAATTTTAAACTTGGTGCGTAATTGTTAGAGAATTGGTAAATAAGTCACTTCTGCCGATTTAGGATAAAAAGCGTACTAAAACTTAGTTGGGTGCTCTATTGATGTGATATAAAAACTCACATGCCTAAGACTAGGTAATATGGGCATGGTATGAGAAACAAAAAGTACATATGAAAAAAAAATGTAAAAAATGGGCAAAATAGGAGTGGAATAGTCGATTTTGGATAAAAAGCCTTACTAAAACTTCTTAAGTTTGTATTTTGATATAATTTCAAACTTTAAACATTTAAGACTAGGTAATATTAACATGTTATGATAAAGAAATAGTTCTTTATATATGAAATGTAGAAAATGGGAAAAGTAGAAGTTAAATAGCCGATTTTGGATAAAAGTCATCCTAAAACTTAGTAAAATGCTATTTTGCTATGATTTCAAACATTAAACATGCATTTAAGACTAGTTCATATTGAAATTTTATGATAAAGAAATAGTTCATTAGATAAGAAATGTAGAAAACGGGCAAAGTAGAAGTCAAATAGCCGATTTTGGATAAAAGTCGTCCTAAAACTTAGTAAAATGCTATTTTATATGATTTCAAACATTTAACACATAAGACTAGAAAATATTGTCATGTTATGATAAAGAAATAGTTCATCATATAAGAAATGTAGAAAATGGGAAAGTAGAAGTCAAATAGCCGAATTTGGATAAAAGCCGTCCTAAAACATAGTAAAATGCTATTTTGCTATGATTTCAAACATTAAAAATTTCAGTCTAAGTAATATTGACATGTTATGATTACGAAATAGTTCATTATATAAGAAATGTAGAAAATGGGCAAAGTAGAAGTCAAATAGCCGATTTTTGATAAAAACCGTCCTAAAACTAAGGAAAACCCTCTTTTGATGTGATTTTAAACCTTAGACACCTAGGACTAGGTAATATGGGCATGATATGAGAAAAAAGTAGTTCATTTGATAGAAAATGTAGAAAAAGGGAAAGTGAGAACCCGAGGTAACTACATCACCCGAGGAAGCTGCCTCGGGTTCTACTAGGCAGCTGCAGCAGCAGCCCAGGGATATGATGAGGTAGCTGCAAGCAGCATCCCGGGCATGCTCAAGCAGTTTCTTAGGAAACTACAGCAGGCACAAGGCAACTGCCTAGACAGCTGCAGCATCAGCCCTAGTAGCTGCAGCAGCCATAGAAGCATTCCGAGCAGCTGCAGCAGCCATAGGCAACATCTCAAGGATTAAATTTCATACATTGTAGTCGTACCTCAGGCAATTTTGAACTTGGTTCGTAATTATTAGTGAATTGATAAATAAGTCACTTCTGCCGATTTTTTATAATAAGCGTACTAAAACTTTGTTGGGTGCTCTATTGATGTGATATCAAAACTTACATGCCTAAGACTATGTATTATGGGCATGGTATGAGAAACAAAAAGTTCATATGAAAAAAATGTAAGAAATGGGCAAAGTAGGTGTGAAATAGTCGATTTTGGATAAAAAGCCGTCCTAAAACTTCCTAAATCGGTATTTTGATATGATTTCAAACATTAAACATTAAAGACTAGGTAATATTGACATGTTATGATAAAGAAATAGTTCATTATATAAAAAATGTAGAAAATGGGCAAAGTAGAAGTCAAATAGCTGATTTTGGATAAAAGTCGTCCTAAAACTTAGTAAAATGCTATTTTGCTATGATTTTAAACATTTAACATTTAAGACTAGGTAATATTGATATTTTAAGATAAAGAAATGTAGAAAACGGGCAAAGTAGAAGTCAAATAGCCGATTTTTTATAAAAGCCGTCCTAAAACTTAGTAAAATGCTATTTTTATATGATTTCAAACATTAAACACATAAGACTAGAAAATATTGTCATGTTAAAATGAATAAACAGTTCATTATAT